>NC_066884.1:13422250-13741239 GCF_022985175.1 Labeo rohita | reverse complement strand
CCACTTCAAATGTTGACTACTGTATATCATGCAATTCTGAGAAAGCCAGATTTGCAAGTTTATATCTCACAATTCTGACTTAATAACTCGCAATAGCGAGTTATTATCATGAATCCTGTCTGGTCTGACATTTCACATTACACAGACTGTTGCACCACACCCTGGACTACCTTTCCCATCATTCATTGCGCTGATGACACACACTGCTGTAACCAATGAAGCACACTATATAAGCCTTGTACTTCCTCTTTCTAGTTGTCGAGTATTGTACATTGCATTTAGCACTCTCCTAGTGTTAGCAATCTTTACGCCATTTCCTAGTTTCCAGTGTTTTGTCTGGTTTTCTGAGTTTAGCATTCTCACCTAGTTATCTCGTCTAGTCTGTTTCACTGCCTGCCCTGTATCTCTCGCGTGTTTATAGGATTACCCTTCTGCCTAGCCCCCCTGGATTATGTTTCGCCGTTGATCGACCCTCGCCTGTCTTGGATTACTCTTGTGTATTGTCCTCATATGCCTGTTTGCCGATGTTTGACCTTGCCTGGTGTTTTGACCCTGTCTCATCTCAATAAAAGCTTCCAATATGGATCCGCCTGCCTCAAGGGTCTTTCACTCCGTTACAGATTTAAACTCAAAGATGTGAGAAAACCAGAATTGCAAGTTTATATCTCACAATTCTGACTTTAATAACTCGCAATAGTGAGATATAAACTCAAAGTTGTGAGAAAAAAGTAAAAATTGTGAGACAAAAACTTGCAATTACCTGTTGTTTTTTTTTTTAATTCCATTGCAGAAACAGGCTTCCATAGAATTGTACTTGTTTTTTAATTTAATAAATGCAGCCTTGGTGAGCATAAGAAATGTCCCTCAAAAACATTAAAAACCTTACAGACCCCAAATGTTTGAATTGTAGTATATACTTGTGGATAGTGTTAATTTTTATTTATATTTATATTTTATGTTATTTACTGGCGCTCCAGGTGTTCCTGTTGCTGCTGGCCCTGTAAATGGTGGTCTCATCATTGGCTGACCCATGGGCTGACCCATCCTCACAGGCTGGGGCATCATGGGAGCTCCTGCTGCTGGGGCCTGAGTAAAAAATGAGAAGTGAAATATATCCATCTGTAAGTGCATATTGTAAATGCCAAAAACAGAGACTCTTTTAACCTTTTAAAAGTGATTTCTCACCATGCCAAAGCCAGGCTGTGCTCCCATGGGTGGCGCCATTGCTCCAGGTGGGGCGGCAGCTCCAGGGGCTCCCGGGGCAGAGCCAGACTAAACACAATCAGAACAGGACCACAATAAAATGCACAGTAAAAATATTTAGTGTGGAAACAGTTTTCACTCAGAAATTGTTAGTAAAATTCACAAATACAAAGAAAATGACAAGCACACAAGAAACATTAAATATGATGTTTTGAAAAACTGAAATAGTATTTTCTTGTAAAACATACTTCAATAATCTATTATTTACAACCACGAAAAATCATTTTCACAGTATATTTTAAAAAGTTAAGAAAAAAGCAAGCACTACCATCTGAGCGCCAGGTGTGCCCCAGCTAGTAGGGGCAACCTGAGGGGTCCAGTTAGCTCCTCCTGTCAGCTTCTTCTCATTCCACTGGTTGTCCCTGTACAAAACAAATAGCTGTCAGCCAACATAATGTGTAAATTATTCTTCTCGGTCCATAAATGCAGCTCTAGGGCCGCACAAAGTGAACATGATTAAATTGTGCTCCAAGGGAGAGCGAATCAATCAAGCTGCCATAACAGTCCAAATGATTTGTCAATACAGGTCAGGTTGAGTAATTCACATCTGTGAATAGACATTATGAATAAGTGACAAGATTAATAGGTGTCTGGAAACAACAGGGACATGGAGATGCACTGCAACAGACACTGAACTTACTTCTTTTGGCTTCCAACACCTAAGTCTACAAGAGAGGAGGAAACAAGATAAGTTAAGAGTCAGCAAATGGCGGTGTTTAAAATGACTCAGTCCATCATTATTCCATACGTACTTCCGACCAGATTGGCGAGTGAAGAGTCTAAGTCTCCTCCGATAGGTTTGATTGGTTGGGCGGCTGCTACGGGTGCCAATGTTGGGACCATTGCTGGTGCCATGGCCGGAGCCATTGTTGGCCCAGCGGTGGGCACAATTCCAGGTGCCAACGGCGTGCTCGCTGCAGCCATGGGGGTCCCGCCTGTGCTCTGAGGCGTTATGGCTGGCATCAGAAGGTCTTCTAATCCGTCAAACACTGGGGTTGGCAGAGAAAAGAGTGGGTTAGTATATCCAGCATGGATTGAGACCATTTAGCCTAGACTTGATTTGGATTTACTGTACAAATTGTCAGCAGCCCCATAATACACAAAGTCAGATGTAACAGGAGTAAAACAAAAGACAGAAACAATACAATGAAACATATATACACAACTGTTCAAATGTTTAGGGTCAGTATGATTTTTTTATGCTTTTGAAAGAAGTCTTCTATGCTCACCAAGATTGCATTTATCAAAAATACAGTAAAACCATTAGCATTGTGAGATATTGTGAAATAACTTTTTTATTTTAATCTGGGGTGAATTTCCAGCATCATTACTCCAGTTTTCAGTGTCACATGATCCTTCACAAATCATTCTAATATGTTTATTTGCTGCTCAAGAAACATTTCTTATTATTATCAGTGCTAAAAACATTGTGCTGCGTAATATTTTAATGGAAAATAATTTTAAAATAATTTCATTAATTTAATGCATTCTTTCTATATAAATGTATTACTTAAAAAAAGTACTGACCCTGAATTTTTGAACGGTACTGTATCAATATAAGAAGATAAATATTTCAGACCCACACATTGATCAAAACATTCAAAGAGGTATTCAAAACTGCATTCGGGAGTGTTTACTGCATGCACTGGAAAGTTGCAAACTTGCAACACACATCAACACATCTTTATAAACAGGATTTTCACTGCATTACAACATGGTTGTACACATTCTGTCAGACGGCAAAGAAATTATTTTCACTGAAGGACCAGTCGTACTGGATGAGGAGATGGGCTGAGATTCAACACCTCCCAGTCAATGACCAAAAACTTTAACACTAAAAGCAAACGTTTAGTTTTTCAAAAATGTTAAAGGTGCACCAAGTATTTTTTCAGCTTACAGTGGCTTTCTTCAAATTTTACATTTAAACAAAAGCTGAAATATCACTTTTTACAAAGGTTAAATTTTTTTTTTTTAAATGTTTCTGGATTACATTTTTTTTTTTTCATTTAAATTTTTCAAGACTGTTTTAATTGTCAAATAAAAATTTACCAGAACAAATCCAGAACAAAAATTTACAGATAATATACTCACCCCCTTGTCATCCAAGATGTTCATGTCTTTCTTTCTTCAGTTGTAAAGAAATTATGTTTTTGAGGAAAAAATTTCAGGATTTCTCTCCATATAGTGGACTTCTATGGTGCCCCACAGTCTGACCTTCAAGAAGTACTGACCCAGTGTTTACAAAGTGAACATGCAAAGGTCAAATGCCCTTTACAAAATAAAAAAGGTAAAACAGTGATGTAGGACGATTTTGAAGTTGGAGGAGAAAATGAGATGGGAGTTTTTCGACCTACCCTAACTGTCATGAACTGGAATACACAGAGCACACGCAGAGCTAGACAAGACGAGTGTTTAAGGTTAAAAAGTTAAAATTATACATTTTTTAAGAAAATAACCAATCGCTTTGCTAGATAAGACCCTTCTTCCTCGGTTCGGATCGTTTGAAGCTGCATTTAAACTGCATTTTGGAAGTTCAGACTGTGGGACACCATAGAAGTCCACTATACGGAGAGAAATCCTGAATGTTTTCGTCAAAAAAACATAATTTCTTTAACGACTGATGAAAGAAAGACATGAACATGAAATGAGTACATTATCTGTTATTTTTTGTTCTGGAAGTGAACTACTCTTTTAACAGCAGTTTATTAAAACTTTAACAAAAAAAAAAAAAAAAAACATTTTTAAGGCCCTATGAAATAGGCTTCATTTTTTCTCAAATTCCGTTTTATTTTTTTTCCAAATTCCTTTTTTTTCCAGTTTAAATTTTTCAGGATTCCGTTTTGTTCAGTTGAAATGTTTCTAGACTCTGTTTTAACGGTTAAATTAAAAAATATTAATCAAAAAGTATGTAAAAAAATTTACTTATGTATAAGTAAATTTTTAGGCCCTATGAAATACAGTTTATTTTTTTCAGAAATACTGTCTTGTGTATTTACATTTTCTGGTAAATAAATTCTATTAAGTAATTTTTCTGGTTAATATTCCTTAAAAACAATAATGTTTTAATAATAATTTTACCATTAGTAGTAGTACTATCATTACATTAAGCAATATATTACTGTCACAATTTCTTAAAGTAAAACAAACTTTTATTTTGACGTGTTGCTGTGAAGACCTTTAAGTTTCTGTTTGTATTTGATATGACTACAGTTTTTCTCAAATTAAGCAGTAAAATGACATAACTCTCAGAGCAGTTTTAGAGATTATGTTTATGTGTTCATGTACTCGTATATTGAGGCGGCAGAGCTTGAAAACACCGTAAGCGTCACACATGCTTCAGTATGTGTATAGTAAACAAAACCACTATTCATTAACAGAGATACACAAAACATGCAGGATTCATATTTAAACAGTATTTTTTGATTAAAGTGTACAACCAAAATTTGGCAAATTCCGTGACATTCTGCGTTATACAGTAAATTCCATTTTTAAGACTGGATTCCGTGTTTCTTTCCATTTTTTCGCATTGCGGAAATCATAAGGCCCTAGTTTCGTCTGTAAAAATTCAACATTTTTAGCATTTTGCATATGAATGTTATTTACATTAAAATAAGTTACATAATTTGTAAAATCAAATAGACTTAAACGAATGAATATAACATGATAGAAAATAAAAAATGTAAAAGACATCTTCTTCAAAATATTAAACCTATGACTAGAACAAAAACTGTGTAAAAAATAATACTGACTGTCAAATACACCTGCAGTATGGCACTAGCATCCAAAAACCTTTTCTTCAAACAAGATTCAGGCCAACAGGCGTCAACCCAAAACCACTGTCAAAGTACCTAGTGCACCGTGTGGAAAACACTGTTTCAGTATCAACAACACTAAGGCAGGCAATTCATTCTAATGCAGTAATGCACGAGATCTGTAACATGGGCGTGCAGGTCAATAGAATAAAGAGAGGTCAAAGGGTAAAGGGTGTGCACTGGAAGAACAAACAAAACAGCGCTAGAACATTCACACTTCCAAAACCCTTCAGCGTGATCGGGTTCATGCCGCAAAGCCCTGAGTTCCCTCGCCAACTCACCAATGGCACAGCGGGAGCAAGCAATAAGCCAGGTCAGTGTGCAAGAAGAGAGTTATCAGAAACGAAGCGACAGAAGAATGGGACAGATGATTAAGTTAAGAAAAGCAGTATTAGAGTTAAGAGAGCAAGAATGGATAGAACACAAAATGAAATGAAACAGGAGAAAAAGCACAGGGAGAATGCATTTTATAAGCGCTGTCACATCCTCTCTGTATTATTTAAGAAGGTCAGCAGATATAGAAGTGCTCATGCAAGGCAAAAGTGTGCTGAGCAGCAAGCAAGCTTGAAAAACACCTCGCTGTGTTCAAGAAAAACTAAAAACTAAAAAACAGTTTTGTCAAATAGGTCATTATTCATGTATAATGTAAGTATAATTCTGTTCAAAATACCTGATTTGATTTCTCACCTGATGCATCAAACCCACCAGAGGGTGCTGCGGTGGCAGGGGCGCTGTCTGCCGCTGGCGTGGCAGAAACCGGCACAGAGCCAAAGGCATCAAAAGCTGACTCCAGCAGGTCAGCTGGGGCTGAGGATGGCACTGGTGCTGGAGTTGGTGTAACCGTGGGGGCGACTGGTGAAATCAACCCTGCAGATGTCAACAGATAAGATGTCAAATCCAACACAAATCCATACATTGCTCACTTTTAGACTCTTGTCAGTTCTTAAATATTTAAACAGTTTGTTACGGTCCAGCATAAGAACAATATCAAAACATGGTGTTTCTGAAATAAAAAACTGCTACTTATGACTAGCTTTGTTGTCCAGGGTCACACACACACACACACACACACACATATATATATTAATTAAACAACAAAACATCAATAATTAGCACTTTAGCACTGAGGTGTTGTTTATTACTTTTATTATTATTAATATACGTTGATTAAATTAATTATTCATTACTATTATTTATTTATTTGTTTGTTTATTAGGCATTTACTGTATTAAATATGTAGCTGTGGCAGTGGCATGTCTAACTCCTCTATTTCATTATCAACAAAAAGTGTGTTTTCCCAATCAGGATATGTGAGTCATACCTCCAAGCAGGTCACCCGATGGTGCTCCGGGAGCAGCGGACTGGGACTCCCCAGTAGTGTCACCAAACGTATCTGTTCCAGAGACGGACGTCCCAGAGCGCAGCATGAAGGAGGAGAAGCATTAGTCAGCCATAAAGCTGCATACACACTGAGAGAGGGGCAGATGGAGAGAGTGAGCCGAGATCATACAACAGGCAGCACACTCCCACATCTCAACAAACACTGACACATGGATATGCGATCTGTGGATCTTCCCACACTTACAATGTACACATGACAACACAGCATGCAAATACACTAAACTCAAACATGCACCAAACAAACATCTCTCTTTCCATCGTCATCTGCTCACTTAACAGACAAAACAAACTGCAATAACTAGCCACTATAATTGAAAAACAGGGTTTCGAAACAGCTGGTGTATACTTACCACTTCATAAATTTAAAATCTATACTAAGAAAAAAAAACCTAAACAAGCTCAGCACAAATGAACAACCTCATCAAGCTCCAATGTTGTGCAGTCAGATGCAAAAACCTGATTATAATTTACTGGGTTACACCCCAGCGAAAACCCTGGAATATGACCATCTCTATAATTTGTTCTTCTGGATTGGTGTTTTGTATGAGCAAGTTTAGACACACCAAGGAGGTCCAGCACTGGTCCAGGTTCGGCTTTAGGAGGAGAGACAGGGGCAGCTGGAGCAGCAGGTGTAGGAGCCACTGGAGCAACAGCTGGAGCAACAAATGAGTCTAAATGAAAAAGAGAAAATATAGGGTGATTTTAATACTAGCAGTTTGGGATGTAACTGTAATGTATAATGGAAGTAGAAGTGCATTGGAGGAACAAACTAAAATACTAAATAATAATAGGGATTGTTCACTCAAACATCCATGATTATCTGTTTTCTACGGATCACAAAAGGCGAATTTATTTGGAAAGACTGCTTTACCATGCGGTTAGACTGAATGAGAACTGAAAATCAAAACACCATATAACTATCATAAAAGTGACTCATATAACTGTATTTCGAGTATTTCAATAGCTTTGTGTGAAAAACAGACCGATATTTAAGTTTTTAATCTTTTTTTTTACCCGCTGTAATAAATCATTGACTCAGCAAGCTGAATTTCATCAAATGATTTATTGAATAGACCCAAAAGAGAAGAATGACTCATTCACAAAGTGGACAAAGTTTCTGAAAATTAATGCTTAAAATGCTGTCATGATTCCTTGATTTAATTTGAGTACTCGATTTTTAAAGGGGTCATCGGATGCAAAGTTCACTTTTACATGTTGTTTAAACATTAACGTGTGTTGGCAGTGTATGTACAAATCTGCCCTATAATAATAAAAATCCATGCAGTGGTTTTTAATTAATCAGTAAAAATAATATCCCCTTTTTCAAATCGAGCCATTCTCAGATGCCTGTCGGTGTGGCGTACCTCAGACCCGCCTAAATTAGACAAGAATATCTCAGATTGAGCGACTGAGGTGTTGTGTTGCTGGATGTAATAATAAACATAGCGGTCGTCATTTACTCCCGACATCTGAGCCGCTATAGATGCAGTGGGTTACGTTTCTTTGTGAATGGAATGTGCCTCCCGATCTACATATATCCGTCTATGTTCACGCAAATCATTTGTGATCAAGCTTCACTTACAGCAGAAGTGACTGTAAGGGTTTTTTTATGAATCTTTGTGATCACCTTTCCTAATAAGGTGCTAGTTAGCAAGTTTAGCGGCTAAACGTGGCTAAAGTAAACAGGCTTGTAAGAAAGAAGAGAGGGGCGGGGCGAGCAGAGCTCATTAACATTTAAAGCGACCTCGACCAGAACAAGATCATTTTTGCAGAATTGATTCTGACAAGGTAAAAAGGGTGTTGTTTTACACCACCATTGAGAATTTTTAACCAAAGTATATTATAGACTTTTCATTAAGACCCTAAAGAATCATATCAACTTCTGGAAATTGGGCATCCAATGACCCCTTTAAAAAGCCTTGACTGCATTTTGCCCATTTCGAGTAACTGGCAAAATACCGGAGGTGGCGCATTCCATGGACGTGAATCGATGAAACTTTATTAGACCATTTTCTAAGGCTGCATGATGTATTAAACCCATTTAAAAAAAAATAATAAAACATAATGCTATTGTGAATTGTCAAATGCTATGATTCAATTAAATATAGTGGCTCCGTTCACAGTTAATGCTGCTCCAGACAAACAGTTATCATTTACATGTGTAACTTTACATGTTGTGAGTTCGGGATTATTTTAATGTTCATCTGGGAATGCACATATGCAATTTTATCAGATTTGTAAGGCAAATCATCATAAACCTACAAAGCACAGGAGAATACATCAATATCTTTCTCAATATGCTAACTGTTCATCGTGATTTCAAAATAAAAGTTTAAACCCTTGCTCCGCATTTACACATTTTGTAGTCCACATATTCAAAAAATTATCAAAAAACTGAAATAGCATTTCTGTAATAAAGAAATTGCCAAATATCGAAGGTTAAGTGGACATTTGAATTAAATGTTATTTAGTCAATATTAAACAAGGATTAAATCGCACTGTAAAATGCATTTGTTATAATGCATAAGGCATGTTAAGTCCATTGTTTATAATACCTTAGTATTTTCATAGTTTTGTTCAATAAAGCTATATGATTACTTGCTTTTGATACTTTATTTGAATCAAATATTATTGCCTCATTGCCATTATACATATATTTAAGTCATTTTAAAGGCTATTGTTTGCTTAAGTCTATTTTTATTACTACCAAAAATGTATTATAATTATCAAATTACTTGATTAATCATCAGAATCATCCTTAGTGACAGCCCTTTTTCTGACCCTGCATAGACAGCAACGCAACTGACACATTCAAGGCCCAGAAAGGTCATCAAAGTCTAAGGCAGAAGAGAAGTCATTATTTGTGCTTTCTTTGCACACAAAAAGCATTCTTTATAAAATTACGGTTGAACCACTGATGTCAAATGAACTATTTTAACAATGTCTTTACTATCATTCTGGGCCTTGAATGTGGTAGTTTTTCAGCAAAAATATTGTATTTGTGTTCCAAAGATGAACAAAGGTCTTACAGGTGGGGAATGACATGAGGGTAAGTGATCAATGACAGAATTTTCATTTTTTGGTAAACTTTCCCTTTAAGTATAATATAATAATTTATGGTAATATACAAAACATGCTATGTTTAGAGAGACAAGCAAACTCACCAGACAAGAGGTCACCAGTCACACTGGCCTCAGGTAAAGGTGAGGGCCCACGTGAGACAGCGGGAAGATCTTTCAGACCAAAGCAAAGCAGGAAGAGCAAGTGAAGGAGGAAACGTAAAAGAAGAGAAATCACTAAGGAGCACAAGCATAGAAAGGACACAAAGTCGTGCTTTTGAGGGCGCAAACATGCATAAGTCCACGCTGCACTATGAGGACAAACCAAGACGGAGTGGGCCAAAAAACAGATGAGAAAGAAGAAAGATGACACTAGAAAAGACAAGACGTTCAACAGAACTACGGGAATCAACTCCTGTACCTGCACCAAATAGGTCTACACTAGGAGTGGTTGCTTTGGGCTCTGAGGAGGAGCTTTGCTCAGGCATTGAATCAAACATATCTATAAACAAGGACACACATATGCGTTACGCTTTCAGTCAATGCATATCAAGACAGCTTTAAGTGAGTAAGACAGGAAACAACATTTAGATTAAAACATTTTGTTTTGTTTGCTTTTTTCCATAGTCACTCTGGAGCCTACACAATAAAGTCTACAAGTGTCAATGCAAACCACAGCATTCAGATTTGGTCAAAAACACCAGAAAATGATTGCAGGACAAATGTGGTCACTGCAAATCCTGGATTTTGACAGACTGCAGTGCAATTTTAGAGGCCAAATGTGAATCAGTGACATTGACCACCCCTCTTATTTGCAACTATTACGTTGTTACACAATAGCAATATTTACAATTACAGCTATAGTCTATTATGCTCACCAAGGCTGCATTTACTTGATCAAAAACACAGTAAAACATTCATTTTTTTTTATTTTGACAACATCAGGAATTTTCTTCAGCACTAAAAAAGGTGGTTAAGGCCATGATTCACAATCTAGAATGACCAAAACATAAAATATAAATCTAAATGAGAGGAATCCAACAAAAAAGAATCTTAATAATGTTGGGGAACTAGCTTAGCAAGTTAATATTATCATAATGCAGAGTAAAGCAAGACAGAGGCAGAATTCCAGCAGAGACATTACCACTAAAGAGGTCTAGTGTTGGCGGGGCCACGGACTCAGTTGTAGCGGATGTGGTGGTGGTAGTGGTAGCGGTGGTGGTGGCAGTAGCGGTGGGAGGAGAAGGGGTAGCTGGGGCCGCTGTTGGCGAGATGCTCGGCTCGGCGCTGGTAGGGGACGCTGCGGCAGCGACACTCTCTACCGGCTTCATGGCAAAGAGGTCCAGCTCTGGGGCAATGCTTGCACTCCCCTCGGATGGAGCCCAGGGGTCTTTATTGGGAAGGGTTGGGGGGTGAAAATGGAATGGGGAAGGTTTGTTAAATAACAAACACTGCAAAAAAAGAAACACACTGAAAGCTCATAACTTCAGGAGCACTGAAGTCACGGAGAGAGAGGAGATGAATGTTACCTTCAAAAGCACACTTTAAGACACCATTAATCTTAGTACTGCAACCACCTTAAACATACTAGAAAAAAGTTTTTATTCTGTTTTGCATAATTATACGTACCTCAGGATGCTTGCTGTCTATTGAGATACCATTAGTCACAAAAACAAGGAAATACAGTCTGAATGTCACAGGTTGCAGATCTTTAAAGTCATAGCAGTAATGTGGAAGCAGAGCTAAGTTAATGTTACAATAAAAGCACATATAATGGTTAAAGTAACTCTTTTTATGTTCCGTGACACAGTAGCTGCATTATGTGGACACAACCACTAAGCTTCTGCTCTTCTGATTTCATGACAATAAAAGTTAAGGTTGTTAGAATGAATCACTGATAATGAAAATATACGCTGGAAGGGAAATTAAAAGATTAATGTGTGCAGCTGAATTATTAGAAAGGTTAGTAAAGCAAAAATCATTTTCTTGAGAAGCATTTTGTCCTATTTCAAGTAAAGTATCTAAACATGAAGCAAACAGAAGCAACTCAGCACACATCTTCAGAAAATATATCTTGAACAAATTTTTTTTTTTTTTTCAAATCTAATCAAATTAGTATGGAATGCCCATTTCCGCCACTGAATAAAAAAAAAAAAAAAAAAAAAAAGTAACTGCAACTTTTTTCCACAATTCTGACTTTTCTTAGAATTGCGAGTTTATATCTCACAATTATGACTTTTTTCTTTGAACTGCGACATATAAACAACTGAATTCTGAAGACAAAAGTTATACAGCCTAAATTGCAAATATAAAGTCCTAATTCTAAGAAATAAAGTCACATTTGCTAAATATAAACTCTCAATTCTGAGAAAAAAGTCAAGTGCGAGACATAAACTCACAATTAAGAAAAGTCACAAATGCGAGACATAATTTCGCAATTCTGAGAAAAACGTCACAGTTGCACAATATAAACTTGTAATTCTGAGAAAAAAGTCACAGTTGCACGATATAAACTTGTAATTCTGAGAAAAAAGTCAAGTGCAAGACATAAACTCGCAATTCTAAGAAAAGTCACAAATGCGAGATATAAACTCATAATTCTGAGAAAAAATTCAAGTGCGAGACACAAACTCGCAATTCTGAGAAAAATAGTTACAAATGCGAGATATAAACTCACAATTCTAAGAAAAAAGTCACAAATGTGAGATATAAACTCGCAATTCTGAGAAAAAAGTCACAGCTGCACAATATAAACTCTAGAGCAAAAAAGTCGAGTGCGAGACATAAACTCACAATTCTAAGAAAAGAAAAAGTCAAAAATGCAAGATATAAACTCACAATTCTAAGAAACTGAACTGTGAGATATAAAATTACATTTCTGAGAAAAAAAGTCTGAATTAAGAGTTATTGACTTAATTGTGAGATATAAACACGGAATTCTGAAAAAAAATATTTTCCTTAATAACTTGCAATTGCTCGTGATTCTGACTTTTTTTTTCAGAATGTGAAAAAAAGAAAAAAGTCAGAATTGTGACGTATAAACACAATTCTAAGAAAAAAATCAGGATTTGCGAGTTTACATCCCTCAATTCTAACAAAAGTCAAAATTGTGAGATGTAAACTCGCAATTGCAAGAAAAAATGTCAGAATTTTAGAGTTTAAAAAAAAATTCCTTTTTTGTTTTATATTTTGTGGCAGAAATGGACTTCCATAAATTGTTTTATGTTTAAAATCAAAAAAAAAAAACTACAGGTTACAAGGTAAGAAAAATTAACAAGGTATATTCTCTGACAAGTCATATAATCATCAGTGTTGCTTTTCATGTTTAAAGGATGTGTACATCTTTTTATTTTAAAACAAGACAAAAACATTGAATAAAAATGATTTTTGCATTGCAAGGAAAGACATTTTCACTTGTGCCTGTAAAGCACAGTGTATGTGCTCAGGCAGCTCATGGACAAATTGATTTTATTTTGCTGTAACGTCGGCAAAAGCAGGTTTTAATAACTCAAGCGATGCAAACAAAATTGCATGCACTCTCACTCACACCAATAAACTGCTGACCACAGCGGTTGTTGGATTTCATGTTTCCATTCAAGCACGCATTCATACACACAAGCCTTTCATATCCATACACAGGCACACACAAATAAAAAGCAGGGTGGATCTTGTGTACGGATGAGCACCCACCAGATCCGGCACATGCATCGGCAGCAGCTGCTGGGGCCAGACCCTCGCTCGGACCATCGCCTGGGGAGGGCGCAAATGCGTCTGGACAGAACCAGACCAACAAAACCCAACAGAGAAAAAGAAACGGGAATGAAGAGGCGATTGAGAGAGAGAGATTTCAATGTCAGTGATAACAAGTGAACAGAAACACTCTATACATCCCAAATGGCGATAAAACAGACCAGTTTGAGCTGTATACAGCACAATTCAGTGTGTCCACATATACACACTGAGGGAAATGAATCAGGCTGCGTGCAACATCCTGTCAATGCCGTCAGGACCAACAAGTGAGTAAAAAAAAGTGTTTGGCTTTGACAGCATGGTTTCTGTTAGCTAAAGCCAAAGCAGTGATGAACATTGTGGCATATAATATTACAAACCCCATGAAGACCTGCATATGCAGGTATGAATTTATTCATTTATTAGCTGAGAAAAATAAAAATAGCTTGGGGTTGTTTAACTGCTGGTTGATTTAATTAGAGGAATATTAAATCAACTGCACAGCTTTGTGCAAAATGAGCCAACGCCCTACATAACATAGAATTATTCTGCATTTGCTAGAAAATGCATTAATTCCTTATGCATGTACTTTAGTGTCTAATTCCCAAACAGTTTTACATTCAAGTGTCAATTTTAAAAAATTACATATTTGAATGGAAAACAAACTGTGGATGATTTATTTAGTGATCTGTGTGTGTAATGTTGTATAAAACTTTTATAGACATTAACAGCAGAGTTATTATAAAGGATTAGTTCATTTCCAGAATAAAAATTTCCTGATAATTTACTCACCATGTCATCCAAGATGGATGTCTTACTTTCTTCAGTCGAAAAGAAATAAGGGTTTTGAGGAAAACATTCCAAGATTTTTCTCCGTATAGTGGACTTCAATGGAAACCACGTGATGTCACTAACGATTATTTTGGTAATTGCGTAATCTGTCAAATATTCTGACAATTAATTGAGTAATCGGATAATTATCGTGGGCTCTGTGTCTCACCTTGTTGCCCATTGCTCAGAAAGTTCCCAAGTGTATCATCAGCCTTAAAGGTTCTTTATGGAACCATTTAAACAAAAAAGGTTTTTCTATAGCATCATGAAGCACCTTTATTTTTAAGAGTGTAGTTACGTTGGAAAGGTCACATGTGACGTAGGCGGAAGTACCGTACCAAAGCGAACATGCGAAGAAGGTCAAATGTTCTTTATAAAAGAAGGTAAAACAACGTTGGACGACACGTGAAGTCGTAAAATCGCATCACAGACCTTGTGCAAGACGAGCATTTGTGGTTAAAAAGTATATAATTTTTTTTTTTTTTTAAATGACTGATCGTTTCTCTACATAAGACCCTTATTCCTCGGCTGGGATCGTGTAGAGCCCTTTGAAGCTGCACTGAAACTGCAATTTGGACTTTCAACCTGTTGATCACCATTGAAGTTCTTGATATGGCGTAAAATCCTGGAATGTTTTCCTCAAAAACCTTAATTTCTTTTCGACTGAAGCAAAAAATACATGAACATCTTGGATGACATGAGGGTAGGTAAATGATCAGGAAATGTTTATTCTGGAGGTGAACTCATTCTTTAATCTTGCCAGTATAGCAAAGGGTCATTACTTGTCAAATCGGCAAGTGAATACCCTGATCCCGAGTATCATAACTTGTCAGCTGAGTGACTTGCATGTATCCAAACTGACTGCTAAACTACCCACGAACTCCCATACTTGGTTGATAGTTGAGCCTGGAGATGACCTGACTGACCTCCAAACAGATCCATGTCTGAGATTGTGGCAGCGGGGGCAGGCACTGGCAGCGAGGCAGCGGCCGGGGCAGCGATGGCGTCAGCTGCTGGTTCGGTAGCAGAGGCTGCGGCAGAGGGAACTGCGGAGGCAGAGTCAGCCTCAGAGAGGGGCGCTTCAGAGCTAGCGGCAGCGGCAGGAGCGGCCAGAGAGTCTGGAACCCCGCCACAGCCAAGCCACAACCAAACCACAGCATTTAAAAAGACAGAGGAGGAGGAAAGAGAGAGGAGAGAGACAAGGAAAGGATGTAGACAGGATGAAAGAAAGCTCAGAGTTGTTTTGTGGAGAGATTTTAGCAAAATGACTTCATAAATCTACGGCTGGATCAAAAGAGTGTAGATTCGGACAGTGAAAATTTGTTCAGAATGTTCAGTGTAGACAAGATGCAAGAGTGTCCATGCTCATTCAAATTTTGGCTATTTTCAACCTGAAAGTCATTTTTACTCACCCTCACCAAGCAGATCTGAAAGAGAGAGGTGAGAAAGAAAAGAAGAAGAGCGTGTTAGATAAAAACAGATGTTTGATCTGTTTATGGATCATCTATGGAAGCCCGTTTCTGCCACTAAATAAAAAAGGTAATTGCGACTTTTTATCTCACAATTCTGACTTTTTTCTCGTAATTTCGAGTTTACATCTCGCAAGTCTGATTTTTTTTCTCAGAATTGTGTCATATAAACTGAAAATTCTGACTTTTTTATCAGAACTGTGAGATATAAACGCACAATTGCGAGTTATAAAGTCAGAATTGCTAGATATAAAGTCAGAATTGCGGGATATAAACTCACAACTGTGAAAAATAAAATCAGACTTTTTTTCTCACAATTTGCGACTTTATATCTCGGAATCGCAAGTTTATATCATGCAATTCTGACATTATTTTTCAGAACTGCGACTTTATAACTCGCAGTTGTGAGAAAAAAAAAGTAAGAATTGTGAGATAAGTCGCAATAACCTTTTGTTTATTTTTTATTCAGTGGTGGAAACAAGCTTCCATAATCATCTGATTCTACAGCAATTTTTCTTTCTACAGAATCTGCAGCTTACAACTGAGACTTGACAAGCTTGGGCAGAAAAGCTGAGGGGAGGAACATTTCCCATTAGTCTGTCATTATAACTCATTAGAGTGTTCACTCAATATACATTCCCCTAATTGGCCCAATTTGGGAAGAAAATTGTTCCTGCAGTTGCGTTCAATGGACTAGTATATAATGGTGATATGAATCATAAACACACCGGTAACAACCTAAACCTTATATTGAAGAATGTAATAAAACAAAGTACATGATAGCAGCTCACCTCCCCATGATGCTGTGGGAGCCGCTGAAGCTCCTGCGGTTGGAGCCAACAGATCAAAATCCACTAGATCATTAAAGCCGCTACTGTAGAGAGAATAAAGACAAGAGAGAGTGATGCATCTATAGTAAGGGCATTTCAGGAATGCTTGTGTTTTATGCATTATAAGATATTTTTATACATTTTTGTAACTTACTTGATAGTGGATGCAGCTGGTGCTGCTTTTGCAGGCTCTGCTGCGGCGGTCTCAGTAACCACAACTGCTGCAGCGGTGGGCTCTGCACTTTTTGCAGGAGTACCAGCAGGTGTTCCATTATTCGTTGGAGATCCCTTCTATACGTGTCATATTGGGTTTACCATATGTTTAATTTAATGTACAATAACATAAATTAATGTCTTATAATACTGTATAATATGATGCAGAATAATATACAGTCAAACCAAAATGTATTCAGACACTTTCAAAATTTCTCACATTATCACGGTTTTTCGCTATAGTTTAGAAAAGGGTAATAATATATGACAAGAACTGTGTCAGAACAAATTCATCTTGATAATGTCAGATAATGTTGATAGAAAGGTATGTAATGGATTACAATCAACCAAGCAATGCTTAATTTTGTTCAGTCTGTGGTGTAAAAAGTTTGCATTAGCAATTAAAGAAGAAACACTTAAAGAAATTATGTTTTTTGATGAAAGCATTTCAGGATTTTTCTCCACATAATGGACTTCATTGGTTTGAACTTCCAAAATGTAGCTTAAATGCAGCTTCAAAGGGCTCTAAACGATCTCAGCCGAGGAAGAAGGGCCTTTTCTAGTGAAACGATCTGTCATTTTTTTTGGAAAATAAAAATTGGTTTACTTTTTAAGCATAAAAGCTCGTGTAGCACAGGCTCTGGGATGCGCGTTCAGGTACTACCGAATCACGTCGAAAGGTCACGCCAGACATAGACGCAACTACAGGCCCAGTGTTTACAGAGCGAATGCGCAAAGACTAAGAAAGTGCAAGTATGTCAAACGCTGTTTACAAACAAAAAGATACAACGATGTCGGACGAAATCTGTTGTAGGAGAAAATAACATGGAGTTTTTCAACATACTCTACCTTTTTGAGCCAGAGTACACAGACGATGAACTTGTGGTGATTTGAAGATGTGATTCGTAGTAGTGATGGGAAGATCGGATCATTTTACCGACTCAGACCTTTGAGTCTCGTTCAGCAAAACGAACAAATCTTTTCGAGTCATTTCGTTCATTAGCAAAATCAGCATCACGTGACAGCCCCATAAGATGAACAAACGTCTCGAAAAAACCAAATACTCTGGTGAACTAATTCCAGTACAAAATGTTGCGCATGCGCGAATGAACGAATCACTCCCCAAGACGACTCGTTCTTCCCGAGTCACATTAAAGAATCAAGCTTTTGTGCTTAAAAAGTATACAAATTTTTATTTTTCGAAAACAATGACAGATCGTTTCGCTACATAAGACCCTTCTTCCTCAGCTGGGATCGTTTAGAGCCCTTTGAAGCTGCATTTAAACTACATTTTGGAAGTTCAAATTCGGGGCACCAATGAAGTCAATTACATGCAGAAAAATCCTGAAATGCTTTCCTCAAAAACCATAATTTCTTTACAACTGATGACAGAAAGACATGAACATCTTGGATGACAAGGGGGTGAGTAAATTATTTGTAAATTGTTGTTCTGGAAGTGGAGTTCTCCTTTAAGCAAAACATAGTCAGGTCAAAGTGTCTAAATAAATTTTGATCAATTTTACTGGTAGTCTACTATATGAAGAATTTTATTATATTAAGTATAATATGTCACAGCTTACTTTATTTTGCTATCCTTACTTACATAAATGAACTATAGTGTCCTGTACCCACTAGTAAAAAAAATGTCTGAATAATTTTTGGTTTGACTGTAAGCTCCCATTCAAAACTTAGAGGTCAGTAAGATTTTGGCTTGAAATAAATTTATATTTTTCATTCAGCAAGAATGAATTACACTGACCAAAATAACAGTAAATATATTTATAACAAATGTATTTCTATTTTAAATAAATACAGTTCTTATGAACTTTATGCTCCAAATATGCTCCAAATCAGCATATTAGAATGATTTCTAAAGGATCGTGTGACACTAAAGACTGGAGTAATGCTATTATAGGAATAAATCATTTTAAAATACATTGAATAGAAAATGGTTACATTATTCATTCATTCATTGGTAATAAATTTTTACCACATCTTTGATCAAGCCTTGCTGAGCTTACAAGACTTCAAAAACCTAAAAAAAATCTTAACAACCTCAAGATTTTGAACTATAGTGTAATACTGCATAATTAAATAGTTAAAAATGTAGTTTTACTTATTACTCACTTTAGTCGGTGACCTAGTGATAGAACATATAAAGAATATAAGAAAGGCTATTAAAATAACTTGTACAAAACATCATACTCAAAAGATTAAATGATGGAATTATAATAATTCATGACATAACAAATCATTTTCAAACAGCAGGCAGGTCAACAAGGCATTATTAATGAAAATAAAATATATTATTACTCTGCTACTTTTTAACATTTTTCTTGTAGAAAATATAAACAATTCCAAAATATCCCCCTCCACCCTGGGGCATGCATTGGGGAACATGGAGTACTCAGTTACAATGTGCACATGACACTAAAATTCATATTGAGAAATCAATCAATTCATACTGAGAAGTTGATCAATTCTAGGCTGGCACTGTTAGTTTGTTAAGTTCAGTCTGGTTCAGCTTGTACAGAGTGAACTTAATTCCAAAGCTAGACCAAAAATAATTCATTCTATAGAGAGAGGGAACTTCAGCATTTTAAAATGCTGAAAATTAAAATTGAAGTTCAACCATCAGTCTATAGAACCGTGAACACAACGACGACAACATCACCATTACAGTACGTAAATATAATCATGTTCTGTAGAAATACTTACTCATCACTGTTAACACAAGGAAAGGAGGAACAATATTACTCTTTGTAATAAAAGTTATTTTATTAGTAGTAAAAAGGCTTTTTTTCATTCAAAGCAGAGAGTCTCTCTTATTTTTACTTCATGTTATTCAAAAAATTTTAAGCACTTACACTTTCTTCCCCTCGAGCGTGTTGAGATGTGTCTCCAGAGATTCCAGAAGACTCTCAGGGGCCTACAAATCCACAAAACAATGCATTGTTAAAGTGACCTACGACTAAGGACACAATGTTCAGACTGCAAAACAAAAAAAGACAAAGTCAAGCTGCTAACACTAAATGAAGACAGGTAGAGAACAAAATGTATTAAAAATATAACTGTTAAAATTAAGACTATAGATACTTTTTTAAAGTAAGATTTACACTGTTTCAGATGCAGAGCACAATGCTTTAGTTTGTGGCCCCAGTGGGGCCCACAATGCACTGCAGCATGCTCACTCATGCATTCAGGCACAACAGAAAGATCCAGAGCACATTATTTGTTAGACATGCCACATAATCGCAGGTGGGTGGGTAAAAATCGCATCTCATGGGTAAAAATGTCATGCAGTAATAGCTAAATAGGCCAGACAAATCACATAAACTGCAATTATATATAAAAACTGGAACACTTTTGTGGTTAATTCACAAATGATTGCTAAAAAAAAAGCCTTTGGGCTAAGGCAATACGATATGATGTGCCGTAATACCACAGAGCATTTATTGATCATCAAGGTCTAGTCAAAATAAACACATCTAAAATACATGACATGACATCTGATGCCACAAAACCTTTGCAATTCTCAAATTTATCTTAAAAATGAACTACAGTTTGATCAGGTCTATGATAATATCATTATTAATGTCAACTACCTATCATATGTGACCCTGGACCTCAAAACCAGACATAAAGGTTTTTTTAATTGAGATACATGATGAATAAATGAGGTTTCCACTGATGTATGGTGTGTTAGGATATGACAATATTTGGCTGAGATACAACTATTTGAAAATCTGGAACCTGAGGGTGCAAAAAAAAAATCAAATATTATCACATATTGAGAAAATCGCCTTTAAAGTTGTCCAAATGAAGTTCTTAGCACTGCATATTACTAATCAAAAATTAAGTTTTGATATATTTATGGTAGGAAATTTACAAAATATCTTCATGGAACATGATCTTTACTTAACATCCTAATGATTTTTGGCATAAAAGAAAAATCAACCATTTTGACCCATACAATGTATTGTTGGCTATTTCTACAAATATACCTGTGCTACTTAAGACTGGTTTTGTAGTCCAGGGTCACATTTGCAGATAGAGTGGAGTGTCTTGTCAGATTTGGTGACCCTGATATACAGTGCAGCTTGAAAGTTTGTGAACCCTTTAGAATTTTCTCTATTTCTGCATAAATATGACCAAAAAGTTAATCAGATTTTCACACAAGTTTTGAAAACTGACCCAATTAAACAAATTAAATGAACAAACAAACAAACCCAATTAAATAAATGAGATGAAAATATATACTTTCATTTATTTATTATGAAAAATTATCCAGCGTTAAATGTTTGTGAGTTGCAAAAATATGTAAATCTCTAGGATTAGTAGTTAATTTGAAGGTGAAATTAGAGTCTATCTGTTCAGAATTGTTTTTAGTCAACAGGATGACAATTAGGTGTCTGTTTATGCCTTGTTATATTTAAAGAACAGGAATCTATTAAAGGAATCTATTAAAGTTTGTGAAAGTGAATCATGGCACAAACAAAGGAGATCTCTGAAGACCTCAGAAAAAGAGTTGTTGTTGCTCATCAGGCTGGAAAAGATTACAAAACCATCTCTAAAGAGTTTGGACTTCACAAATCCACAGTCAGACAGATTGTGTACAAATGGAGGAAATTCTCGACGACAGTTACCCTCCCAGAAGTGGTCGACCAACAAAGATCACTCCAAAACAAGATGTATAATAGTTTCCGAGGTTTCAATGAACCCCAGGATAACTTCTAAGCAACTAAAGGTCTTTCTCACATTGGTTAATGCTAAAGTTCATGAGTCCATCATCAGGAGAACAATGAACAACCACGGTGTGCATGGCAGGGTAGCAAGGAGAAAGCTACAGCTCTCCAAAAAAACACTGCTGTCTGTCTGCAGTTTGATAAAGATCACGTGGACAAGTCAGAAGGCTATTGGAGAAATGTTTTGTGGATGGATGAGACCAAAATATAATTTTTAGTTTAAATAAAACATGTTATGTTTGGAGAAAGATAAGCACTGTATTACAGCATATAACCTTATCCCATCTGTGAAACATGGTGGTGGTAGTATCATGGTTTGGGCCTGCTTTTCTGCATCTGGGCCAGGACGACTTGCCATCATTGACAGAACAATAAATTCTGAGTTATACCAGCAAATTCTAAAGGAAAATGTCAGGACATCTGTCCATGAACTAAAATCTAAAGAGAAAGTGGGTCATGCAGCAAGACAACAACCCCAAGCGCACAAGTCATTCTACCAAAAAATGGTTAAACAAGAACAAAGGTAATGTTTTAGAATGGCCGACCTTAAAAGTCAAAGTCCGGACCTTAATCCAATTAAAATGTTGTGGAAGGACCTGAAGCAAGCAATTCTTAGGAGGAAACCCACCAACATCATTTGGTTCAAGTGTTTCTGTACTGAAGAATGGGCTAAAATTCCGACAAGTCGTTGTGCAGGACTGATCAGCAGTTACAAAATACGTTACCTGCAGTTATTGATTCAAAAAGGGGTCACAACAGATACTGAAAGCACAAAGTATATATTTTGTCTTGTTTGATTGGATTCTCTTTGTCAACTTTAAGGACTTGTGTGAAAATCTGATGATGTTTTGTATTATTTTTATGCAGAAATATAGAAAATTCTAAAGGGTTCACAAACTTTCAAGCAGCACTGTATGTCTGTAGCAGTTTAAATAAAAAAAAAAAAAAACATGCTCTAGAATATAAAGCAAAGTAATCAAAATTTCGACATCACATTAAAATAGAAAGTTTTCGGTAACTTCTAATGCTGCCTTGCTGGAACTGATGACCCTCCTGTATGTCTAAAGCGGTTACATAAAAAAATGCTTGCTAAAGTATGAAACAGAAGAGTTTAGACATCACTAGGGTAAATTTACTGAACATCAAAGCAGTTCTTTGTAAAACAGACTGCTAGATGGTGGTTTGACCAATCAGAATTGAGTATTGCAAAGTATGATTCATATACAGGACCTGCTGCTGTTCATAAAAATAGTGTATGATATTTTCTACAATAATACCAGCAGTTGCAGCTAAACCAATCCTTCAGGGCAGGACTCTCAGACAATTATTCTGGCGCTCTAGCAGACAGATTAGTGATTTGAGAAGTGCCTCTGAGGACTGAGGATTGAGCTGAAGTGTTGGTCAAATACACCAATCCTCTAACCTCAGGCAACAACACTCACCTCCCTTTCCCATTCTCTAACTCTCTTACACACACAGTTAAACACTGTCATAGACATTTACAAAGGTATAATGAAGATTAATTTGCATACAATTAATCTATTAATTACCCTGTGCTCTATAGTGAGCTGATAACAGTGATTTTTATACAGTGTGTTAAACAAATGTATGAGGTTACGAGACTGGAAAGATTCTAGCCTGTCCCTTTCGCTCCTGTTAAACATGAGAGTTTTCTGTTGTGACACAAATGCTTAACTGAAAAATGCATGAGTGCTGAAAACATTTTTTGGTTACTAATTGCAGTGGGAGTGAGAGAGGTTGCATAACATTTAATGAATGAGACCAGGCTTTTCTCAAACCGATATTTCTTCACACTAATCGCAGCTAAAAACAAATAGTCTGCAAATTCAAATTCAGTTTGGTTATGTAGATTATGATTGCATGCACAACTGATCATGATCCATCAAACTTTGCATTGTAAAAATGCATTGATAATTCACCCAAAAATGAAAATTCTGTCATTAATTACTCACTCTTATGTCATTCCAAACCTGTAAGACCTTCGTTCATCTTCAGAACACAAATTAAGATATTTTAAATGAAATCCGAGAGCTTTCTGACCCTGCATAGACTTGTGTTGTGTTGCTGCCTATGCAGGCTCAGAAAGCTCTCGGATTTCATCAAAAATATCATTATTTGTGTTCTGAAGATGAATGGTCTTATAGGTTTTCAATGACATGAGGGTAAATAATTAATAACTGAATTTTAATTTTTGTGAACTATTCCTTTAAGTCCTTTAAATAGGGGCTAAGGGAATATCTAAATTGTGTATGAATATTAATACACCCTGTAAAAATTCATCAAATTTCTTGAGCTACACAGCTGTGCATCCCAGGCCCAAACCTAATTACAACCACTGCCAAATCCAGAACCCAGGCAGTCATGCACATCTCCCTCCAGCATGTCCTAAACTCTGATGATCCAGAATATCCGAAGAAGGCAACCCTCCTGCCCTAACATCACACACAGCATGCTTTCAGAGCAAGCCTCCCCCATTTCTGCCAGCATGAAAAACCCTCCTAATCTTATAACAGAGCTTCCACAATCATAAAACCATTACAGCATTATGTATTATACAGTCTGATTAGTTTCACAGCATTGCAATTTTCCATGAATAGGGTGCAAAATATGAAACTGAAACTGAAACTATTAAAAAAATTAAGTCACTTTATTATATAAATTAAATCTTTTTCAATAAATGGTAAGATCGCAGGAAGTGGTTAATATTTTAGTAAAAAAAATGTATGGATATTTTTAATTTCTAATAGTTGTATAATTTATTTGCAGGAAAGGCATCCAGCGTAAAACGTGCCAAATTGGCTGTGCGGATCGCTCCGCTGTGGCAACCCCAATAAAAAGGGAGCAAGCCGAAGGAGAGAGAGAGTTTTATAATTTAATTATTTCCTATCAATTAAAAAAGAATATTTGCTTGTTTTTTTAGTATAAGAGGCAGTCAACACAACAGCATTTATAATAATTGTAAAAATTTCTGTAATATATATATATATATATATATTTACAATTTAAAGGGATTAAAATATATATATTTTTTTTAAACAATATTTGTAAAAACTGAAAATTTTGTATAAAATATATATATATATTTTTAAACAATATTTGTAAAAACTGAAAATTTTGTAAAATTAATTAACAAAAAATGTCATGCTGTATGAAAGGGCTGAAATATTATTTTTTGGTTGTCATTTAAAAACAGGGTTACATTTCTTTTAATATGGTGAAAATAACATGTTAAATGATTAGTTCACTTCCAGAACAAAAATTTACAGATAATGTACTCAACCCCTTTGTCATCCAAGATTCTCATGTCTTTCTTTCTTCAGTCGTAAAGAAATTATGTTTTTTGAGGAAAACATTTTGGGATTTCTCTCCATGTAATGGACTTCTATGGTGCCCCCCAAATTTGAACTTCCGAAATGCAGCTTTAAAGGGCTCTACACAATTCCAGCCGAGGAATAAGGGTCTTATCTAGTGAAACGATCGGTTGTTTTCTGAAAAAAATACACTTTATATACTTTTTAACCTCAAGCGCTCGTCTTGTCTACCTCTGTGTGAACTGTTTTTTTTCCAGTCATGACAGTTAGGGTATGTCTGAAAACTCCTGTCTCATTTTCTCCTCCAACTTTAAAATTGTCCTACATCGCTGTTTTTACCTTTTTTTGTAAATGGTGTTCGATCTTCTTTGCATGTTCACTTTGTAAACTCTTTGTGTTGGTACTTCTGCAGCAATGTAGGAGGATTTCGAAGTTGGAGGAGAAAATGAGATGGGAGCTTTTAGACGTACCCTAACTGTCATAACTGGAAAAAAACAGAGTTCACACAAAGCTAGACGAGACAAGCGTTTGAGGTTAAAAAGTATATAAATAGTAATTTTAAAAAAAAAAAAATACTTTTTTTGAAGCCTCATTAAAACTGCATTTTGGAAGTTCAAATGTGGGGCACCATAGAAGTCCATTACATGGAGAGAAATCCTGAGATGTTTTACTCAAAAAGCATAATTTCTTTACGACTGAAGAAGGAAAGACATGAACATCTTGGATGGGAGTGAGTACATTATCTATAAACCTTGGTTTGGAAGTGAACTAATCCTTTAAGTTTGTGCACAAAAAGCCAAAATTACCACAATCTCTTACTAAATAAAAATAAAAAAAATTTGTGCCTGTAATGCTTTTAAAAAAAAGTCAGAGAACACCAAAGTGCTGCATATTCATGGAAAGTTCCTGTTATTTTCATATTTTGTTCATCTAAAATTAAGGCACTATTTTTAAATGTCACTCAATTAAATACTCCATTAGAGAGAAATTTACTGAAATACCCAAAATTGTCAGACATCTTTAAATAGTTTCTATGCAAATTGACATATTAAAGGGCTTAATGATTGTGGAAACTCTATTCTTGGCGATTCTTCAGCATTACTGGGATGCAAATGTGACTGCAGCTTGAGTTCTCGTCTCAGACAGCAAGCACTGCTGCTACTCCGCTCATGATCCTTCAGTCGCATCCAAGTTCGTTCTAAAATGAGATTTTGTGTGCAATTTGTTTGATGAGCGCTAATGAGGATTGACTTTTGCTCTCTCCTGAGCTGCAGGATTCTCCAAAGTGGAAAGCTCCACACGCTACTCACACTCTCAGCCTGTGTGATCAATCTGCACCGCTGAAATAAGAAGACAGGTACAGAATCTGTCAATCAGCCTTGGGGGGACAGGACAGAATGGATCCATGGAACACGTCCCATCTGACAAATGCCCCATCATGAGAGAAGAATGAGCTCTTATATGTAGCACATGGATGTCTGTGACTGGCCTAATTGGGCCAGGGAAGGATAACAACCTCTCAATTGGCTAAAACCACTGGGATTTGAGAGCTACGACTCATGCAACACATGTTAAAACAACACCACAACACAGACATGCATTGTTAGTACTGACGTAGAGAGTGTTGGCATCATGAGGAATGGAAAAAAGGCGGAAAATGCTGTTTAAATAGAGCCTTACCTGAGTAAGTTCAGGAATATCGTTTTTGTCAATTCCCACTTGCTGTTGAGAGAAAAGGTAAGATTATAAGACATAACCTTTGACCACCAATGCTATTTCACAGGGATTGTTCACTCAAAAATGAAAAATCTGATGTCGTTCTAAACCTGTAAAACCTTCGTTCATCTTCGGAACACAAATTAGGA
Organism: Labeo rohita; assembly: GCF_022985175.1. Classification (NCBI taxonomy): domain Eukaryota; kingdom Metazoa; phylum Chordata; class Actinopteri; order Cypriniformes; family Cyprinidae; genus Labeo; species Labeo rohita. Next base: position 13,714,690 of record NC_066884.1, on the reverse strand, counting down.
TATTTATGATGAAATCTGAAAGATTTCTGACCCTTGTATAGACAGCAACGCAACTACCACGTTCAAGGCCCAGAAACGTAGTAAGGACATCGATAAAATGGTCCATATGACATCAGTGGTTCAACCATAATTTTATAAAGCCATGAGAATACTTTTTTGCACAAAGAAAACAAAAATAATGACTTCCGTGTCAGTCTCCACCATGCATCAGGGTCAGAAAGCTATCAGATTTCATAAAAAAAAAATCTTAATTTGTGCTCTGAAGATGAACGAAGTTTTGTGATGATATGAGAGTGAGTAATTGATGACAGAATTTTCATTTCTGGGTGAACTATCCCTTTAACATTTTATGGTTAAAGCAAAGATATAAAATACATTGTTTACCTCAGCAATTTTGAGGAACTCTGAGACTCTGGTCATTCGTGTCAAGAATCTTTTATAAATTTCCAACGCATCTTTACATTGTCCTTTCTTCATTTGGAAAAACTTCTCTAAAAACAAGTACATTACAGTACATCATATAGCTGTGCCAAATCTTGCAGATGTCAAACGACCATCTTTGAAATCTCAAACATCTTGAGACTTACCTAAGAGATTAATGATGCCATCATTGTAGCAGGCATACAACTTGATCAGATCCTTGAAAAGCAACAGGAAGGCGGCGTTGATCACTCCGTTGACAAGATCTTTTGGATGAACCTGAAACAACAAAGCAAGAGAATTAGAATGAGAGGCAATGTTTCTACAAGCTGTAAATATATTTGTTCACCAGCTGTCAAAATTTAACTAGTAACACTACAGCACCAAAGCATAAATTCTGAAACCATCATTAAAATGTCAGTATGTGTATCAGCAAGAGTGTATTCTAACTAGACATGATGCCAGTCAAGTTTGAACCCTGTGTAGAAGCATCAGGTGTTATTACAGCCTGTGATAATGACAGGAAGCAGACTCACATCAAACTCCAGCAGAGCATCAATTTGACTCTGCAGCGTGGGCATGCCTTTCAAAAGCTTGTCTGTAGACATTGTTCTCATCACACCATCGGCACTGAGAAACACACACACATTGATGTGACATTCATTTCAAATGATATGTGTAATTAAACGGAATCCAAAGAAACCTCAGGTATAACAGCAATTCTTGGGGTTTTATCTAACATAAATGTTTAGATCATATTTTCAGCATATAAACACATATGTGACCCTGGACCACAAAACCTGTCATAAGAGACAGATTTTTGAAATTGAGATTTATACATGATCTGAAAGCTGAATAAATAAGCTTTCCATTGATGTGACATTATTTGGCAGAGATACAACTATTTGAAAATCTGGAACCTGAGGGTGGAAAAAAATCTAAATATTGAGAAAATCTCATTTAAAGTTCAAATGAAGTTCTTAGCAATGTATATTACTAATTAAAAATTAGGTTTTGATATATTTACAGTAGGAAATTTACAAAATAATAAAATAATATACTAAACTAAATATACCAGTTTTAAAGGGTTAGTTCACCGAAAAATAAAAATTCTGTCATTAATTACTCACCCTTATGTCGTTTTAAACCGGTAAGACCGTTGTCAAAAATTAAGATATTTTTGATTAAATCTGAGAGATTTCTGACCCTGCATAGACAGCAACGCACAAGGTCCAGAAAGGTAGCAAGGACATTGGTAAAATGGTCCATCTGACATCAGTGGTTCAACCTCAGTTTAATAAAGCTACAAGAATACTTTTTGTGTGCAAACAAAAAAAAATAGCAACTTTATAGAACAATTTGTTCTTGTGTCATGGTACTCTTGTGATCTTGCATCAAAGACTGACACAGAAGAAAAGTATAACGCACAAAAAGTGTTCTCATAGCTTCAAAAAATTACAGTTGAGCCACTGATGTCACATGGACTATTTTACAGATGTCCTTACTACCTTTCTGGGCCTTGAATGTGTCAGTTGCATTGCTGTCTCTTGGAATTCATCAAAAATATCTTAATTTGTGTTCTGAAGATGAACAACGGCCTTGCGGGTTTGGAATGACATGAAGTTGAGCAATTAATGACAGAATTTAGATTTTTAGGTGAACTAACCCTTTAAGGCCCATTAGCACCAAAAATGATAACTATAAAGATATCGAGAACTGATGCTAAGCAATACTAGCATCCATATCAATGCATGATAACGTTCTGTTTATAATAAGTGCATGCTACAGTTCTGTTATCTGCCACTTTAAATGCTTGAGCTCTTTAAAGCAGAATGAATTCTGATTAGCTGTCAATATTTTTATCGTTATTACCACATTCTGAAAGTAATTCCAACAACATATTCCACTGTGCTGTTACGGTTAAAGTTGTGGTGTGGACTCACACTGTTCTTTTCAATTCACAATGATTTTTTAAAGTATATCTCGTTATCGTTATAGTTATCATCCTTGATGTAAATGGCCATTCACTTCTAATCATCTGGCATGTGTTTGCGTTGTTAACCATGAGCTGTCATGTTCAGGATGTCTGAGCAAGCTAAATCAGCCAATTTATGTGCTGTACCTCATTCATTGTGCCTGCAATGAGACCTTGGTCGCCAACATGCAGTAGGCAGCCTGTGAGTAATGCCCCATTTTACTTATCAAAGGTCTTGCACACAATTGTACCAAGGGAGCAGGAAATGAAACTGTTTTTCTACAGCAGCATCACAAGGCTCTTTTCAGGCACTAGAGTTTGTCCTTGATTTCCCAGCATCCCACTCAAATCTGTTGTTGCTCAGTAGCGTTCCAATGCACTAGGCACACTTGTTAACTCAGGGTACAGCCCTGTAGCAGAGGACTCATTTACCCTTTCTTCACTCGGCCAAAGTCGAAAGCCATCTGTCTGTAGGCAAACGCTTTCTCGTTCAGATACCTGCTGTAGCGTCTGATAAACGTTGACATGTCGTAACCTGAAAGTACAAGCATTTATAAATACAACAGATTGTCAGAGAAAAATTCAAATGGGTATGACAACAGAGTTGGCGAAATAAGAATTCTCAGCAGTTATATAAAATAGTACTTACCATGAGAGCCAGTTTTGTCCAAAAAATTACTAAGATTGAACAGGGTGTTCCTGGAGGCTAGGTACTGGATGAACCTCTGAAGAAACAAAAAAGTATAGAATTTATTATAATACAGAATATTAAGATAATAATTCAGATGTTTTTCACAACATAAAAGACTACAATTTCAGGACTGTCCTTAAAACGTAATTAAATAAAAAATAAATTAAAAACATCAGCAACTAAGAGGGATACAGAGATAAAAGAACTGCAGAATTGTATGAAAACTGCAGTTTCAAGAAGAAGAAAAAATAATTTCTACAAACCCGATATCAGCATCTAATGACTAATCACTCAGAACTCACATTAAAGCTCTGAGTGGGAGTGAATGCAAATATGGAAATAATAGCAGAGGTTTTATCAAGAAAAACCAGCACACTCACTGAATTTATAAACAAATGCATGCAGCTTTACATATTTAATGTAAAATTGTAGGTAAACAAGACCAGGAAAAAAAAAAAATGAGCAACAAAAATTAGATGTACTGGAAATATCGACTAAAAATAATCAAACAAAACATGCTGTAAGATTCCATGCACAGTATAACGTCCTATATGTATTTTGTCAGTAAAAACAGTAAGATTTTAAATAGTTAAATATCTAAAATCTTTAAAACATGATAAATTTAAACTACCAGTCAAAAGTTTTTGAACAATAAGATTTTTAATGTTTTTTAAAGAAGTCTCTTACCAAGCCTGCATTTATGTGATCCAAAGTACAGCAAAAACAGTAAAATTTTGAAATATTTGTACTATTTAAAATAACTGTTTTATATTTGAATATATGTAATTTATTCATGCAATTTCAAAGCTGAATTTCTAGCATAATTACTTCAGTCACATGATCCTTTAGAAATCATTATAATATTCTGATTTGTTGCTCAAAAAACATTTATTATTATTATATTGTTGAAAACAGCTAAGTAGACTTTTTTCAGGTTTCTTTGATGAATAGAAAGTTCAGAAGAACAGCATTTTTCTGAAATGGAAATCTTTTGTAACGTTATAAATGTCTTTATAATCCCTTTTGATCAATTTAAAGCATTTCTGCTAAATAAAAGTATTAATTTCTATGAAAAAAAAAAACAACCTTATAATGACTCCAAACTTTTGAATGATACAGTGTATAATGTTACAAAAGCTTTTTATTTCAGATAAATGCTGATCTTTGGATCTTTCTATTCATCAAAGAATCCTGAAAAAAATGCACTTTACTGTTTTGAATATTGATAATAATTATAATAAGACATGTTTTTTGAACAGCAAATCAGCATATTAGAATGATTTCTGAAGGATCATGTGACACTGAAGACTGGAGGAATGATGCTGAAAATGTAGCTTTGATCACAAGAATAAATTACATTTTAAATTATATTCAAATAAAAAAAAACACAGTTATTTTAAACAGTAAAAATATTTCTAAATTTTACTGTTTTTGCTGTACTTTGGATCAAATAAATGCAGGCTTGGTGAAAAGAAGGGACGTCTTTAAAAAAAACATTAAAATCTTACTGTTCAAAAACAACTGGTAGTGTTGTATTTGTTTTTTTCTTAGCCCACTGAAATTTGTATTATTACTATTTATTTATTTTTATAAATGTTATTAGATTTATAGTTAAAACAAAAAGAGGTACGCTTATAGAAAATTAAGCTTAATTTAAGAAAAATAAGCTTCATTTTAGATATATCATCTACAGAAAGCCATATTAGGTAAAGCAATTTGCTTAAAAAATGTGTTTTATGATTCAATGTTTTACTTGAAAACGAAAAAAAAATACTGATGAAAGAACCTGATTTATTGCATTTTTGGATCATGAATAAGAAGGTATATAATATATTAAGTGATTTTTTGCAAACATATCCCAGCATTACATCATCTCAGTGTGCTGTGCCTTTTCAGTTCTACCTTTCAGAGTTTAACTGATGTGTCAGCTGATCAATACACAGGCTTGTGGGGAAATGAAGCTATGTGTAATGCACCTAACACTTTTAATCATCCAGGTCGGACTACTAACCATTTCAAATATCCATGTGTCAGGGTAAACACTTCCCTTGTGTATGTGACCTGTAGAAGCACAGCCTGATGTCGCTGAACACCAGAAGACGTTTTCCTCCAGAGTGTATGACAGTCTAATCACTTCCTGTCTGACTATCAAGCTACACTTCTGTCTCTCCTTGCTTCATAGCCACAACAACAAATTAACCATTAGGGGGAAGATTATCAAGCAGCACTTCTGTCCCCTCAGACAAAGCAGTCTGGCAGGTCACATTCATAATTAAAAAGCTTTCTTTAATTAGAATAGTGGAAAGTGAGCTCACCGACTATATATTATTGTTATGACATTTTCCCTCATTGCATATTCAGCAGAATGAAAGTCAATGCTTTTAGGAGTATTTTACATAATATCACATGCATATGGGGATCAAATCAGTCTCTATAGTCACGCCTATTCACACGTAACCCTTATACATGCAGCTTCATATTTATTCAATTTGAAGCTGCACCTCTCCATTTCTGAATTTCTATCAGTTCCTCTCAAGCTCTCAGTTCCTTCACCCTCCCTCAATTTACCATCCATTCTTCTCGCTCTTTATCTCATTCTGCCTTTCACTGCCATCTGCCTTTTCACTTTCCGATGTCTCTGTCACCGCACAGTGCCAGCCTTGACTGAAAAAGTAAACTGCGCTTTCAGAAAGGGAGAGAGGGCTGGAGCATCTGCCTGCCTGTCTGTCTCCGCTCCTATTCTGAGTCTGATGGGTGTGATAATGCTGATAAGAGGAAGCGGGAGGGCTTTAAATGCAATAGGTGGTCAGCTGTAGGGATAAACTCCTCAGAAAAATGTTAAAATTCAAGGCTAGGCTTCATAAATGTTTGTTGCACTGTTAGGTTTAAACAACACTGTTGATGTAGGTTTAATATTATGCAGACCCCGCATTAACATCTTTTAGTAATGCAAACATCAGCGACCCAAGCCAGAATTAATTAGAAAGAAACGCTTTTCCAAACCACTTTTTTGCATTATTGAGCCATTTAATACATTCTGAGTTGAAATGGGAATTATGTCCCAGCTCGGTGCAGTGATTTTCACAAACAACAAAATTCTGACTGCTTTCAGCTTTTAAGTGTTTGCCCCCTGTCCAGTGAAACCAGCATTCAATACCGTTTAAAGGTTTTTAAAGAAATTTTGGTAATAATTAGTTAACATTAGTTAAAGGGATAGTTCACCTAAAAATGAAAACTACCCCATGATTTACTTACCCTCAAGCCATCCTAGGTGTATATGACTTTCTTCTTTGGATTTGTAAAGAAAAATGTCAGAAGATTTCAATATAATTTCAATTGGTTCTCATCTGACCTATGCCTACATCCCAAACTAGAGATTAAAGTTTATAAAATTTGCATTAAATCGCTTAAAAAGCAGGTTATATGGGTTTTTGGAAAATATATTTTTTGCAGTTTGTAACGTAGCTATCCTTCAATGTAAACAGTCTGCAAAGTTGTTCATCAAAAAGAAAGAGTCGACTCTGACCTTAATGAGTCTTTATATTTTCGAATCTTCTGCCTGTTATCGATCTACATCACTAGGCAACACATTTGCATAATAATATGAACACTCTGACCTGCCCACAAACACTTCCGCTAATTAGTGTGTTTACATCATGTTGAGAAAACGCTGTGTCTTCCACGATACCACAGCAATACAATTCAAACATTTTGTTGTGTGCTCGTCATTTTACCGAGGACTGCTTCTCTAATCTTGTTTTTTATCTTTGTTGGCTTCTAATCTTCTTTATTTGGACTAACAAACATCTCCGAACCGCAACCTGTAAGTACGATTGATACGTTATGTGTACATGTTAGGGTTGTGACGATGAGGAAATTTCCCCACCGGTTAATCGACATGTGACAACACCGGTAATACCGGTATCACCGTGGGGGTGGGGGTTCCTCTTTTCCTCTTTTTTTCTGCGTTTAAATAGCTTATAAATGCGTGCGTATTATACTTTCACTTTCAGTTTTGCGGGAATTGGCAATTCGGCGTCAATTGTTTGAATGGACGACAACGAAAGTACAAAAAAATAAATAAATAAATAAATCACTGATATTAAACAGAACTTTTATTAACATAACGAAAAAAAAAAAACACAACGCCATTCTCTTTCTGTAAATTCGACTCCTCTCGTTCTCCTCACGTGATAAATGAAATATGACGCAATGTAGCCATGTTCAGTTTTTAATTATAGTGCATGCTCTCGTCTTAAGTAAATTATTTAGAATTATATTTTCCATTTTAATTCAAATAAATATTTAATAAAAAAACGAATACTTAAAAAATAAAAAATAAATAAAAATGTGGGGACGGTGTCACGGTGGAAAAGTGATGTCACCGGTGTTGCGTCTTAAAACCGGTAACACCGTCAACACCGTCTATCGTGGCAAGCCTAGTACATGTTCAACTGAGTGCTCAAAATAGTAAGTTGTCTGTGATAATATGTGATGTATACCTAGTGCAGATTTAGCTTTCCAAGTAAAGCACGATATTACTGTCTTACTGAAACTGTTTTGATAATATGCCATTAACCCACTACTTTCTAAGAATGTGTAGCCTCAGTTAATGAAGGCTGTTGTTGTTCTAATTACTATGTGTCATAATAAAGAACGGAGACATATTTTGGTTTACAAACTGTGTTGTTTCATCAGTTAGTCACGTTAGCACTCGGCTAATGTATCCACATAAATTGTTTTGTAAAGTGTTTACAGTTTAGCAGTTAAACTTTAGCTGTGGACACAATTCGCTTGCATATGTGTTCAAATGTTTTTATGTGATTATTGTAAGAATGGACTGGAGCACTATATTATTGTTTCAGTGCATGCTCTGTCAATGGTAACCAGGGTTGCCAGGTTTTCACAACAAAAACTAGCCCTAAACTAGCCCAATCGTGTTTTGAGGGGGGTCCCCTGTTAAAAATCATGTTTTTGTCGCGGTTCCCCTGGTAAAGTCGCAATTCAGGGGCTAAATGTGACAATTTTTGGAGTTGCTTTAACTCGCAGACATAAAAAATAACCGCAGACTTGGCAACACTAACTTGCTCGAGTTCAGTCACAACAGGCTTAGCCAGCTGACCAACCAGAGCAGAGTAGACTTATGAAAGGGAAGAGTTTACAGACATTATGCTCAGAACTGGTCTACATGGTCTACATGTTTAAATGTATTTTCTGGGAAAATTACAATGTTTTCTGACCTTAGATGCATTTAACCCTGTTGTAGGGGACTCTAACACAATATTAGGACACTTTGAAATACCATATGACCTGCTCTTTAAAAAGGCCTTTATTATCTACCTGGAGCCATTTGGAGCAATTTTTATGGTGGATGGATGCACTTTAATTGGACTTTAAAATCTTTAAACCTCATTCCCTGCCATTATAAAAGCTTGGAAGAGCCAGGACATTTTTTATTGTATTGGTCTGAAAGAAAAAAGTCATATAGTTGGTTTAGAGGGTGAGTAAATCATGGGGTAATTTTCATTTTTGGGTGAACTATCCCTTTAACTACATTAGTTAACATGAACTAACAAAGAAATAGGGCTGCACGATAAATCACATGCGATTGTTTAGTCAGTATGCCGGTTCTTTGATTAGCAGTAAATCTCCATCACGTGCGTTCAACTGGAGCGGCAATTAATACACAGAGCTGTAAATCACTGACTAGCTACACAAAATACCGCTCATAATCAGAGATGAATCGCATTCGATTATGAGTGTGATTTTGCGTAGCTTGCCACGTAATGGAGATTTACTACCAATCACAGAACTGGCTTTACTGACTAAATGTGCCTGACAATCGTGTCCGATTTATCGTGCAGCCCTACAAAGAAATATAGTACATTAAACATAGTTAACAAATGGAACCTTGTTTGGAACTAAATGGAACCATTGTAAAGTGTTACAGACATTAAAACCAGTAAATTTGTTCTGTAAATAATATTTCTTATTATTATCAATGTTGAAAATAGTTGTGCTGCTAAATAATGTAGAATTTTTCAAAAATTAACTTTAGAATGATAATACCACTACTACAGATGCCGCATATAATGTCTAAATGGACTCCTGACTCATAACCATGTAATTATTGAGATACAGCACTTGTGACAACTAGCCCCAGTTTGACCTGTACGCACACAGACAGACCTCAACTCAGCATATGCCCCACAAACAACTATCCATAACCTTTCCTGGTGCTCTGTCTTCATAATAATGACTTTCATTCAAAATTTCAGGAGACTGCCTTAATTCTTGTTTACCTCACAAGTATCATGCAAATAACATTGCAGTAATCAACTGTTTGATTCTCACCTCATTGCCATGAACCATCAGGTGGTGAGTGGTGACCAAAGCCTTAAAGACCACAATCCAGCTGGCATTTCCCGCTCTCTCAAACAGGGTATCAGCCATCTGAGGAATATTAACATTGGACTCCTGGGTAGCCTGGATCAAGTCTGTAAGGGAATATGAAATAGAAAGATCAGAGCGTATCTAGATCTTAACTTGAAAGCTTTTAACACTTCCTCCATGCTATATTATGGCATTCTGGGTAAAAGCAGTTAAAGGAAAGTAAAAGGAACCAGTGCTATTCAGTTTCACTCTTACTCTGTTTCTGAACTGTGCTTAGCATGCTAGTATATCAAATATACTATTAAAAGACATTTAGGGTGAGAAGGCCAATCCATGACAGAGTTCACAACATTAAGTCATTAGGAGTTTTATTCTCAATGTAGGTATGCATATAGTATCTATTAAGAGCAGCCTAGGCTCAGTAATGCAGATATGAAAGGAACAGAACAGGTTATAAATATTACAGCGCTGTCATAACATTGAATAATGCAGTGTGATGGGAACTCTGCGGTGCACCAGTGCATGACAAAATGGCTCATTCTCACATTCAATGTGACATCTGACAATGCAGCAAAATATGTTAAAGGGGAGCAATAAGGAGACTATAAAATACAGAAAGAGAAGAAGAGTAAACAGATAAAAGACAGAAAGACAGACAGATAGTTAGATAGACAGACAGACAGTGGGACAGATGGACAGACGGATGGACAGACTGGTAGTTGAAGAGATAATAGTATGAAAGTTAGATAACTAGACAGACCGATAGATAGTTAGACTGTTAGACAGACAGTTGGCTAGTTAGACGGTCAAGCAAAAAGATAGTTGGTTAGATAGTTTACAAACCGATACAGTAGTCAGAGAGAGTGTCAGACATGCAGATAGTTAGATACTAATAGATAGAAGGGCAATTTGTTAGAGAGACAAAGAGTTAGACATATAGTCAGACAATTAAACAGACAGGTAGTCAGGTAGACAGACAGATTTTTAGACAGAAAGACATTTTCAGATCGTTAAACAGGTAGACAGACTGACCAACAAACAGATAAACAGACCAACTGATAGACAGAAGGAGAATGTTGAAAAGTTAGACAGTCTAATAGACAGACATACAAAGTCCTTCTCTTTCACCACAAACCTTCACTACAGGAGGAAGTGCGCACACACACAGATTTCTATCAGTATCTGTCTCTAAGGAGATCATGACAAAGCAGCCTGTTTTCCTCCTACAGACCACACATCCACCATCCATCCTTCATCATCACGAACCACACATCACAGCACACATCCTGAAACCGCAGCAATGTCTGTACTCAAACATTATTTTTACATACTGTAATAGAGTCGCAACAATTCTGGTATCATTTAATACATGATTATGATCCAGTCAAGAGAATATGATGTATATTTCACAATGGAACAACTTGCATTCTCTCCTCTCATCACATAATATAAAGACAGGGTACATGTACAGGGTAAAAAAACACCAGGGGGCTGTGGGATGCAGTCACCTTGACTGAAAGAGGAAGGGTAAGCACACATTCATGGACAAGATGAGATTACATAATAGCAGAGACCATAATAATAGCCCATCCTCTAAAAGGCATGAAATGTTTCACATCACCCGGGTTTGGCACCTTAAAGCACATCAACACAGCCTGATGGGACACAATGAGAGGTCAGAATCACCTTCATATGTCACCTGAACTAAATCTAAACTTTAGAAAAATTAGTTCTACCCTAGTTCTTTTTTTATTTATTGCATAAATACTTCAGGCCATTGTACTCATACTTTTATTTTTTACACTGCCATTCAAAAGTTTGGGGATAGTAAAGTTTATGGTTTTATCCCGCAAAGATGCAACCAATTAATCAAAAATGACAATAAAGATATTCAGAATGTTACAAAAGATTTCTATTCCAAATAAATGTTAATTTATTGATAATAATAAGAAATTAGTATAATTTTTATGAAAGATCATGTAACACTGAAGGCTGGACTGGATGTTTACTGGACCAATCAACTGATTATCTGCACCGATATTAAGCATATCGGTATTGGTCATTTTCAAAACCAGTTTTCTGATAAAATAATTTAAAAGCATAAAAAGAAAGTTTTTGTCAGTGCCCGGTTATTCTTAATTTTGACATTAATTTTCATTCTCACATGACACATATATCAAAATATCGGTCTACTTGTTCTGTATTAATCAGAAATGATTATTGAGAAAATTACCTTTAAAGTTGTCCAAATTATGTTCTTAGCAATGCATATTTCTAATCAAAAATAAAGTTTTGATATATTTATGGTAAGAAAATATCTTCATGGATCATGATCGTTATTCAATATCCTAATGTTTTTTTCTAATCATTTTGACCCATACAGTGTATTCTAAATATATACCCGTGCTACCTACGACTGGTTTTTGTGGTCCAGGATCACATATTGGCCGACCCCTAGACTGGACTAATGGCTGCTGAAAATTCAGCTTTGCCATCACAGCAATAAACTACATTTTAAAATATATTCATAAATAAAATGTTATTTTAAATGGCAACAATATGCCCTGTATCAGCATTAACAATATTAACAATATTACTGTTTTACTGTATTTTTGTTCATATAAATGCAGCTTTACTGAGCATAAGAGATTTTTTTTCAAAAACATTAATATCTTACCAACCCCAACATTCTGAAAAGTGATCCTTTATATCAATTTCAATTCACAACGCCTACTGTCTCTAACAATCCAATAAACCCAATGGCTCCTTCAAGAGTTTGGTAAAACACATTTGTTCAGCCTTATAAACTTTGTAAGACGTAAAAAATTGTTGAATTCGCTTGATGCAGAGAAGCAGAACATCTCATGTACTGTACGGCCAACAGGGGCATTTTAAGTACTTGAAGCCTGCACCTGAGAATGATAAAGCCCAACCGTGCCTAAAACAAATTACAGTCACATATGAGTCATATTGTAATAAGTTTGAGTTTTGTGCAATAGTATTTCAGAGGACACAGTATCCCTGACTTAGCCCTTGCTTCCTAAATTATTTATGAAGAGAGATAAAAGGTGGGGGTGGAGAATCAGTAGTACAGTCAGATATGAAACCTCTCACGGTTCTCACTATACACATGGCAGGAATGCTTACACGTGCACAAAATCTTGAAAAAACAGCCAAACAAAAAAACCTTGACTAAGCCAAAGCGCTACACACAATACACAAATGACATCAGAGCGCAAACTGGAAATGCAGCGAGAAGCAGCTGCACTGCCAGCTCATATGGCAGACTGAAAAACTACCCTGCAGTCTCACAGCCTCTGAACTCCCCAACTATTATCGACCGTCAACTTGGCCCACAGGCCACTTTCCCTGTTCAATAACAGGAGCAAATTACAGTATCGGTGGCAGATCCATTGGCCACACACACTTTTGTTTTTCTATCATGGACTTCTATAGTTTTTATATTGAGCTCACTTACTATCCCCAAAACCAGTACTTCCCATGATATTTATAACTGGTCAAGGTCAGTATTTAAAACTTTAAAAGCCTTTCTTCTGATAAAAATTCTAAAAATGCAAGCTTGTTTTTTAACACCTCTTGCATATACAGTTGAGGTCAAAAGTTTGCACGCCCCTTTCAGAATCATTAAAAATGTTGATTATTTTACAAAATGCATGTTATTGTTTATTTAGTACTTACCTGAATTCACATAAAAGACATATAGTCCATAAGAGAAAATAATAGTTGAATTTATAAAAATGACCTAGTTCAAAAGTTTACATCCCCTTTATACTTAATACTGTGTTGTTACCTGAATGATCCGTAGCTGTGTTTTTTCGTTTAGTGATAGTTGTTCATTGTTGATGTGAGTCCCCGGTTTGTCCTGGACAGTTAAACTGCCTACTGTTCTTCAGAAAAATCCTTCAGGTCCCATAAATTCTTTGGTTTTCCAGCATTTTTGTGTATTTGAACCTTTTCCAACTGACTGTATGATTTTGAGATCCATCTTTTCACATTGAGGACAACTGAGGGACACATATGCAACTATAACAGAAGCTTCAAACACTCACTGATGCTCCAGAAGGAAAAAACATGCATTAAGAGCCAGGGGGTGAAAACTTTTGAACAGAATGGAGATGTGTACATATTTCTTATTTTGCCTAAATATCATATTTTTTTCATTTAGTACTGCCTTTCAGAGGCGATATGATAGTAACACGTTTCTCAGAAGACAAAATAATTTCAATTTACCCTGATCTTCAAATTCAAAAAGTTTTCACCCCCTGGCTCTTAATGCATAATTTTTCCTTCTGGAGCATCACTGAGCATTTGAACCTTCTGTAATAGTTGCATATGAGTCCCTCAGTTGTACTCAATGTGAAAGGATGGATCTCAGTCATTGTTGAAAAGAGTTCAAATACACAAAAATGCTGAAAAACCAAAGAATTTGTGGGACCTGAAGGAAAAAAAAATTGTAGTACAAAGATAAAACAATGGCAATATTACAAAATACAACATTATAAAGTGTATAAATCACTTGTTTTTCTAAAAAAACGTTGTCCAGGCCTGGACACCTTGAGAAGCATATGAAGTGACCATTTGCGGCAGAGAACGCTCTAGAACATGTACTTCAGACATTCAATTAACCTTCAGAGGTGTCATTACACAAGCACTTTCACCTAGACTGTAAAGGCCATTGTGGAGTAATTGCATCATGCATTTATGCACGCTGAGATAGCTTTTACAAATTAGGCACCAACATTACGTAGGTATCATGCCATGTGTTAAAATGCACAGAGCGGTCCGTTGCCGAGCCAGTAATTTTCACTCTTCTAAAGACATGAGTGGGAGGGGAGACAGACATGCTTAAACTGCCTGTTTCCCTGGCAACCGCAGTACTTAGTCTGGTGTGGGGAAACCAGGTCTCCATTGTTGAATATTAAGACACGGCAACATTTAATTAAGCAATGTACACAGCCATGGAGCGAGACAAGAGGCTAGTTAAAAGCCAGTTAACAGTGAGTGTCCTCCTGATAGAATAGCTAAAGACTGTAGAAGAAAACCCACCACCACTTCCACTTGATGTAACAGCATGTGCGCACAGGCCACTTCTAAGAGCAGTTCTGATCTGGGTTGTGACTCAACACGCGACTTATTCCTAAATGCTCTTGAACTTAGTAAGTGCACTTTAGTTTGAATGGCAAACCATTCAACGGGTGGTTGATATTTAATCATGAAACAATTGTAAAAAAGATATTAACATAGATTGTTTTGCACTAGTATTTTAAGTACCGCTCAGACATTTTGGTGAATTAGAAATCTGTTGATAGTATTCTGAGTACTGTTCATTCATTTTAGTGAATTATCAACTTGAAATAGAAAAACTGTTATCTGTAACATGAATGATTTATGGTTATTTTTACATCAAATATTTAGTAGCAAGAAGAAATGCAAGACTAAACCATGAAAATGACCAATATATTGATAATAACTTACATAACTTGACTGTTTAAATAAAGACACACTATTAAAATAAAGCATATTGTAAATAATCTTTTCCTTAAACTTTTTGAATGCATTCATTCCACCAGTGAATAAAAAATAAAGATAATTGTGGCTTTTTAATTCAGAATTCAGACTTTTTTTTTCTCAAAATTGCAATATAAACTCAAAACTGAGTTATAAAGACAGAAATGTGACATATAAACTCACAATTCTGACTTTTTTCTCAGAACTGCATGATATAAACTAGAAATTGTAAGTTATAAAGTCAGAAATGTGAGATATTCATTTACAGTTCTGACTTTTTCTCAAAATTGTGTGATATCAATTAGAAATTGCAAGTTACAAAGTCAGAAATGCGAGATATAAACACAGTTCTGACTTTTTTCTCAAAACTGCGTGATATAAACTAGAAATTGTAAGTTATAAATTCATAAATGTGAGATATTAATTTACAGTTCTGACTTTTTCTCAAAATTGTGTGATATCAATTAGAAATTGCAAGTTACAAAGACAGAAATGCGAGATATAAACACACTTCTGACTTTTTTCTCAGAACTGCAATATAAACTCAAAATTATGAGTTATAATGTCAGAAATGTGAGATATAAACTCACAATTCTGATTTTTTTACTCAGAATTGTGTAATATAAACTAGAAATTGCAAGTTATAAAGTCAGAAATGCGAGATATAAACATAATTCTGACTTCTTTTCTCAGAATTGTGTGATACAAACTTACTTCTGATGTTTTTTTCTCAAAATTGCATTATTAAGTTATAAAGTAAAAAATGAAATATAAACTCACAATTTTGACTGTTCTCAGATTTGCGTGATATAAACTATAAATTGCAAGTTATAAAGTCAGAAGTGGAAGACATTAACTCACAGTTCTGACTTTTTCTCCTAATTGCGTGATATAAACTAGAAATTGCGAGTTATAAAGTCAAACATGCAAAATATAAACGTACAATTCTGACTTTTCTTTCTCAGAATTGCATGATATAAACTTGAAATTGCAAGAAAAAACTCAGAACTGCAAATAAACTCACAATTTTGAGAAATAAAGTTGCAATTCTAAGAATTAAAGTCTGAATTGTGATATATATAAACTCACAATTCTAAGAAAATATTAGTCTTTTTTCCCTTGGAATTTCCCCTCGAGTTTATATTTTAAAAATTCTGAGGAAAAAGTCAGAATTGTGAGACAAACTCGGAATTGCAAGAAAAAAAGTCAGAATTGCAAGTTTATATCCCGCAATTCTGACTTTAAAGCTCGCATTTCTGCATTTCTGAATTCATTTCTCAGAATTGCAAGTTTATATCTGGCAATTCTGACTTCGCAATTGTGGGTTTACATCTCACAATTCTGTTGATGAGCATGTTGGAATGAATAACGGTTTTAAGGGTAGTGTGTTTGAATAAAAAATGAGACCTAAGTACAGTATGTGTGTATGGAGAAGAAAAACAGCCATATTCCACTGCACATGAATGAAGCCTGAAAAGCTCTATTTATTTATAGGCCTCTCCCTGGAGCAAAACAACTGAGAAATTGCCCATGTGCCATCACTGGCAAGCAGCGTGGCGACATAGCATCCAAGTAGAAACCAGTGTAAACCAGCCTGTACAGGAGAATATCTTCCTTTCTGTAGTGCAGATGTCAATGTATATCATGCTATAATCATGTTTATACTGTATATAAACATGATTAAAGCAAATGTTAAAGAAAATATTTGAACATTTTACAAATATTTAAGTAAATCACCTTTAACTTACAGCACGATCACAAGACAATTTTTTTTGTTCCATGAAGATATTTTGTAAATTTCCTACCATAAATATATCAAAACTTAATTTTTAATTAGTAATATGCATTGCTAAGAACTTCATTTGGACAACTTTAAAGATGATTTTTTAGATTCCAGTTTTTCAGATAGTTGTATCTCGGCCAAATATTTTCCTTTGTAGCCATACATCAGTAGAAAGCTTATTTATTCAGCTTTCAGATGATGTCCAAATCTCAGTTTTAAAAAATTGACCCTTATGACTGGTTTTGTGGTCCAGGATCAGATATTGAAAAACAGTCTAATGCCCAAATACATTAGAGCACATATTCCAATAGTTTACTATGAAACTGTAATTTTCCTTAATGTGTTTAAATGCGATTCAATTAAAAGATATTTGCAGTAAAATCAATATGAAATCCAAATGAGCCACATTTATTTTTCCTAATGGATAAAATCAAGTCTTGCCCTTCATTTTTTTCTACTCTGAAATGAAAATATCGCTTTTTTATCTTCTCTCCAAAAATTCTCTCAATGAAAACATTAATGGACTTTTTCTAAGCAGCAAATGTGTGCCAATATCAATTTTGCTTCTATATGTTTTGTGCACCTATATTTACCAGCATTATTAGAAACTGACCAATAAGTCAGTAGTTAATTTCATGTTATAGCTATTAACCAATATATGAACAATTATAATAATTTTTTAACATTATTAACATTTATAAACATTATTTTTGTCTAAATAAATAAATAATCAGTTACTCAACTTCTACAACATTTAGGTATCACAACATTATAATATGCAGTATAAAAATAGATTTCATATTGAGTTTTGCTAAAAATTACTTTAACAGTGTTATTAAACTATTAGTGTTAAACAGCAAAGATATTATAAATGTAAAAATAGCAGAAATAAGCAAGTACGGTTAAATCTAATACCAGACAATAACTGATATGGTATCATATGGTATCACAGAGTTGACGTTAAAAGTTTACATACACCTTGCAGAATCTTCAAAATGTTAATTATTTTGCTAAAATAAGAAGGATCATACAAAATGCATGTTATTTTTTATTTAGTACTGCCCTGCATAAGATATTTCATAAAAGACATTTACACATAGTCCACAAGAGAAAATAATAGTTGAATTTATAAAAATGACCCTGTTCAAAAGTTTACATACATTTGACATTTTATACTGTGTTATTACCTGAATGATCCACAGCTTTTTTTTTTTTCTTTAGTGATAGTTATTAATTAGTCCCTTGTTTGTCCTGAACAGCTAAAATGCTCACTGTTCTTCAGAAAAATCCTTCAGGTCCCACAAATTCTTTGGGTTTTCAGCATTTTTTGTGTATTTGAACCCTTTCCAACAATGAATGTATAATTTTGAGATCAATCTTTTCACACTGAGGACAACTGAGGGACTCATATTCAATTATTACAGAGGGTTCAAATGCTCACTGATGCTTCAGAAACAAAAACGATGCATTAAGAGTCAGGGGTGTAAACTTTTGAACAGAATGAAAATGTGTACATTATTCTTATTTTGCTTAAATATCTAGTTTTTTAGCAGTGCCCTTCAGAAGCTACAGAAGATACTTGTTTCCCAGAGGACAAAAAAAAAGTTGCATTTACCCTAATCTTCAAAGTTTTCACCCCCTGGCTCTTAATGCATTGTGCATCCTTCTGGAGCATCAGTGAGCGTTTGAATGTTCTGTAATAGTTGCATACGAGTCCCTCAGTTGTCCTCAGTGTGAAAAGATGGATCTCAAAATCATAGTCATTGTTGGAAAGGGTTCAAATACAAACAAATGGTGAAAAACAAAAGAATTTGTGGGACCTGAAGGATTTTTTCTGAAGAACAGCAGGCAGTTCAACTGTTCAGGGCTAAACAATAGACTCATGAACAACTATCACTAGAATAAAAAAAGCTGTGGATCATTCAGGTAACAGCACAGTATTAAGAATCAAGCATATGTAAGAGATTCTGCAAGGTGTATGTAAACAATTTATGGAAGCAAAACGATTTGCAAACACATTGCTGTTGACTGAGCATCAGATAAACATGAATGTGCTATTATAATCCCAGTGCTCTACTTTACCTCTCCAGACTAATCTGTAGTCCCTTGACCCATTCTAACCCCCTTCCCTATTTGGAAAACCTAATCTCAGTGTCCAGCATGACATTTATAATCTCAGTCCTCCAATGTGAGAAATCAGCACCACCCTATGTGGCCTAATCTCTAATGGCAGACCCGGTCAAGATCCCTCGCACCCTGCTCTGTCTCTTAAAGGCTCCTGGGGGCCCAGCAGTCAGATTACACAGGAAACACATCTCGTCTTGCATTATTCATGGCACAGCGGTGTACAAAACAGCACCCACTGATGCCACGTACACGTCTGCCTGTGTGATTTTAGCTTGATTAACCGGGTGACAAATTTAGCACTTCCACCACTAAACAAGCAGCACTACAAACATCTGTGCAATGAATGGACAGAAGAGCATCTCAAGTGTAACTATGTGCACGTGCTTGCACGAAATCATAAATGACTCATTTGGTTTTAAATTAGCAGGCACAATGACTAATGCACAATGAAAAAGGCTCCAAGGACGCAATGACCTCTAAGTCAGCTGTGTGGGGGAAGGGTGCTGGAAAAAATGGGAACTGGCAGAAAATAAGAATAGAAGGAGGTGTTACTTTGGTTGCGGTGGGGGTGTCCCTGTCCATGGTGCTGAAAGCACTCCACTATGCTTTGTTTTGATTGGATGAAAGCTACATTTTAATACTATGACATCACAGCACTGCTGATTGCTGAGTGACATCAGTGCAGCACCAGCTTTCACTCTTTCGCTTTCACACACTGCAGACAGAGTATCGCCAACATTGCACCATTTGATTTGTAGTTGCTGAAAGACACGGACAGAAAGAGCAAGCCAGAGCGACGCAGACAGGAAGAGATAAAGAGAAAAGAAAAACAGCAGAACAGAGTGAGACTGATTCACTGAGACACATCCTTAGCCAGGATGCATTATTCTCTCTTGGGTAACGTGGTGAGTTTGATGTATTTCATGAGCTGACGTAAATTTTACATTGATTAAGCTCTAAGAGAAGCTCTGTAAATCAGCACTTTGGTTAAAATGACACCCTGGTGGCCACGATAACCTCTTCATTTTTCTTGTGAAATTCAGATTAATGATTTTCTTCTCCATTAGTCCCTCCCGTCTAGCAGAGAATCAGTCATCCTTATGATTATTAGACAAAATGAATCTTTATTATTATACTGTTGATGTTTGAAACTCAAGTGCGAGTTTAAGCTTGACACCCTGCCCAGTTTGTCTGGCCCCATAGCCATTCTACCTCCAGCCTCCACAAATAGTATCGACATAGAATGAACCAGATGCTTATGAATATTTTTCATTCCTTGAATGGTTGACTCATCTATAAATATACATAGTACTGCAAACATGCATCTAACTAGAATGAGATTATGCTAAACAAAGCAGGACAAGAAAAATATCTAGTCAGCAACCAATGCAAAGAAAATCATGCTGTCATTTGATTCAGATTGCTAACATCTGCAGAAACACTGGCTATAACATGCTGATTTATTAGTCTAACAGCACTGGTACTTTACACGGTTTGTAGTACTCTGCCGTTTGTGTGTTCCTGTCAGTCTTCGAATTTTTTTGCAGTTTACATCAATAAACCAGCAGGTGGTGACAATTGTGAATGAATCACTGGTATCATTCATTCAACTCATTTGTTCAAAACACTGAAATGTTTAAGAAGGAAACTAATGGCTGTCTTTATGAGTCTTTGAATCATTTACTCAACTGAACTGATTGAGGAACAAAACACTGCCACTGTGTTACTAGACGATGCACAACAGTTCTGCTGGGCTTTCTTTGAATCCATTTTCGTTGGTGGAGCAAAAACAAAGAAACTGGCAGTAAATCACAATTTGTTTAGATTCTGATTCACAAGCTTGTGATTCGGTATCGATTATTTTGGATATATATCAGGTTCAGTACATGTTAAATTTTCTCAAGGAAAAACATCTCTTAACTAATGGCGTAAAATATACACGAGAGTCAGTTGGTACTACAATTCAATAATACTGAAGGTTAAAATTAACTGATTTGTATACAAAAGCTTAAGTAACACTTAATGACGTTTTTATAATAATAAAGTTACAATTAGGCTACATAATAATATTTCTAATCTAATTTGTTTTTTTTTTAAATATACACATTTAAATGGTGTCTGTTATAAAAACTTGAATTTATTCAAACATAAACACTGAAGAACAGTAAAAATATAATAAATATCTTATATGGTGCATATATTTAGCAAAATGCTCCTAAAATTAATTTTTCTGGCTGACTAATGAGTTTTTGGTCACCAAATATGTTCTCAAGTAAATGTGACATTATGCGACATATTGTTTACAAGTTGTAATACTAACATCTTTGCACATGAGATTGGATATGGATTTCGGTAAGTTGTACTCTTTTTTTAACATACCTTCTGTGTTCATTCATGTTTATTTTGTGCTGCAACTAGTATTAAAGTGAAGGGGACTATTAGTTCACATGCGCTTTGCGCTGCAGCATCTCTTGAACTGAGGCGTTAAAGTGATCTGTCACCCATTAAGCAGCGCCAAAATGGTATTTATTGTTTGAATATTGTAATACAACAGACAGAATTTGAAATCTGAGACTGTTTCTTATTAAAAGTAACAAAGCACAAAGCGTATTGCGATTTATTGGATGGGAGGTGCGCTACAATGTTCCGTTCATCAACTGAAAACAGGCTTTTTGGAATATCATTTCATAAAAAATAAGAACTGATTCATTCATATTTTTTAACCTGGCACTTTTCCTCCTTGAGGAAAAATTACTTCATAAATCTGCTAAAATCACTTTAGCACCACCAGTTTGTACAATGTTTTTGCAAAAGTAGTTAAGAAAACATGAGTTAGTTCTAGCATCATTTGTTTGCAGTTGCTAGTTGGTTTAATATTTAATTATCTACCGCAATGACACTAAGACATTTTATTGACACTAGGAAACTGCTCATGGCTACTGCTGCTTCTGGTGTCCCTTAATGAGCCAGACGACTCCAAACACAGGCCTGATGTAATGAAGCCTTTAGTATGCCCGAAATATGTTGAAATAAACATCTGTGCAGTTTCTCCAGTCACACGACATAAAATTGGGGCAATGAAATGCTAAAACAGCCCAGGGAGGGTTTGGAAACCTCAGAGGTGAGGTGAAACAAGAAGTCTCTATCTGCACCGATTAAGCAGCACAATCCACCCAGCAGGTCTGGGCTTTCCTGCTGTTAAGACTGACATTCTTCTCTTTCTATTCAGTGGAAATGTCCATGTAGCAAAATTCAAGGTAATCTTTTCATTCTTTGATTTTTTTTAAAATATCAAAATACTAAAAAATTACAATTAAGTCCATACACAATCTAAGACAAGCCACGTTATGATACTGAAATGAGTGTACATTACAAAATGGGAGGCGAACTAATGAGTCAGCACATTAATGAGATTGCTGACGAACTGACTGAACGCTGAGCGGTGCATACAAAATAATACTGAACAGTTTAACACTATAAATACCCTAGTAAAAAAAGTAATACATTTAAAATAAATTTATTTCATACTTAGTATAAATCTATTAACACATTTACTGACATATCACTTGAGACTTACCAATATAAAAGTTATATTAACTTTATTTGGAGTACTACTTGTGCACAATGCACATTTCTTAATGTTAATCCTAAAATGTGTTTTATGTCACTATTGATGAGGATTGCATAATCTTTAAATGTAGGGAAATGTATAAAAGTGTACCTGCTGTATACCTGCAATAGTTCCACTTTAGCATAATCAGATACACTTCAATATATCTTTTGTTAGACTTCAGCACTACTTCTGCACAATTAAAGTGCATTAAGTACAAAATTAGTTGTTCCTATTTAGCAGACTTTAGGTATACCAGTTTAGTATAATAAAAGTACAATTTCAGGACATTTTTATTAAGTACATAAATGTGACCCTGGACCACAAAACCAGTCATAAGGGTCAATTTTAACAAATTGAGATTTAAAAATGATCTGAAAGCTGAATACATAAGATGTTAGGATCAGACAATATTTGGCCGAGATACAACTATTTGAAAATCTGGGATCTGAGGGTGCAAAAAAATCCAAATATTGAGTAAATCACCTTTAAAGTTGTCCAAATAAAGTTCTTAACAATGCATATTACTAATCAAAAATTACGTTTTTATATATTTACAGTAGGAATTTTACAAAATATCTTCATGGAACATGATCTTTACTTAATATCCTAATGATTTTTGGCATAAAACAAAATCATTTTGACCCATACTTTTGGCTATTGCTACAAATATACCCCAGCGACTTAAGACTGGTTTTGTGGTCCAGGGTCACAAATGTGTCAAGTAGTATCATTGACACAAAATAATAGTATTTTTAATACATTTTAGTATTTTATTTTCACTAAGGCAAACTGAATAAATATTCAGCACAGAAAAATCACAGTAAAAAAAGCTTCCTGTGATTTTGTCCTGAGCCATGCAGTTTAATTGCTTATCTCTGATTTAATTGACGTGCTCTGATTACCCATGCTCCTCTGAGACAGATGTGGGTGTGTCACAGTGCTTAGGAGCTTGGGACACCTGCCACAAACGGAGACCTTTTGTGATGCTGATCAGGACAGTTTGAAAGCCATTGATTTAACACAATGCACCATATTTCAAAGAGAAAGTGCTCAGATTTCCCACTTTATGTTTACCGTAAATATCACATGCACTTCAATACACAAGTTTAATCTGGCAAATAGTTTGTTTTGTATCCAGTTTCTACCAACTCCTTTTACTACCAGAGGTCTGGGTAAATGATATGCTTATTTGTCAGTCTGTAAGATTCTTTTACATGACACATGGTAAGAGTTTTACATTTAAATAGAATATCACAGGAGTCAAATGTCAGTATCAACTTAATGTTTTTGGTGACCTCCTCACCTTTGACCTGAATGAGGAATGTATAATTCAGCAGGGGTGAATCTGAGAGGCAATGAAAGCGCACAGGGGCTGCCGAAACCATTCCAGGCCACCTGCTGCTGGAGGTTGATTACTTCTGCCTTTGACTGCACTTCCTATCATGCTACCACCACTGAGTACACTTACAGTAGACTTACAGTTAGTAGGCAAACGGTTCTACGGTTTATTATTAGAATAACTTGTAATGCAAAATACGTATTCCACCCAATATTGTACATTCTACATAGATAGATAAATAGATAGACGTTGAAAATGCATATGAATTTGTTTCCAAACAAATTACTTGGAAGAGTGAGATAAATAGTCTTTCCTTCCAGGCCATTCAGTGGACGGAAGCCATGTTCTCTGCTCATTCTGGTGTCTCTCTGCTTAGTGACAGACACAATGTGAAATGAGAGCCCATTAGTCACAGAACAATTGCATATCTCCATTCCACAAAACTGACACCAAAACAGCCCCAGAGGCCTTTCTAAGCAATTCAGTGGCATCTGATGACCTTTGAAGAGCCATTGCATGAACAAGATGGGCAAAGAGAGTTAATAAACCAATAATAAGTGAACAGAACCATGGTGCAGGTATATTTAATAGGCATAAACAAGGTGTAATCTTAACCTGAACCCACTTACATTCGAGATGCTTCTTTTTAGGTCCCATCACCTCATGCGTGGTCGCTTTACACACCGCCCGAGCGACCTCGGATCCGGTGAGGCTGTACTGCGCCGCGGCGATGCGGTCCGTCAAAGTCTGACCCGACATCTTCCTTCTCTCGTGGATTCAAACGCCCTTATTCCAGTATAAAAAGACACGTCGAGTTGCTCCAAAGCGTCCACAAGGATGAGGCCCTTTAAAATGGATTCCCAAGCACAATTTGCGATTTTAATATAATGTAATTGTTATCAAGACCAAGCTGAGGTGAAGTCTTTACCATGGATGATTAGCAACGGACATATTTAAGGCAATACTATGACATACAGAGCGAGACTCTGTTTACTATAATATAATTTCAGGTCAACGCCTGCGCCGTGTATTCGCCTCGTGGGGATGCGGGAGCATATAAGAGATGCGTAACGAGTATTTCAACCGCAAATAGTTATTTAGAAAGAGTAAACGCTGAGCATTAAGGTTATAAAAGACTATTTTTATAAAGTCTTAAAAGATACTCCTCGTTATTTGCGCTTTGTATTGGAAGAGGCTTTTACGATGATGCTCGGCTCGACCAGTCGTCCTTCTCTCCTCCTCCAGATCAAGGATTAATCTTCCTGACAAACCCCGTTGGATGTGCAGTCACCCAAACCTTCAAACGGCTTGCGTTGTTCTCCTCATCTCTAAAAAACGTTCGCCTTCCTTTTCATTCACCCCGTGGCTATGTCCAGTTTCGGACAATTGCTGAACAAGGAGGATGAAACGCAGCGATAACGGGAAGCCGCGGTCCCTGCTGGACTCAATATTTATTTATTTGTGCTATCACTCCGCCCCCACGCATGAGTCAGGTCACACGTCATTAAAAACCCAGATTGCGTTTTACTATCTGCGCCCAATGCAAGTGTGCTTTTTATTGCTATGGTAACTAGCGGTGGGGGTTTTGATTCATCCATCTCGAATCTTTTCAGTCAGTTCACCCAAAAGATCCGTTCACGGATTAGTTCAGTGGCTGTCATCTGTGATTGAAACAATGATCATACTGTTGACATACATTTGATGATCAAGTTTACTTGGTGTGACTTTTATTAGGTTGTATAAAACAACATGTCATGACCCTGGTGAAAAAACAGCATATGCTGGTTAGGTATGTTTTGGTGCTGGTTTAAGCTGGACCTTAGCGGGTTTATGCTGGTCCTTTGCTGGTTTATGCTGGTCATGTTGCTGGTCAAGGACCAGCATAAACCAGCAAAGGACCTGCTTAACCCTTTAATTGTCACCCCACATTTTTTAAAATAGGCATAAAAGTGCACTATCCAAACTTAAATTGTTGTAATTCATGAAAACTTTGGAATACAGATCTAAGGTTGGTCTCTTTTTAAAGAAGACAGTTAGCAGATAATGGCAGAAGTGGAATTTTTTCAAAATAAAAAATAAATTACTAATAAGTTATAGAAGTTTAAATTTACTAAGAAGAAAATGCGCTGAATCAATTTTTATATAATTTTATATAAAATACATATTTACATAACAGGTTTTACTCTAAATTTGATATCAAATTGAAGCCTTATGTCTAAATAAGTTATGTTTCAAATTTGAAGTTGATATGAAAAAAATTGAGGTTCCTGTGAAAGTTTGTTTAGGGCGTTATACCACAAACAGCCACTGGGTGCCATACAAACTCTATAGAATTTTTTAAAATGCATTCTTCTGTCACAAAAGTCTAAATTTCTCTGTCAGTTTTAATAAACATAAACATAATAACATATAAAAAGTTTGGATTCTAAAAGACCGTAATGCATTTTGTAATATGACACTTTATACCGCCGCTAAGGGGGAGGAGACCGCCAGAAGATTTTACAGTACCATTTACATAGTAACACAATATCCAATTTCATAGGATGATTCTTGGGCTTCTAAGCTTTCAAATGATATATAATTTATGATGATTACTAAAATATTTGATAGCGAAAAAGGACAACGAAAAAAAGAGTGCCAAGCGTCCCACAGGTGGGACGGTGACAGTTAAAGGGTTAAACCAGCACCAAAACATACCTAACCAGCATATGCTGTTTTTTTTCACCAGGGGAATAAATAAAATAAATAATTATTTTATTTAAATAAAGTGCCTACCTCATTTTAATGGTCTCATTTTACACATTCATAATCCACGAATTTTAGCAAAATTTGCGTCTGTACAGTTTACACACTTAAGTTCATCCAGTTCGTTCACAAACAAATGTCTCATTCAGTATTGAACATCTACTCGATTAAGTGAATTCGTTTGAGCCTAAATATTGAAAACTGCTTGTTTACAACCCCGCATTTGATTATGGATGTAGTCAGTTTTAAAGTGAAAACACAACGAGAATTCACAAAATATTCAAAACACCAATTTATGAACGAATTCGAATCTTTGAGTCAATTAATCGTTTTAGGTGAATATAACAATCAGTGTGGTTCGATTAATGTAAAAGCATACTGTAAAACTGCCCAGGTATGCATATTTTTTCTTATGCAAAAGTTTTTTGTTCATTTCACACAGGAACACTTCAGTTCCCTGGTGAAAAAAACAGTTTTGATGCTGGAATGCTGGGTAGGTATGCTGGTCCTTTGCTGGTTTATGCTGGTCCTTGACCAGCAACATGACCAGCAAAAACCAGCAAAGGACCAGCATAAACCAGCAAAGGACCAGCTTAAACCAGCATCAAAACCTACCTAACCAGCATTCCAGCATCAAAACATACCTACCAGCATATGCTGGTTTTTTCACCAGGGTTCATTCCCTTCGTTCTCAAACAAAATGTCTCGTTCAGACTCGAACACTCCATTTTAGTCAAACTGGTTTGAGTCTATTTACTGAAACTGCTTATTCACAGTGCTGTATTTGATTATGGATGTAGTCAGTTTTAAAGCAAAAAGGCAAGGAGAACTATTCATTCACAAAATATTCAAAACGCCAATTTATGAACAAATTCGAATCTTTGAGTCAATTAATCGTTCGAGGTGAATCGTTCTAGTTTAAAAACCTGGCACATTACAATCAGCGTGGTTTGCTTAATGTATAAGCATACTGTAAAACTGTCCAGGTATATACAGTACTGTGCAAAAGTCTTAGGCCACTAGTATTTTCACCAGCTAAAAATGGTTTAAAGCAAGTTATTTATATATCTTTTGCTGTAGTGTGTCAGTAGGAAACATCAGTTTACATTTCCAAACACTGTTTGCCATTCATTGTAATAATCTAGTGAGATTTTTGTTTGCACAGGCAGTCTGACAACAGCCAGTGCTCCACACAGACATCTGATCTCACCATCATCCAGTCTGTCTCTGGAATGACATGAAGAAACAGAATAACTGAAACAGACTAAATCCAGAAGAACTGTTTCAACATCTCCAAGATGTTTCAAATAACCTACCTGCAAAGCTACCTGAAAAACTCTGCACAAGTGCACCTAGGGCAAAAGCTACTTTAAATGCAAAGGATGATCAGATCAAATGCTGATTTATTTTAGTTAATAGAAGTTAATTGATAAAGAAAATCTAATCATGACATTGTTTTTGACAGGATCCTCATTTTATGTGCCTAACTGTCTGAACATTTTAACAGTACTGTAGCTTTGTAGGTATAGGTCTCTTAAAGCATCTTGGAGATGTTGCCACAGTTCTTCTGGATTTAGTCTGTCTCCGTTTTTTGTTTCTTAAAACAGACTGGATTGAATGATGGAGAGATCAGATCTCTGTTCTGACAACAGCCTGTGCTCCATACAAAAATCTCACTGGATTATTATAATTAATGGCAAAATTGATGTTTAGAAATGCAAACTGATATTTCCTACTGACACACTACAGCAAAAGACCGACTTTAACTGACTTTAAACCATTTTTAGCTGATGAAAATACTAGTGGCCTAAGACTTTTGCACAGTACTGTATGTGCATTTTTTTTTTTTTTACACAAAATGATTTTTGTTCAGTTCACGCACAAATGTAAGTTCATTCCATTCCTTCACAAACAAAATGTCTCATTCAGACTCGAGTTCATTCAGTCTAATTACTTAAACTGTTTATTCACATCGCCACGTTTGATGTGGATGTAGTGAGTTTGTAAGCGGAAACAAGCAACAGAATGATTCATTCACAAAAGACTCAAAACACCAATTTATGAACAATTCTAATATTTGAGTTCACAAACACATTCAGCGTGTGGTTTGCTTAAAGTAAGTATATTTTAAAACTAAAACGTATTTCATTATGTTTGTTCAATTAACAGTTTAAATATGGGGAAAAAACAGCTGTAGCACATATGAAACATTTCTGTTCCATTTCTCTTCTCACACTTATTCTGATATGCAACAATATCTATTTTTATTATGGCTTTGATTGTTTTCAAAGCAACATTACTTATAACTGTGCAAGTATGTGTATTTGTTTCTTACACAATGGGATTATTGTTCAGTTCACACACAAACTTAAGTTCATTTCATTGCTTCACAAACAAAATGTTTCATTCAGACTCCAACACCTACTGGATTAGTCAAATTTGTTCAAGTCTAATTACTAAATCTGCTTATTAACAAAGCCATATGTGACCCTGGACCACAAAACCAGTCTTAAGTCGCTGTGGTATATTTGTAGCAATAGCCAAAAATACATTGTATGGGTCAAAATTATAGATTTTTCTTTTATGCCAAAAATCACTAGGAAATTAAGTAAAGATCATGTTCCATGAAGATATTTTGTAAATTTCCTACTGTAAATATATCAAAACTTAATTTTTGATTAGTAATATGCATTGCAAAGAACTTAATTTGGAAAACTTTAAAGGCTAATTTCTCAATATTTTGATTTTTTTGGACCATCAGATTCCATATTCTGAAATAGCTGTATCTCGGCCAAATATTGTCCTATCCTAACAAACCATACATCGATGGAAAGCTTATTTATTCAGCTTATTTATTAAGCTCAGTTTCGAAGAATTGACACTTATGACTGGTTTTGTGGTCCAGGGTCACATATTTGATTATAGACGTAGTTTTAAAGCGAAAAAAGGCAACGAGAACTATTCATTCACAAAAGATTCTAAACACCAATTTATGAACAAATTCGAATCTTTGAGTCAATGAATCGTTAAAACTATGTAAAACGTATTGTAAAACTCGTATTGTAAAAAGCCGTACTTCGTTAAGTTTGTTCAATTAGATTAGTTTAAAGAAGGAAAAAAACAAAACAAAACAACTGTAACGCACATGAAACATTTCTGTTTTATTTCATCGCTCCCACGTACTCTGATATGCAACAATATTTCATTATGGCTTTGATAATTTTCAAAGCAACATCACTTAAAACTGTCCAGGTATGTGTATTTTTTTCCTTACACAAAAAGTTTGATGACACCATTGAAAACTAATCCAAAAGGAAATAAATATTAGTGCAAGTTTGATTAGTTATGGACATGAGGTCTGCTACAAGCCTTTCTGTGGATGAGGGAGTTCAAAAATGTTTTAAATTCACATGATATGTCTCTTTATTAGGCAAGTCACCACAATATGGAATGGCACAATATCATCATACTATCTTATGGGCTCAAACAAATGAAAGAAATAATCACAACGGGCCATATTTACAAGTAAAAGACTTTAAATTAAATAGCTTTTGGGAAAAAAAAAAATACATTAATTAGAAAAGCAAAAAATTTACAAACTTCTTTTTTTGTTTGTTTGTTCTCTTCCATTTTTAAAAGGTGAGGTGTTAGTGTTTTTGCCATAGCTCAATAGTTTTCACTTTTTGTTCATGTCAGGTCATGTTTTGATGAGTCCTTCAAGGAAGTCCTTCTCAACCATTTCTTCAATGTTTTGTCTGGCCCGGCTCCAGAAGACTTTCTGACTCTCCAACTTGCCATCCTTGCCAGGGAACGGGCCATCTCTGGGAGTAGGGCTGTGATATGGTCCTGAGCGGCTGTTGCCTTTACTGCTGAAGTCCTGGCTGAGAAGGTTGAAAAACGGGAGAAGCTGCTCCATGCTGCGGATCACGTAAAGGGTGAGCAGGAGCTGCCCGGGCTCCCAGGACAGAGTGCGTGTGGAGCAATCTTCCTCTGGATTTTTCTAGAGTTAATGGAGGCATTCCCATGAGAGTGATGAACATTGTAGGCTTGAGAGCATTAGCAAATATACTGAATAATCTATAAATGTTATAAGCCCTATGCTAATGATGTGGAATGAATCTCTATTAAAATAATAAGGCAACAACAGGACAGAATTTGAAGGTGACATATCATGAAAATCTGACTTTTTCTGTGTTTAAGTGCTGTATTTGGGTCCCTGGTGCATCTACCAACCCAGAAAATGTGAAAAAGAACCCAGTAAATTTTTTTGGTAAGCCTTTCCCTGCAAGCTGGTAAAAAAACGAGCCACTCAGACTCCTTTTCATTTGCATTTAAAGAGACATGCATGAAAACAGTGTGTTTCTGCTTCCACTCAAAATAGGCATTTTCAAAATGATATAATAAATGATCTATGGGGTATTTGAGCTGAAACCTCACATTCTGGGGACACCTGAGACTTATATTACATCTAAAAGGGTCTCCTTAAATAGATCATTTAAATGTACATTGTGGCAACTGTTAAATGGTTATATTACCTTGGCCCTTTTTCTTAGCAGCTTGGCCAGTCTAACAACATAGGGCTTGAACTCTCTCTGATGGGTCCCCTGTCTGCGAACCTCCAGACCAGAGTCATCTGAAGCTTCAGGGACGAAGGCCCAGCGATACCTGTGGTGTAGAGTATTATTATTTTTAATGAGTTTTATCAATGAAGATGAACAGAGAAACAGCTATTCCATAAGTTTTAAATGAATTTCAGAGTCTCAGGGTGGATTCGTTAATGACCTTTCAATAAAAAACATTGCCGTGTTGTACTAAAATACATTTCAAACATTCAGTGTGTAGAAACATGTATAGACACCCACATCTGGAACTGAGGCAGACTCTCAGAGGGCAGAGCGAGGGCCAGGTCCAGCAGCTTGCAGGCAGACAGGTAAAGGTTAAGCCAGCGCTGGCTGTTATAGGAGGTAGAGAAACCGTTGCCCCCTGAGTATGTTGTCTCAAGTCCTGCAACCGAGGGACCTGAGGTCCTGGAGAGAAGCCAGAAACCACATTCATCAGTATTCAACACACAACAGTCACCCATAATGCCTTACATGGCTCCTGTTTCTACTTCTAAAACAAAAACGAAAGATAAACCGGGCTTCGCACAAATACTGTAAAATGAAATGAAATGATTCACGATACATGAAGTTCCGATCGAAATCAAGATTCACAATTTCAAGTCCCAATCTAAGTCAAATGATTTGCAAACCCGCTCTGAAGTCCCGATCTAAATCAAATGATTCATGATTTGAAGTTCCAATCTAAATTAAAAGATTCCGATTTGAAGTCCCAATCTAAGTCAAATGATTCGCAAATCTGCTCCAAAGTCCCAAACTAAATCGAAGGATTCGCAATACGTGTTTTGAAGTCCTGCTTTGAAACAAATGACTGATGATTTGTGATCAGATTGGAGTGCTTCGAATCATTTTGCAACACACTGGTTTAACTGATTCAAAGGTTCAAAAAAGCTCAGTTTCACCCATCACTACGTGCTTTTGTAAAATCATTACAAGCAATGTTAAAATTCGAAAATGAATTGCTCTTTTAATTTGATCTGGTTTTTGCTTGTGAATCGCTTGAAATTAATGATCAAAGTCACAAGTTTGAATCAATCAAAGCGTTTCCAGAGTAAATGACTTAATTGATTCAGTACATCTGTTCCTCTTTTCGCATCTTCAGCTATTTACACAACATTGTTAGTACTAGGCTTACAGAAAAAAATACAGAAAAGCACTTATTTCATAGATACATTGTCTTTTAATAATTCAAGCACTTTTCAAGTACCTGTTCAAGAATATTGATATTTATAAGAGTTTTCCAGGCCTCAAATTTCAAAGTCAAATTCAAGGAAAAGCACCTTAAGCACCTTGCATGATCCCTGGATAAAACAGCTGAAATATTGAGATTTGCTACAGAATTAAATAATGGATACCTGGTGATGTCCTCATCTGCAGTGAGCTCCTGTTCCATGAGTAAGAAAACCTGAACCTGAAGGAAGAAACAAACAAGCCTAAGTTTACAAGGTTGATTCTAAAAGTTCACCAAATAATTATTCCTCCAAACTGTCCTCAGGAACATTTGTTATTTCAGAATCAGAGCTTACAACTTACCAGCTCAGTGATCATAGTGGGCCAGAGTGAGGTCAGGTGCTGGGGGGACATGCGCAGTAGCAGCACTCTGAAGAAGAGGAAGACCTGAGCATGGAGGATGGGCACTTGAGGGAGTCGCAGGCTCTCCACAAGACGCTCTGAAATTACATCAACACAGTTTAACCTTATTTTTATGCTTTGACAGAGTACTACTGTAATCATAGGGTTTTTACACACAGGTAGAAATGCATAAAATCCATTTTAAGCAGGGGTGTTCAATCCTTTTAATGGGGACAGCCATTTGTAGCAGTGTCTGAAACCATACTGGACATTATAGAGTGCACTCATTCAATCCCACAATGCGCTGCAATAATAAGTATGCAACCAATGTGCACTCAACTCTAGCCACTTGAGAATACCTATACAGTGTGAGCGTCATGCTAAATGAATTCCCGTATCTCATCAGAAGATGCTGCAGCACTTCTAGTGAACAAAGTGCTTGAAGTGCCTAGGGATATACAGTCAAAAGTTTACATACACGTTGCAGAATCTGCAAAATGTTAATTATTTTACCAAAATAACAGGAATCATACAAATTGCATGTTATTTTTTTTTTATTTAGTACTGACCTGAATAAGATATTTCACATAAAAGATGTTTACATATAGTCCACAAGAGAAATAGTTGAATTTATAAAAATGACCCTGTTCAAAAGTTTACATACATTTGATTCTTAATACTGTGTTGTTACCTGAATGATCCACAGCTGTTTTTTTGTTTAGTGATAGTTGATCATAAGTACCTTGTTTGTCCTGAACAGCTGAACTGCTCACTGTTCTTTAGAAAAATCCTTCAGGTCCCACAAATTCTTTGGTTTTTCAGTATTTTTGTGCATTTAAACCCTTTCCAACAATGACTGTATGATTTTAAGATCCATCTTTTCACACCAAGGACAACTGAGGGACTCATATGCAACTATTACAGAAGATTCAAACGCTCACTGATGCTCCAGAAGGAAACATGATGCATTAAGAGCCAGGGGGTGAAAACTTTTTGAATTTGAAGATCAGGGTAAATTTGACTTATTTTGTCTTCTGGGAAACATGCAAGTATATTCTGTAGCTTCTGACGGGTAGTACTAAATGAAGAAAAAATAACAATAGAAAAATTTTACACCTCTGGCTCTTAATGAATTGTGTTTCCTTCTGAAGCATCAGTGAGCGTTTGAACCTTCTGTAATAGTTGCATATGAGTCCCTCAGTTGTCCTCAGTGTGAAAAGATAGATCTTAAAAGCATATAGTCATTGTTGAAAAGGTCAGTACTAAATAAAAATAACATGCATTTTGTATGATCCCTTTTATTTTGGTAAAATAATTCACATTTTGAGGATTCTGCAAGGTCTATGTAAGTGTATAAGACATTGGCCTCCAGAAGCAAAATTCTGGAAAGTCAAGTGGTAATACAGCCTATTGGACTCGCATCTCACCATCCCCACTGAAATCAAAGAATGTGTGTACCTTGGATGTCTGGCAAGTACTTCTGGTACTGGTCCACCTCGCTGCTGTAGATGGTAAAGGCCAGTCGTTTCAGTAGCATGGCTCTCTGCTCAAGTTCTGCATCTCGGTTGGTAAAAAGACTCAGAGAGCTGCTCTGAGCCACGGCAACTCGTGCTGCACATGTACAAAATGTTAGCCTCCACAACACTTAAACAAAAACATCAGCTTGATATATCGATGATGATGAAGCAATAAGATGAGCACAGCTTGATAACCCATTTGGTAGAAAGAAAAGACTCACTCATCAGGTCTCTGAAAGTGGTTTTGTCATGAGTCATCAGGTGGTCTATGATTGCTCTCCAGCTGAAAGAGAGAGATGTGGTCAACTAGAGGTCACACTGCCCTGTGAGTGGCAGTAAAACCACAGTGACAAGAAGAAAGGACATGTTGTGCATTATAGGACTCACTGGCTGACGCAAGAGGAGTCCATCTGGAAAAAGGTATGATCCATAAACAGGTCGAAGGCTTCTTTCTTCCAGGCTCTCCGGGTGTACTGATAACCACTGAGGCTGCTCAACAGCTGGATACATGCACGATAACTGGGCGCATTGTGAGCACTGGTGGAAAGGAAGACAGAGCAACAAGATCTTGATCCCAGTTGTAGTTTTCACTTATAAAATCCAGCAACAATTCCTCCTGTGTCTACAAGTTTTGGATTTTAAAGACTAAATACCTATGGTTGCGCAAGTAGGGCACAACATAATGCATGAGGTTGACCAGCAGAGGAATCACTCTCTCCTTCTCATCACTGTAGAAGACCATATCTAATAGATGAGCCAGGACCTGAGAAGATACCCGTGCATACATAAGCACATTAATTCAATCCACAGAAAGCCAAATTACCACAACAAAGCAAATAAAGCAAAAACACAAGACAAACAGAACAGAGCAGATGTGAATGTTCCTGGTGCACTTCACACCACTGCAACATTGCAATTTCCCTACAAATGTTATCTGCTGCTAGATTTGGACTTGTGTATTTGAAGGAATAGTTCAGCCAAAAGTTAAAATTACCCTATCATTTATTCACCTTCAAACCATCCTAGGTGTATATGACTTTATTCTGTCAGACAAGTACAATCTGTGTTTTATAATGGCAGTGAATGGTTGTTGAAATTTAATAGTCCAGTATAAGTCCAATAAGTGCACCCATCTATCATAAAAAGAACTCCACACGGTTATGATGGATGGATGCACTTTATTGGACTTATATTGGACTATTAAATCTCAACAGTCATCATAAAGCTTTGAAGAGTCAGGACATTTTTTAATACAAGTCAGATCGTATTCATCTGAAAGAACTAAGTCATATTCACTTAGGATGGTTTGAGGGTGAGTAAATCACTTTTGGGTGATAGAAGGATAGAAAGAGTGTGAATGTGACATTCTGTGTTTACCTCAGCCAGCAATGTGAGGGCGTGAACACTGTACACAGATGGAGTGAAGCTGGAGGCCTCCATCACTGTGAGCATTAGATCTGAAATTCACATACTGTTAGTGACTCGTCATACACTCATGCAGATGTGCATGCTAACAGGAGTCGACGTACATTGGCTGTGCCTTAACACCAATCCACATAGTTACTGACCTTCTACATCGGCTTCCAGACTGGTCCCATCCACCATGATCTGAGGGGAGGGTTTGACCTCCAGGTTTCGCCTCAACCATGTGGTCTGTTCTAAGGATGAGCCTGCAATCGTGCCAATGGCCTCTACGATCTTATGGGTCACATCCTGGGGAATCATGATTTTGAGCAATTGAAAATACACATGTAAGAGAAACAGCAGAAACTATGTAAACCATGTCAAAAAATATTGTATTTTTAATGGAAGTAAGGGTGGAGAGTAAGTGAAGGGTCACCTGTAGCTCTCGCTGGTCCTTCTTGCTCTCCAAAGTGGGATTCTTTAGAATGAACTCATTCAATACACTAAAGAAAACATTAAAATGACCATTTTTAATACTTGCTGTTAATGTTATAGGTGTTTATTTATTGTTTATTATTTAACATTAGCAGCAATAACTATTTTTATGACAAGCACCGAGTGTGCAAATTTATAAACAATAAAATGTCAATAAATAAAGAAAATTATATACAATAATTTAACAATATTTTCTAACAATGTAACAGATATAGCAATTATATATGTTCTTTCAGTTTCATATTTGATAGAATTTTCTCTGGAGAAATCTTTTAAAACATGTCCAATAATAAAATATCTTGCCTAACGTCAGTTATTTCAGGACGTTTCAATAAAGTATGTTTTATAGTTAATGAAGTCAACAAATTGATCATCTTTCAATAAATACATACACTACCAGTCAAAAGTTTTTGCACAGCAGGAGTTTTAATATTTTTTAAATAAATCTCTTCTGCTCACCAAGCCTGCATTTATTTGATCCAAAATACAGCAAAAACAGTAACATTTATTCCTGTGATTTTAAAGCTGACATTTTTTGCATCATTACTCCAGTCACATGATCATTCAGAAATCATTCTAATATTCTGATTTGCCACCCAAAAAACATGTATTATTATTATTATTATTATTATTATTATTATGTTAAAAACAGCTGTGTAGAATTTATCTAAAAATGTATCTTTGATCACAGAAATAAACTTTATTTTAAAATATTTTCAAATAGAAAGCATTTATTTTAAATAGTAGAAATATTTCATAATATTACTGCTTTTGCTGTATTTTTTATCAAATAAATCCAGGTTTGATAAGCAGAAGAGAATTCTTAAAAAAAAAAAAAAAAAAAAAAAAAAAAATCTTACTATTCAAAAACTTTTGACTGGTAGTGTACAGTAGTTTGATTAGGTCTGTTCTCAAAATGAAACCAATAGGTAAACTTTTCATTTATAACAGGATTTGATTTATTATTAGACATATTCATTTCATTTGCCACCATTTATCTTGTAAGTAAAAACATGAAATGAATGCACTTTCAAAATTAAAGTATGGCTGTGCTAGTGAGAATGCACTTACCCTAGTATAAGGAACTGTCCTGGAGCAGGCAGACTGAGCTGCACAGAGTCCTTCAGCAGCGCCAAGAGTGATGGCCAGCTATCAACCAGACTAGACACTGGAATCCTAAAGGAAACGAGACATGGTCAGTGAGACTGACAGAGTAATTAAAAAAAAACATCTGGCATATCCTGATATTAGTATAGTTCACTTGCCTCTGCACATAAGCATAGAAAAACTGAAGCATGCAGACCTCCAGGGAAAGATGCTTCTGTAAATTTAAGAAAGGTGAGGTGAGTCTTAAATCCACCTTTAAAACCAACAGCAGTAAATGATTGGAGTAGTCAGGGTATATTTGTTACTATACCTTCTCTTTGGCGATGGCTGGGGGCTGCTTTAGGACTTCCTTCACTGTTGTTATCACCGTCTCAGTTCGCATGGCACTTACTGAACGAACAAGTTCCACAAGGAGAAGCTGTTCCTCACTAGCTATGGGAATTACCTAAAACACAGGCACAGAGATCAAAGATGTTTGTTGTGTAGTTTCAGGATACAAAAATAACCAGTGACTTCTGGTGTAGCTCATACCTTGTTTCTAGATGGAGTTTTAGCCTGCTTTCTTTCATTCCATACATAAGCAATAGCAGCCATGAAGTGAGCCCCATGATTCATTGAGATTGGACCCAGCAGCTCTAGAATTTGCTGTCTGAGATTCTGTGAACAACCAGTATAAACCCTTCTAGTTAGCAGAGCACATGGACTACAAGAAGGATTAAAGCACAGTCACCACATGTCTTAAAGGAATAGTTCACCCAAAAATGAAAATTCTGTCAATAATTTTTTACCCTCATGTCGTTTCAAACCTGTAAGACCTTCGTTCATGTTCAGAACCTAAAGTAAGAAGATGCAAGATTCTTATAGCTTCAGTGTTGAACCACTGATGTCACATGGACTAGATTAACGATGTCCTTACTATCTTTCTGGGCCTCGACCGTGGTAGCTGCATTGCTGTCTAAGCAGGGTCAGAAAGCTCTCAGATTTCATCAAAAATATCTTAATTTGTGCTCTGAAGGTGAACAAAAGTCTTACAGGTTTGGAACGACATGAGGGTGAGTAATTAATGACAGAATTTTCATTTTTGGGTGAGCTATCCCTTTAAGATGCAAGACCAGTCTTCTCATGGTACCTTTGTGGATCCTAGATTGATGTTGGAGGTGGAGCAGGCAGAGGCTGCAGCTGGTCTGTCAGAACTGTCAGCCAGATAGAGAATGCCCCACAGAAGGGTTACGGAGGACATGATGGTGTGCAAGATGGAGAGAATCCCCGCACGGGCCTCTGCAAGGTGTTTCTGATCTACATTTGCCTGGAGCTGTGGAATTCATGCATATAAAGATTAAAAAAACATCTAATTCAAAGCTCACCCCTAAGCACTGATCAATACTGAAAAAAACTGTGATTCTATAAACTTACAATAATTATTTTTATATTATATTATCGTTCATTCACTTGCTTTTTAATGTGTCCAATACATTCAGTATTCAGGCATTTCAAAGGCATGAAACACAAAAATGGCTAACTTGCTCCCTCACCTGGTGATATTGTGATGTTGGGTCTAGCAGACAATAATGGATTATGGCTGTCATTCCTTCTAGCACAGTCAGGATCAGGTCAGGAGGGATACACAGTGCCATCCACTGGGGCCTAGAAATAAACACAACGTACACACAAACACACATTGGCTTTTCCATTCATAAAGTATTACTTCAAAAGTGCATAGCATTTAATTTACATTCCCTAAATTGCCTTTTAAAGCCTGCCATGACTAAAAAACTGATGGTGGGCAGTGCCCACTTGTGGATGCAAATATACTACCACGACTTCAAGCCAAAATAATCACTTTTTATGACCTGTCTGTGATCATCCACCTTATTCTTCCTGTAAGAGGAGGCCCGGCCATTTGTACATTTTTGGGTCTGGATTCCAGTCTCATCAGCGTCCAGCTATTTCTAGCTGTATTTTTTGGCTGTTTTAACAGCCTGTTTTGCTGCTTGATATTGCAAATTGGTTTCAAAGTTGGAGGAGAAAATGAGACGGGGGTTTTTCAACATACCCTAACTGTCATGAACCGGAATACACAGAGTTCACGCAGAGCTAGACAAGTGTTTGAGGTTAAAATTATGGAAATGGTCTTTTTTCTTTCTTTTGTTTTTTTTTTTTTTTAGAAAATAACTCGTTTTGCTAGATAATACCCTTCTTTGAGGTTTAGAGCTCTTTGAAGCTGCATTGAAACTGCACTTTGGAAGTTCAAACTCAGGAGCACCATAGAAGTAGCCTCTCCTATCTGCATGGATACTCTTTATTGACAGTTTAATAATTTAAATGCAAACAGCTTTTTGAACTAGAAAATTTTAAATTTCTCTGCTACATAACTAAACTGGACGAGTACCTGGTGTCCGTGAGGCCCGTCTCGTAGCGGTATTGCTGGATAAGGTTGTCGAGGTTTTTGCACAGCTGAAGTGTAACTGATGCAACTACTCGCCGAAGAACTTTTCCCATGTATGGCAGAGTGGCTGTAATAAGGCCAATCCACTGTGGATGCATTTTGCAAGCATGATGCTGATGCAGGGCTCGGATCACAGCGCACAGAAACATACCCTGAGCCGTGATGGGTTGCCCATGCAGGTACTGCAGGGAAGTCATAGGTTGTTGCGGGTTGACATGCTCTACCTCGCCTCCAATCAGCTCAAACCCAGCCCCTGGGCCATTAGGTCCTCCACTGGACCCATTCGACCCTGGAACTCCCTCACCACCCTCATCCACTGGGAGCATCACACGGTGCTCCAAGACCACCAGGCTCTGTAGCAGACGCAGTAGTTGCGACTGTATAGCGCTGCAGTTGTCCAACTGGTCCTCTGACAAATTGATGACACTGTCTTCTGAAAGTCCTTCCTCAACTGCAGCCACATTGGTGCCACGGACATGGTGTTCGTGCCACTTCTGTACACTAAAGATGGTGGAAAGCAAACAGTGTAGCACTACCTTCTGCACCTTGCATTTGGACAGCACATCACAAATGAAGCTTGCGAAGCCCTTGGCTGAGCCCCCAGTGACCTTGACGAGCTCACTGAAGAGCAAAGTCAACACCTCCACGCTGGTCAGTTGCATGGCATGGTTGCCTGCAAGGTCCTGTGATGTGGCGGCCACATGGGCCGAGTAATAGCTGCGCAGAAAATACAGGCAAAGGGAGATGATGATCTCCAGGAACATGGCACTTCGGAAAGAGTGGGAGTGCGAGTCCTGCGGGATGGGGCAGTAGAAGTCTTTGCCCATTACGGAGACGCGATGACGTGCTAGCAGGTTCTGGAGAAGAGAGAGCTGTGGCGTGTATGTGTTGTTTATGCTGGTGGTGGAGATGGCGCTCACAAATCCTGCTGGTGAAGTGCGAAGCATGGCTGCAATGGCCGAGAGCGCGTGCAGAGTCCGAGAGGAGT
Organism: Labeo rohita; assembly: GCF_022985175.1. Taxonomy (NCBI): domain Eukaryota; kingdom Metazoa; phylum Chordata; class Actinopteri; order Cypriniformes; family Cyprinidae; genus Labeo; species Labeo rohita. Next base: position 13,673,927 of record NC_066884.1, on the reverse strand, counting down.
CATAAAGCTGTAGATACAGCAGCACATGTTGGTATAGGGGATGGATGTTAAAACGAGGAGGTGACCCAGAGGTGCGAGAACCTCCTGCTCCACTAGCAGCCCCACCACCACCGGGTGAGCCTATGTCACTCTCAATCTCTGAAACCTCCCCTTCTCCACAGCTGTACCAGTTTTCCAAGTCAAGACTATCACCAAAGAAGATGTTGGGTGGCCGACTCTTCTCGGCTTGGTTGGTCTTGCGCCTCTCATCATCTTTCCTCTTGACTTTTTTGACTTTGGGCTTGGCTCCTGGGGATTTGTCAACTAGACGCTCCATAATCTTGCCCTTTAGGCTGAGCTGGGTGCTGCTGTGGCTGCGCTTGCGGTGCGGGTCATCAACTTGGAGACTCTGCTCGGTGCCAGCACTGCCACTGCCATCCGGCAGTGTAATGATCGAAGGGGAGGAACTATGGCGAGCAATGCCTTCCCGATGTTCCTCCTCCCCTGAAGCATCAATTGAGGCCACAGCCAGGAACTCCAAGGTTCCCCCTGCAACCAGTTCTGGAAGCGTTTTGGGTTGGGTGTTGGAGAAGGGGGCAAGGGTGATGCATGGCTCATTGGACATATCGGTGGACGAGTTGGAACTGTCAGAGTCTGTCTGAGGCCAGCCATCAGGAGATGGTGTTTCAGAGGAGTCTTTCTCCACCATTTGCACCACCCTGTCCACTATCTCAAAAAGCACAGCAGACACTGCCTTGTGCAAGGACTCTTCCTCTAAAGAAACCGATTGACAAAGTACAGGATCAGATATATTAACAGTGCTACCACCTCCCTCAAGTTCATCAAAGCTGCCATTGTCTACAGTGGATGACTGAGAGCCACTCGAATCTGAGCTCTGGGGCTCCCCCTGCTGATCAGGAGGTTGATATTCACCACAGAGCTGCAGGTTCTCACTGCTGAGGCTCAAGAGCGAAAGACTGTCACTCAAAGGGTTAACTGTCAGACTAAAGGGTTCCATATCATCCAATGGGAGGCATCTGCTGCATGCTGGGACACCCCTGTGGTCATGCCCTGATATCTGGTTATAATCTGCGAAGTAGACAAATGCATGTTTGTTAGTATATATTTGCAGATGCTATTTAAATTGCTAGAAGAACCCACTTACTTTCAGTACAGCCCATATCCCTCATATAAATAGGTTCAGAAGACTCTTGTTCCGGTGGGTTGGGAAAGACCTGGGTCCAGTGACGCTGTGCTTGAACCCGTTGTATGGATACACGGTGGGTTTTTGGGTGCAACAGTAAAAGCAGTAGAGGTTCAAGAACACGGGCTATGTCATGTCTCTGCAAAACCTGGTTCAGCCAGGCCCTGCCAACAGCACTTGCAGAGCCATCCCAATAACTGAGGCTGTCTAACATGATAAAAAGTGACCTACAAGAGGAAGAGAGGAGTGAGGTGGTTGAACAATCAATGAACAATATTTGTTTTTGTATAAGTAGACTTCATCTACCATAGATTGCTGTTACCTGTCAAAGGTCCGATTGAAAGGCGAGGACTTGTTGATATTCAAGTCTCGTGTTAGGTGCCAAAGAACTGAGAATTTTACATGAGCCTCCAGGCGTATTCTCTGAAATAAAATATGGTAATAGATGTGAAAACAAATCTGTGCATGTATAGTTATTCAACTCCATGCCAATTGTTAGTTGGGTGTCTGTGAGGTGCATGTATGACTGACCCTGTCCCGATGCATGAGCTGCTGGCTAATGACATCTTCACAAATGCTGGGGGAGGGAGCCAAATTGTGAAGCTGGTAAAAAAGCTCCACACTGCGCTTGTGGTGCTGGGGGGTCTCCTCTCCCAACTGATCCCATAAGATAAGGGCTACACTCTACAGGAGAGAAGTGAGAAGGTGATCAATATAGGAGAGGCTACAACAGAATGCAAATAAATAAAGAAACAATGCACACCTTGAAGAAATTGGTTTTCTCTGCAATGTACTTCAAGATACCCGGTGTGAGTGGCGGTCGAATCACTACTGCAACACGCCCCTGGCTCGGACTCATTGGCTGGCCCGAGTCTGGACTTGCCACACGCTCAGCTGTCACCATAGCTACAGACTGTGTGAGACCGACGAGGTCCATAACAAGTGAAATAGCCACCGCTTGAATACTGAAATCAACAGCTGAACAGCACGCATCCATCAGGGTCTGAAGCCACAACGCTGGCTGAACACTCTCACCTGTTGGACAAGCATACTCATTAACTGCCCCAAAATTCATTTGCATTAAACATACATTGTGCATTTACGTACGTCAGGAAATTATGCTATGTTTCAGGGTGGCCAAGGCGGTCAAGGATAACAATATTCTGGTAACACCTTGGTAAAGTTAAGAGTTAATAGCAACAGAAGATCATTTTCACCTGTCTGCTCCTCTCTAGTGGGCGAAGACTTCAGGTTTCCCTCAGCAATGTAGACTGGAAAACTGGAGCACTCCAGGAAAAGCTGGCAGGCAGCAGTGAATGCAGCCAGACACTCCATCTGCTCAGAAGACATCTGCTCCTCAAACCCACTTGTGCATCTTTTATCAGCCACCACAGTTAAAGTGTCCATTTCTGCACTGCAGTTCTTCCCTGCCTCTGTCTGCCCACCTGGGGTAATGTAAAGCCTCACTAGGCAAGAAAGGAACTGCTGGAAATGCTCAAGGCAACACTGCATCACTGGTTTGTCCTGGGGCTTGATGTGGGCTGAACCGCTGAGCGCAGATTTGGGTTTCGGTTTGGGTTGGATAGGTACATCTTCAGGGCTGGATGCATCATCCTCGGGAAGTTGCATGGTATCAGGCTGCTCCCCACGTTCTGCCTGGTACTGGATGAAGTCAGTGAATCCACTTTCTGACAACCGACTGCTGGAAGCAGTCTCACCATCATCAAATACATCAGTACTGCCAGAAACTTCAAGTGTGAGTGGTAGAGTCTGAGAAACATAGAGAATGAAAATGTATATTAATTACTATACAGCAAGGCATACAAAGCACTCCACATAGAGGACTAAAGGTCCAAATTGCAGTGTCAGTGCAGCTTTAAAGGGCTCTACATGGTTTAAAGGTCTTATCTAGCGAAACAAACGGTTAGTTCTTCATCTGTGTACTTCGGTTCAAAAAGGTAGGGGAAGGCGGAAAACTTCATCTCATTTTCTCCTGCAATTTCATAATCGTCCGACATTGTTGTTTTACATTTTTTTGGCTTTCTTTGCACATTTGCTTTGAAAACACTGAGTCGGTACTTCCGCCTACATCACGTGTGACCTTTCCAACCTGACTACAAAATGCATGAGGTCGGGCTAGTGCATATCAGTATTATTTTTATTTTGGTAGAAAACCACCTATTGTTTGGCTAAATAAGAACCCTATTCCTCGGCTAGGATCGTGTAGAGCCCTTTGAAGATGCACTGAAACTGCAGTTTGGACCTTCAACCTGCTGATCCCCATTGAAATCCACTAAATGGAGAAAAATTCTAGAATGTTTTCCTCAAAGCCTTCATTTCTTTTCAACTGAAGAAAGAAAGACATGAACATCTAGGATGACATGGGGGTGAGTAAATTATTAGGAATTCTTTAAGACCAAAAGCAGCCAGGCTGACTTTTTAAACATTCCGCCAACTAGTAGGTTTCGAAAATATGCAGTTTTGTAAAATCCTATTTGCATCATGTTGTAAATATATTGTTTTGTTCTCATAGAGACATGGATTTCTATGTCAAATCAGAGGCCATTTCTTGCTCAGAACACAGTCCTATACTTTCACATGAAGCCCTTCCCATCACACTGTGGGTTGGTTATAAAACATTCAGACGTCCACAACTAAGTGTTACAGTCACAGAACCATGTAACAGCGCAGAGACAGACTCAGGTGGCAAGCAGTGCACTGCATGAGCCCCAGAGGAGGGAAAGGCGAGAGCTTGAGAGGTTGGAGGCCATTTTCACCTGAGTGGAAATGACAGACTCTTGGGCCTCAGAGGCTAGACTTGGCTCCCACTAGAGAGAGAAACTCAGCTGTGCATGAACGTCTCATCCCTATTCCCTTGCTTGCTCTCCCTGCATGCTGGCACCATTCGGGGAGTCTGGCATAATTTCGATGAAGCTCTACTTATTATAGAGACACACAGTCCTAGTAAAGTAGCAAACAGGTCATGGCACACACACACCCTAACAAACTTATATCATGAGGGAAGACTGGACCCAGAGCAGGGAGTCAGTGTGAGACACACACCATCAGGCAAAAGGATGGTTGTTTCCAGGCCAGTGCTTGTATAGCAAACAGGCCATATTGGCTTGTCTTTAACAGACTAATGCTGTAGGGGCTGCTTTCAAAGACTTCAAAACAATTAGAGACATTCTGAGTTGATAGAGTACTGTTGATATTGGCAGTTAGATAAAGTACAAGTGATGTACAAAGTCAGAGAAGAAAAGAGTACATTTTAGCACTGGACTCTGAACAATTAAATCAAGCTACTGTTTAATCTACACTACATATTCCCTGAGTGGAAAGCCTAAACAAATTGTACATAAAGCACAGGGCAGAGATGAAAGTGACCATTTTATGGTTCAGTCTAGCACACTTGTGCACTGGTGCCAATGTATTTCCCTACTTGGGTTTGAATCAAAGCTTCTCTAAGCACTAAAATTCAAATTGGATTCTATTATTTTCATTTGATTATTTCATCATTTACCAAGGGAAGCCCATATAATTGACATTTATGTAAAAGAAAAAAGGCATATATGTGCCCCTGGACCACAAAAACAGTCTTAGCATAGGTATATTTGTAGCCATATCCAACAATACATTGTATGGGTCAAAATTATCGTTAGGAATCATTAGGATATTAAGTAAAGATCATGTTCCATAAAGATATTTAGCAAATTTCCTACTGTAAATATATCAACACTTAATTTTTGATTTGTAATATGCATTCATATTGGACTTCATTTGGACAACTTTAAAGGTGATTTTTCTCAGTATTTTGATTTTTTGCACCCTCGGATTCCAGATTTTAACCGACCTATTTAAACCTACATCCTACATCAATGGAAAGGTTATTTATTCATCTTTCAGATGATGTATAAATCACAATTTTAAAAAATTGACCCTTATGATTGGTTTTGTGGTCCAGGGTCACATATTATGCCCAAAATGTACTAATAAAGATGTAATTTGTTTAAATAGTCAGTCGTATATGTGAATTGGCTTGGGGTATGTATTCACCGAACATGTTTTAACAATTGATTGCCTGTTCTCACTCTTTTTTCATCTTTGTCTCTAGTGGAAGGGGTAGTTGCGGCAGAGGGTGGACCAGAGGGCAGCGCAAGGGGCGACACCAGAGGGGGCTGGACTTTGCTGAGGATCTTCGAGCAGAGCCGCAGACAATGGGTGAGCTCTCTGAGGCCCAGGGCCTGCAGGTGTGTGGTAAGAGCGGAAACCATCCGCAGCAGTAACTGAGGTAGGTGCTCTGTCTGGATCTCAATGTACGTTTCCTAGACAGACAACAAGACAAAAAGGCACGAGTGAGGCTCAGTTCATCGTTAATATTAAGGCATTTGGAGGTCCATTGCTGCATTACAGTCAGTACTACACATTAAGAGAGATGGTTAACAAAACTGCAAAAGCAAATAAGAACAATTTAGGTTTTATGTGCGGAGTAAAGAAAAGCAAAAACTTTTTAATTGGTGAGCACATGCAAGTTTGATTCTACCTTCCGCAACATCCATAGATAAACATGATGAGCGTTTCTTTCAAGATAATTACAGTTGAGGTCAAAAGTTTCAGAATCTTCAAAATGTTCATTATTTTACCAAAATAAAGGGATCATAAAAAATGCAAGTTATTGTTTATTTAGTACTGACCTGAATAAGATATTTCACATAAAAAATGTTTACAACATTTTTGTATATTTGAACCTTTTCCAACAATGACAATGAAAATAAATTAAATTTACCCTGATTTTCAAATTCAAAAAGTTTTCACCCCCGGCTCTTAATGAAAAGTGTTTCCTGCTGGAGTATCAGTGAGTGTTTTGAATTTGTGGGACCTGAAGAATTTTTCTGAAGAAAAAACACAGCTGTGGATCATTCAGGTAACAACACAGTATTAAGAATCAAGGGGATGTAAACTTTTGAACGGGTCATTTTTTTTAATTAATTCAACTATTACTTTCTCTTGTGGACTATATGTAAATGTCTTTTAGGTGAAATATCTTATTCAGGTCAGTACTAAATAAACAATAACATGCATTTTGTATGATATTTCTTAGTTTGGTAAAATAATTCTCATTTTGCAAATTCTGAAAAGGGAATGTAAACTTTTGACCTCAACCGTACATAATGGCACAAAGACCTTTAAATTTTACATCACTCCGCTTTTCTGTTTTTATAACATTCCAGACTCAGTACATGAGTGGTGTGAGCTGAAGTGGTGTTTATTTTTGTCTAAAGTGAGAAGCAGCATATTTTTTTTAAGGAAGCAGGAAGCAGAAAATGGAAAACCTGAAGTGATTACGGGCACTTTAATATGGATGTTTCTGGGAAGGTAGCCAAACAATTAGAGTGAAGTGAAGGTGAGGTGAAGAGGCAAGTAAGAGCAGTACCGTACCTGGCAGATAACCCTCATGCTTCTAGTAGGCTTCGAGGGAAGAAAAAGAGAGCAGAGATTTTCAGACAGACAGAAGCGAGCAGAGCAGAGGCCAGAAAACACACTGTAGAAACTCTGATTGGTTCACAACCAGTGTTAGAAAAACTAAGACCAAGATGATCTCTGAAACTTTCACAAGGACATCAACACACACATAACAAATTGTACACATGTAGAAAATGTCTGAGCTATAAGGCTAAGACAAATGAAGTGTTACTAAAATGTTTAAAAAGTAGTTTAGTTGGCTATGACTAAACATATAGAAACACCAGTGGAGATTAGACCATCTAAATCTGAATTTCTGTTTTTAGCTTTAAAAAATTACTTGAAAATGGATAACAAGGAAAAATAAAGCAGGGATCTAAACATTTCAGTTGCTAAATTCTCATAACTAAGTGTAAAGTTCACCAACCAAAGACACAATGTCCAACAAGAAGTCCACCAGCTCACAGAACTCAACCAATGAGCGTGCAGACATCTCAGAGCTCATAGTCTTTCCAGGATTATGACTGCTTTGAGTCCACCTACAAAAAGAAAAGAGGTTAAATAAGAATGGAACAAAAAACCCATTAAATTTTTCTCCCATTATCCCACATACCTGCAGCACTCCTCAAACCAGCATGCAATGTAGTCCCACATGTAATAGGGCTCAAAGGAGTTAAACAAAAGGTTGGCGGTTTTAATAAGCTCTGCTGTTTTCTTGTTCTCTCTAAGTTTGCTGAAAATCAACACCACAAAATATAAAGTTACACTGAAACTACTGCAATACAACTGCATAATTATAAAAACTATTAGTGAGACGAAGGCAGTACAGACCTGCTAAGCTGAGTTTGGTCTTTGCTGAAGGGGTTTTGGTTCTGAAGGTCCAACTCAGCACGGCACTGCGTGTGCAGCGTGCGAAACACTTCAATCAGAACATCCTCTAAGATTGCTGGGCCTAAATAAAGTAGACAAAAGGTGTCAAGGCAATTGAAAGCACTCTTCATGTGAGTCTAAGCATTTGTCTGTCATAGCAGACATGGCAGTAATGGCTGTACCCAGCTCAGGCTTGTCAAGAAGGCTGATGAGAATGCGAAATGGCTTTAAGTCGTGCATCAGGGCGCTCTCCTCCTCCCCTCCTCTAGCCTTCCCCTGCAAGATCCCGACCATGGCCTACAAACACACAGATGGACAAATTTAGACATGCACTCACAATAAAATCCTGGCCAGTAACAATAAATGATAACGTACATTGTGAAAAACATTTATTGGGGGTTCAAGCATGTAGCGCTGAAACCTTATTGTAATTGGTAGAATGGCCAGGGATCAGCAACCTCCAAGTAAAAACTGATTGTGCAGACGAAACCGTAAGTTGTAGAGACTTAAAGGAAAAGTCCACTTACAGAACAAAAATGTACTCACCCCCTTGTCATCCAAGATGTTCACGTCTTTCTTTCTTCAGTCGTAAAGAAATTATGTTTTTTGAAGTTCATTTAATGGACTGCGATGGTGCCCCGAGTTTGAACTTCCAAAATGCAGTTTAAATGCGGCTTCAAATGATCCCAAACGTAGTTGTAAACAATTCCAGCCGAGGAAGAAGGGTCTTATCTAGCGAAATGATTGGTTGTTTTTATTAAAAAAAATACAATTTAAATACTTTTTAATCTCAAACGCTCATCTTGTCTTGCTCTGCCTGAACTCAGTGTATTCTGGTTCAAGACAGTTAGGGTATGTCAAAAAACTTCAGTCGTATTTTCTCCCTCAACTTCAAAAATCATTTCAAAATCATCCTACATTGCTGCGGAAGTACTGACCATGAAGAGAACATGCAAAGAAGATCAAACACCCTTAACAAAAAAGGTAAAACACCAATATAGGATGATTTTGAAGTTGAGGGAGAACATGAGATGGGAGTTTTTCGACATACACTAACTGTCATGAACCGGAAAGAAAACGGAGTTCAGGCAGAGCAAGATAAGATGAGTGTTTGACATTAAAAAGTATATAAATTGTATTATTTTTATGAAAATAACCGATCGTTTCGCTAGATAAGACACTTCTTCCTTGACTGGGATCATTTAGAGCCCTTTGAAGCTGCACTTAAACTGCATTTTGGAAGTTCAAACTCAGGGCAACATAGAAGTCCACTACATGGAGAAAAATGCTGAAATGTTTTTTTCTCAAAAAACAATTTCTTTACAACTGAAGAAAGAAAGACATGAACATCTTGGATGACAAGGGGGTGAGTACATTATATGTGAATTTTTGTTCTGGAAGTGGATTTCTCCTTTAAAACTTGGAGGGATGGTAGTACTCAAACCGCCGACAAGATCTCCTAGGCTCACCTCAAACTGCCTGACAGGGGCACAACAGCAATCAAAAGTACGAAATCGCTCAAAACTCCTAAACAGTCAGTCGCAGAGTTACATTTTTTTTTTACCAAAAAAGTTGAACTTTCAACTCACCGTCACAAAGGAATGCCAAAACGGGGCGGTGCCAACGAAATGAGATATCTACCAAACTCAGAAACTGTATGCAAAAGCTCAATCTGAGGTCACAGGAAAAAAAATTGTGGCGCCTGGCCACTTGGTAGAGCTATAAGAGGGAAAAACTTTAAAAATGGCTATAACTACGCAACCATTTGTCTTATCATATTTGTCTTATGGTCCAAAGTGCATTTTTTCAAGGGCATAAACGAATGACCTTTGTGCTGTGTTTTACACATACATGCGATATTCGTATTATATAATAGAACTCCTCATTCCGGACAACTTCGCCTCTAGAACCACTGCTGTCAATCAAATCGTTTGTTAAATGATTGGGAAGATGTAAAAAAAAAAAAAACCCTAATTCTGTAAACTAGTCCTAAGTTTTGCCCTCAATCTGTAAATAAAAAAAAAAAAAAAAACACTGCGATACAATTCTTTGGACACTCTAGGTCAATAATTGTCAACAAGTGTAAAAAATGTATCCTTTAGGAAGCTATAACGGGGTTGTTTAGAAATGGGGCCTGGCCAAATTTACCAAATTTATCTTATAAAGCCTAAAGGAAAACTCAAAACTTAATGAAACCTGCTGACCACATGTGACAGGTGATTCTAAACAAGCATGCAAAGTTTCACGGAGACAGACAACAGCTGGTGCTATAACAGTCATAGACACTGAAAAAATGTAGTATTTCTACAGTAAATTACCTGGATTTGCCAAAAATGCTTTTTAAATCACTGATCGAGATGGTTACAGGCTTGTTACAGAATGTCTTTTTTCATATGTGTTTAAATGCCGTAAAAACCTTTAACCCTGGTAATCGCTGCTTGCACCTATATTTTGTGTTTTACTAAAGTGTATAAATTACTCGTTATTCTAAACAAACACTGTCCAACAGCAACACCACCAGGTAAAGTTACAGCTGGATTCTGCATCTCTCTTGCCTCCCCTGAGCCCATTGAGGTTTAAAAGACCCCCTAAAGCATTCAGTGGGTTTAGTGGGTGGAAATTAAGTCTGAATGGGGGAAAGTCACGTGAGAGGAGGCAACGCCTTCATCGCGATACAACTGGATATGACTGGTTAAGTTCAGCTGTGATTGGTTCATGCGATAAATCCTAGCTCTTGTGCGCATTCTGTGTTCACGAATCAGTCTGAATTAACAATTTAACAGCGTTAATGGGAAGACCATTTAAAAAAGTAAGTAAACAACTCACACATTTAGATATAACCATTTTATGTCAAAATAAGACTTAAAACGGCATGAAAGCATGAGCTGTGTGACTTTTTAGTGAGTAATCATCTTGATGAAATTTTAAGTAAATCTTTGTGTGTGTGACCAATATTTACAGAGCTCTAATGAACGATCCAAAAAATTAGTTAAAAGTTAACTATTAAAAATAGCTGAGCATAAGTTCACAAATAAAATATATTATTTAAATGCTTAAAAACACTAACTTGATAAGATTCATACTTAGCTGAAATAAATAGAATATTGATTACACTGTTAGATGTGTTAGAGGACAGCTAAGGTAATCTAAATGTAACTAAAGTACTCACTATAGATTCCTCTGCATTACCCTTGAGAAAAAAAGTTCTCTCCATCATACTGTGAATGCCTTTGTAAGTGTGTGTGTTCCAGCTCTTTAGGGATTTCACACTTGGTCTAACACATGGCTGCACAGACAGAGGAACAGACGGTCCCTGCAATAACCTACTTCCTAAACAAGCGAGATCCAACAAGTGGCCCAAACCAGATGGCTCGCAATCAAACAATTCCCCCTCCAATAAAACGAGAGGAAAATGCCAAAAACAAAACTCCCCCTGCTGAAGCCCCAAACTCAATCCCAGGGGTAGCAGGACGTTTTAAACGCATGGCACTGAACGGCTCTGTCTGTGCCTGCTGTTGGGACCAGTGTCTCACTACAAGCTAAACCATGCATGCAGACCACATGGAAAGAGATGGAAGATTCACAGAGTGGCTTATTGATGAAACGTTTGCATGCACCTGTGTGCCACTGCAGACATAATAAAAACAGTTTGATCTTACAACAAAAGGAAACTCAAAACTCAGAAAAAGAAAGATAACTTTTGAAGTTTCTTCAGTGCTTTTGATTTATCTGGGTCTTGAAATGTTTGTTTAGAATACGGTGAACAGCATTGATGCTCAAAGCCCAAAACAACAAAACGAGCCACATCAATCCTTAATTTGAGACATAACATTTGGATTGTACCCCTAACGCTACAATCAAAAAAATGGGTGAAACTCTCACTGTTTGGACTTTATATTCTGCTTTGAACTTATATGTTTTACCTTACCTGAACAAGCATGTCCTTCGAATAAGTGTTGAAGTAGTGTGTGACGTGCTCTTCGGGATTACTGAGTCGGGTGCTACGAGGGCCTGCTTGCCCACCATTGTTATCGAAGCCTGAAAACACCACCAAGCACAGAGACACAAGACTTGACTTGACTTGCAGAGACACAAGGAAATAAATGAGAAAGTGTTGATGGAAATGTGATAAAAGGCTACTTGTAGACATACAAACTTACCATATTGTTCATCCACAGTATTTGGACAGCAAATAAGAGACAAAATAAGATCAACCAAAACTAAATTTCAGCACATTTTAGTTGTTTCTATGAAGTTGTCAAATTAAATACAGTGTGCAATGCAACTACTTAGTTGCGATTGTTTTGTTAATTTTGTCTTAAATGATCAAATTGTTTCATAATTGCTTTTCCAAGGAAATTTGTTGCAGACCACAGTGTGTGTGTGAAGTGTGGATCTCTCACCCAGCAGCCAAGCATATAGTCTACGATTCAGGGACATGTCTCTTCTTAAAACGACGTGAAGTGCTGCAGACAGAATTCTGATCATGTCTGGACGTGTAGCCTGAAATGAACCACACAGTTACAGCACAAAGGATCTTAGTATTTCATTTCTATGACTAATACTTTAAAGGGATATTTCACCCAAAAATGAAAATTACCCCATGATTTACTCAGCCTCAAAAAATCCTAGGTGTATATTTCTTTCTTCTTTCAGACAAATACAATCAGAGTTATAGTTAAAAAAAAAAAAAAAAGTCTTGGTTCTTCCAAGCTTTATAATGGTAGTGAATGGCTGTTGAGATTTTTAAGTCTAATAAGGTGCATTCATCCATCATAAAAAGTGCTCAACACAGCTTCAGGGCTTAATAAACGCCTCCTAAAGTGCTTTGATGTATTTGTGTAAGAAAAATACCCATATTTAAAACTAACATTTATAAACCGTAATCTTTAGCTTCCGCTAACTGTCATACACATGTACAGCAGAGAGTGGTGTTCAAGCAGATGATGTAGAATGTAGGCATAGCTTAAGCTCCGGTGAGAAGTGATGAACAGTGTTCGGGGTAACACATTACAAGTAACCCAAGTTACGCAATAATATTTTTTTTTTAAGTAACTAGTAAAGTAACGCATTACTTTTGGATTTCTAAGAAAATATCTGAGTTACTTTTTCAAATAAGTAACACCAGTTACTTCTTTCCCCATTTATTGATTGACAGGTCTCCTGTAGGGAAATTGGGAGTAAACATGATGTTACTGTATTATAGACTAAATCAGAACATGCATTAATTCATCTCACTCACAAAAAACAGATTCAGTATTCCTCAAAATGAATAAAAACAGTGAAATGCAAACTCAGAATATGACGCAACCCTGCAAAAATTAAATATCTTAAATAAAACAAATATCCTTTATGTATTTAATCCCATTTTATAAACCAGTGTCTTTGCTTCTGACCTTCAATGATGCAATTCAACCATACTAACAAGAAAAAAATACTTTAGATAAACTAACATATGTGCTTCATTTTTTTTATATATAGCTGAAGAGTGATCTCCTGCATAAACTTACTTTTCTTTCAGCCTGAGGTGAATTCATTTCACTTTTGGTGTAAAAAGGCATTTACATTAGAATTGTTTTATATTAAAAACAAAGAAACAAACCCTGCCCAGATTTAAAAAGTAATGCAAAAGTAACGTAACGCATTACTTTCCATAAAAAGTAACTAAGTAACATAATTAGTTACTTTTTCAGGGAGTAACGCAAAATTGTAATGCATTACTTTTAAAAGTAACTTTCCCCAACACTGGTGATGAATGTCGATGCCCAAAGCAGAGAGCGAAACAAAACACTGGTGACGAATTAGAAGTATAAAACGAGGATTTGTAAAGAAAAATGACAGAGGATTTCATAATAAGCAAAAAGAAGACTAGTCTTCCTTTACTGTAAACAAAACTTGGTTCTTGTGAGACTAGTATATTCTCACCAGAGCTTGCGCTACACCTACATATTATGTCATCCGCTGGAACGCCACTCACGTACACACAACAGAAGCTAGAGATTATGGTTTATAAAAAGTTTTAAATACATGTATTTTTCTTAAACAAACACATTGACTCAGTTCATAAGGACTTTATTAACCCCCCGGAGCCATGTGGAGTACTTTTTATGATGGATGGATGCAATTTATTGGACTTTAAAATCTCAACACCCATTCACTGCCATTATAAAGCTTGCAAGAGACAGGACATTTTTAAAATAACTCTGACTGTATTCATCTGAAAGAAGAAAGTCATATACACCTAGGATGGCTTGAGGGTGAGTAATTCATGTGGTTTATTTATATTTTCAGGTGACTATCCCTTTAAACTAACATTTCTATTTTGTGACTAGTGAATAACTCATAATTCAAACCAAAACTATAAATATCTGATTTAAAGCTGGGCAGGTAACTTTGCTACGTGAGAAGCAACACAACAAGGTCTTTAAAAGATGGATCTCTGAGGGAAATTTAGGCATTGTTCCTAGCACTGGCACAAATAAAGGTGAAAGAGTCTTAAATAAATCAGTTGTTACCTGACTCATGTGGAAGGGAAAGCAGAACAGGATAAGATCCAGGGTGCTCCTCTGCACCAAAACACTGGAATCCTGTACAGATGTGCTGACTGCTTCCACCTAATAAAAACAATGACATAATCACGAAAAGGTGGTGTCCAATTTAACAATTTCTATATTTTGAATCATTCATTATTAAAAGCTGTTTTGCTTGCATTATGTCTATTGAACAGCGTACCATCAGTTCGATGTCACTGCCAATTATGTACAGCTGGTCCTCCATGGATAGTTTTCTGTTAAGGTGCAGTAAGACGAAGGACACTCCAGGCAAACGCACAGCAGGGCTGGTTAGGATGCTGCCCCATAGGGCACTGTAGAAGGCCGGCTGCTCCACAGCTGCAGCCACCTTTTCTAGCAGGGTATTGGTCCTTTGGACAACAGATGAAATAAGTTTTAAAGGAATAGTTCACCCAAAGCTGAAAAAGCTGGCATTAATTACTCACCCTCATGTTGTTCCAAACCTGTAAAATCTTCATATTTTTGATGAAATCTAAGCAATTTCTGACTCTGTTTAGACTGCAATTTAATAAACATGCTGAAGGCTCAGAAAGATAGTAACAACATTGTTAAAATAGTCCATATGACATCGGTGGTTCAACCTTAGCTTTATAACATTACGGTTGAACCGCTGATGTCCCACTGACTATTTTTAACGATGTTCTTACTACAACTTTTCAGGGCTTTGAACATGTCAGTTGTGTTTATTTTGTCCTCCAAAATGTGCTCCAAAGATGAACAAAGGTCTTATGGGTTTGGAACAACATGAGGAGATGAGCAATTATTGACAGACTTTTCATTTTTGGGTGAACTATCCCTTTTTTATTAGAGAAACACAATATATCAGGAAACTTATTAGTTGTCATCTGATACTGGAGATTGTTTTTGTTTATCTGCCCTATTAATACATTAAAATTTCGATCAATTAACATTTATTTTATTTACTTATTTTATTTACTACTGTTCAAAGGTTTGGAGTCCGTAAGAATTTTTTTTTTTGAAAGAAATTAATTGTTTTTCAGAAATGATTCGTTAAATATACCCAGAGTGAGAATAAACATTGTGAGGAATTTTTTATTTTTTTTTGCATGCTTCTTGGGCACTAACTCAGCATGTTTAAATGATTTCTAAAGGATCACATGACACTGAAGACTGGAGTAATGGCTACTGAAAATTCAGCCATAATAGGAATCAATCATATCTTAGTATAGAGTAAAACAGAAAACAGCTATTTTAAATTGTTATAATATTTTACTATATTACTGTTTTGCTGTATTTTTGTTCAAATAATTGCAGCCTTGAAGAGCATAAAAGTTCTAAAAGAAGCATAAAAAACATTTTTAAAAGGCATGGTTGTGTACATTTTAAATAAATATAAAACTAGTACATTCTAGGTTAAAAACCTTTTATTTTACCTGTCATAATACTCTGAGCCCTCCTCCAGACCAGGCAATACACCGGTCAGGAGTCCCTGCAGGCCTGGTTTAAGAGTCTTCCCCAAGGGCAGGTAGTAGGTCTCATATAACCCAAGTAATACTGGCTTCACAGACATAGCAGCATTGGATAGTAAAGGGAAGAGGCCAGAACTGAGGAGGGGGTGAAAAGAAACATATTAGGCACTAAAAATCACTGTAGCAGAAAAATCAATCTTGCACCATCTCTACCTATACAGGAAAAGATCCTTCGCAAGGCGTTTTGGTCCAATGATCTTGAAGATGATTTCGTAGGTCTCCAGGGCCTTGCGGTGAACACCGCTGGGCAGCGCCGGGTGGAGGCATTGGGCCAGACGCTTTCCAATAGTCAGTTTCTTAGGCACAACCTGATACTTGCCATTGTTTTGCAAGACCTGTTTACAAAATATAGAAAAATAAAATCAGTAATGCAACAGCCTCATTTGAAACTGCTTTTAATTGACAGAGAGGGTGTAGAAAGAGACCTTGTTGAGCTTCCCAAGCGCTGAGATCAGATCGGCCCATTCGCTGGAGTACTCAAAGTTTTTAAGGGCCTTATCTACTGCTGCCACATAGTTCCTATATTTTGAGTCACCGAGGAGTTCCAACTCCTCTGCATTCATCGTCCTACACAATGGGACTAAAAGCCAATTCCAAGGTCACGTACAAACATCACACCTTTGGTGGAAAGAAACAGAGATAAATGTGCAAAGGTTAAACTCAATCAATGGAATGTACGCAATGAATAATATTAGTGTTGATCACATGCTTGATAATGGAAAAAAGAGCTCACACCCAGATTCCAGTATGCGCAAAATGAAAGGGATAGGTTACCAAAAAATGAAAATTCTGTCATCATTTACTCATGCTCACATTGTTTCAAAACTGTATGAGTTTCTTTCTTTTGTTGAACACAAAAGAAGATATTTTGAGTGATGATGGTATGAATGGCTTTTGAGATACTATGGAAGTCAATGATTACCATCAAATACTTACTTCACATCAATGTTTTTCAAAAAATTTTTCTTTTGTACTCAACAGAAAACCTTGAAGGTGAGTAAATGGTGACAGAATTTAATTTCTGGGAAAACTATACTTTTACGCAGGTGGTATATTTAACCCTCAACCAAACACTTTACTTTTCAGAAGGGCCTTTACTGTTCAAAAGGGCTCACTATCACTGGCGGAGACGCTGTGAGAGGCTGTTTAATTATTAACAGGTGTGACTCAGTTGCAGTTGAGCCACTTTAAAGCTATAAAGGGCAAAGAATAACAATAACAATAAACCACTGACTGGGGGGGGACCCATATTTTACTGCACTCTAATCTGTTGTTGTTATTTCCAATGTTACTAAAAACATGAATTTCTTACAGAAAAACTACAGTATGGATGAAAACCATGTATTAAATCGACAAAAACATACTTCCTCGCCCTCATATTGTTCCAAACAATAGAATGTAGCAACCTCAATCATCATTCACTGTCATTTTCCACACAATAAAAATCAATGGTGACTGATGCTATCATCCTGCTCATATTTTCCTTTTGTGTTCTACTGAAGAGAAAGTAAAGTCATACAGGTTTGGAAAACATGAGCGACAGATGACAGAATTTCTATTAGAAGACTAACTGTCCCTTTAAGATGCACCATAACAGCCCACAGGTTTTACTATAGCCAAAACCAAAACAAGACTGTAAACATATTAAGCTGAAGCCTTTTTAAATCTTCCAGTTTTCAACTGAACTGAATTACATTTAAAAATCCAACACATTGTACACAGTATCAATCATTTGGCAGGTTGATAGTATTTCCCATGATCAGCTGATAGGGAACAAGAGACCATTATGTGATGAGAAGGCCCCTGTGAGGTCCTCAAAAACGGATTGACAGTGTGACAATGACGACTGAGTGGTTTATGCTAAACATATCTTCAAATCTCTCCACTTATTACCACATCTCCCACACATTTAGTGAGAACAACCAAACAAACACGATCAAATGTCATGAACACGCTAACTGCTAAGCTACTGTAACGTTACGCTCGCTATAGAGCAGCGGATCCTCTCCACTGAGCAGCTGCTGCTTACCGTTGTCAGTCGGACGGCGATTTTTTGAGAAGGTCTGACCTGTGAGGGGTGTTTTTGTTAGTCTTGTGGGCATGTATGGATGGATAGATGGATGAATGGTTGGATGGACAGGTTGTGAACGATGTACGGTCAGATGCGACGTCGGTGGTGGGTATACTGACAGCAATTAACGCTTTCCCGGACGCCGCTGGCGAGCTCACATATCTGCTTTCAATAAAGCCATCTGTTATACAATAGCGTTAATGTTGACATCAGTCCAGGTAGCGTTGACACTCCGCGGATAAAACCATTTTTGATGAAAGTCGTTGACAGGTAAAAATTTATTCTTCTGCGCATGCGCCAACAGTTCCTGGTTAAACAAAAAAAATACGTCACTCCTTCATACTAAAAGTTTGCGTGTTGGGCTGTACAACCAAACCGCGGAAATCAGTTTTTACGATTTATGAGTAAGAAATGAGATCTGTGGTTATCATTACAACGTAAATATACGCATTTATGAACGAAACGTGCATTTTAATTAGGTCTACACGGTGTTTTTTAACGTTGACTACAAAGTGAATCGTGTGTAATATACATTTATCGAGTTACTACCTTTAGCTCAAAAATATCTTGCTATTCACGCTGTATTAAGTGGTTTGAATTCAATTAGAATTAATAAAAGGTTGTTTCTGTATGAATTTACGCCTGCATCATAGTAATAAGCCTTTGTTGCCAGCTGATGGTGCTGTCGAAAACAAAACAGAAACCACTGCATATGATGTTGCGCACTTTTATTTCTGAAACGCTGTTAAACGAATTTTGTCAAAATACGTTATACGTTTTTTAAGATATTTGGTGAAATAACCACACGTTAAACGTCAGGGATGAATTCAACTTGCTGTAGGGGTTAGTTGCTTTTGCTCATACTTCAAAGTTATTATAGCCTTTTAACTTTATTATTTATCCTAAATCAGTTTTTGTGTAATTTAGTATTCATGTCCTGTTGCTGTCGGGGTAAATCAAATATTACAGGCTAACCAGAATGTAAACAGCAGTGTAAACGTAAGCACTGGTGAATGTAAAGAATTTTACAATAGTGAAGTTGTCATTGTCTGCCATTACGAAATAGTACAAGACGTTCGTGATACAAACCAGTTTCCCTGTAGCCTGAATTTTATGATTGAATAAACTTGGCTTCAAACGAGGAAGGTTTTTAATCACGCTCTCTAAAGCAAACATCACTTCAAACACCAACCCTTCATTTCCTGCATTTCATTTGTGTGTTGTAATTTTTTCCATCTCTTCTTTTTTTAGTCTACTGGCAGATATTTCAGAAGTCATCTGCCTGTTCTGTTATATTTTGTAATGATGTAATATAAAAATAAAAAAAAGTACCTCAGCATATTCAAATGTGATACTGGGCCACAAAACCAGTCGTTAAGGGTCAGTTTTGTTTAAACCACTGATGTATGGTTTGTTAGGATAGGACATTTGACTGAGACACAGCTATCTGAAAATCAGAGTAAAGTTGTCCAAATTAAGTTCTTAGCAATGCATATTACTAATCAAAAATTAAGTTTTGATATATTTACGGTAGATAATTTACAAAACATCTTAATGGAACGTGATCTTTACTTAATATCCTAATGATTTTTGGCATAAAAGAAAAATCGATCATTTTGACCCATATAATGTATTTTCGGCTGTTGCTACAAACACACCTGTGCTACTTAAGACTGGTTTTGTGGTCCAGGGTCACATCTTTATGATCAATTTAAACATTTTCACCAGTTGTTAAAAACAATGTTGTTAATGACACGATAACTATAAACCACCATTATAAAATGTTTCCAATGGGTGCTGCTGTCTACGTGACCAGACACAGAGTTCTAGTCCAAATAGATAAGTTTCATAAGCCACACAATAAATGGTTTCAAAATTCTGGGCCGAAGTCCAGACACAGTGTCAGTTGTCCTGTGTGCCCTGCTGCTCGTACTGGCAGCAGTGTTGAAAATTACTAGTGAAAACAATTATTAGTACATCCCTAAATTAATGGACCACAAAACCAGTCATAAGGGTTATTTTTCTGAAACTGAGATTTATACATAATCTGAAAGTTGAATAAATAAGCTTTCCACTGATGTATGTTTGTTAGGATAGGACAATATTTGGCCTAGATACAACTATTTGAATATCTGGAATCTGAGTGTGCAAAAAAATGTAAATATTGAATGCATATTACTAATCAAAAATTACATTGAGATACATTTACAGGAGGAAATTCACAAAAATATCTTAATGGAACATTTGGATTTTTGGCATAAAAGAAAAATCAATCATTTTGACCCATACAATGTATTTTTAGCTATGGCCATAAACATATCTGTGCTACTTAACACTGGCTTTGTGGGTCAGGGTCACATAGGCTTTTGTTATCTTAGATGAAAGTTCTATTAAATTCAGCAACAACAAAAAAAAAAAGCAATGAAGATAACATCCATTGTTTTTAAATGAAACTCAAGTCAACAGATGAAAAACAGCACACGTAGACAGTAGTGGGGGGAAGGGAAGGGATTTTATTTCTTTTCGTTTTTTCAGACAACCAAATTAAACAATATTTTAGCACATACCAATTCTTACCAAAAGGGCTTTTATTTTCCATTTCAAGTGACATTTTCAGGTTGGGATAAATTCGTAGCCAATTGTTCAGGATAACCAAATTTAGGAAAAGGACTTTTACACATTCCATTAAGATCATTTACTTTTTACTTTAAAGGGTTAAAATATAATCCGACATTTCTGGAGGTAAAAATGCAACAACATTGGCATCAAAACATTGGCCCGCGGAGGAAAAGACCAATGACTTGAGGCAAATGCATCACTGCTTTAAGGACTCTGGATAAAGGGCAAAAGGAGTTATAATGTAAAAAATTAAAACAATGTTTCTATTTGCATAGGCAACTCAAAAACAAAATGTATAAAAGTCCCTTTCGATTTCAATTTTTTTTTCCTTTTTCTTTTTTTGACTTGCACATAAAGCTCGCTCTGCCCCTACACGGTGCATTATACAAAATAAAAAATATTATGTGCAAGATCACTGGCAACAAATCACACAGTGCAGGGGTTTTGACGCACTATAGGCAAAATTTTCTCTTTTTTTTAACAAAATATTCTTCAGCATTTTAAAACAAGCCACGTCCTCAGCGTGACTTTTACATTCAGTGTTATTACTAAAAATACTTTATCTGCAGGTTTCAAACGGACCTGCACAAATGTACAATATGCTACAACATTTTATACATTTCATTATTTACATGGCTCTATTACACACATCAAAACTCATCAGCTTTGTTTTGTCATCTTTAAGATAGCTATTAATATCACGTTCTGCAAGAGAGGTAGTTTCCACCACACTCATAACCAAGTGGGAAGGGGTGCTTTTTCACATATCCACAGTTGAAAGAGCAACATTGTCTGAAACTTTCGAACACAAATGAACAGCAGTGCAAGAATAACAACAAGTGAGAAAGGGCAGTGTGTGTAAAATGTCGGCCGCCTGCCTTCTTATAAAACAAACAATGTAAACATGTCCTCACTGGACTTGCGCACTATTTCTCAGTTCCCCCGTGCCATAATACACACAATTCATAACGTAATGCTTGTATCGAAACCATCGCAGAGCAAACAAGGCTATGAGACGAGACCAGAGAAAACATCCTTCCTATGTTCTCCTATCATAACCCTCCTCCGCACATTTGCTCTGCGATCGTTCCAAAAGTACAGCGGAAAAAGAAACGAATTCCAAAAATGATTTGTCAACCAAAACCTTGATATAATGCCTTACCCGATGATTTTATGGCACTTGTAACCAGATCTGGTTAAGCAAGGGGGGGGGTCCAACAGAAAATTGCAGATTACTTAGCTTTGGTAAACATTAAAAATCACACTTAGTTTTCTAAGCTATAACATAAGGGATGCAAAAAAAAAGTTTAACGCTGCAATAGAGCTTGTGAACCTTAGTGAATTTCAACACCTATAGTGCAATGCGCACAGCGCCATTAGAAAAAGAAGTACAGGTGTTGAAACCACAAGGTCCGTTGTGCCACCTCATTAGGCTTGAGGTTAGTCAAAATGACCTATGTTCACTTAAGCTTGTTCCCCTTCATATACTGTTCGCTTAGGTCTCCCTGCAGAACGAAGTCGAGTGGCTTTTACTTCCCAAAAAGCGAAATAAAAAGAGATACCTGGAAATGCAGTATGCACTAGAACGCTACAAATGCTGCTGTGCTTAGCACCAAGAGGTTTCCGACACTCCCCGCATGATTAAAACTCAAGCCGAGAGTGCGCATCAAACCTCAGCGAGCGAAAAAATGTGAGGAAAATGGCGTGTGAATTTCGTCTACTCCTAAGCCTGGTTGAGAAGAAAAAACGCACTGACTGTCACAAACAGCCATCAAAAAAAGAACAAAACAAAACAGGAGCATAACAGAGCAATGAGTTATTACGGAGAACATCCAGTTCATCATTTGTCATGGCATACGGCTGCGCTAAAACTTCTCGACCACCCCTTAAGGCCACAGCGACGTAATATCTAGTCGAGCGGTTTCCTCTTTAAAAAAAAACAAAAACAGGTGATCGGGAGAAATCCTGGTCGTCACCCTATCAAGACATGAATCTAAAAATAGCCGTAAAATATATTACGCAGCTGGAGCATTCAAGAGGAGGGCGAGATGCCAAAGTGGAGCCTTCGTTTTTATATTGGCTTAAGAGAGCAGCGGTGAGTGACCTTCTTAGGCCTGAACCTTCAGGAGGCTCTTTAACTGAAAGGTCATCATCTCACGATGATCGCAAGCACCCATGGGAAGAGACACCCAGTGGCTCGGGGGCTTGGGTAGCACACTTGGGGATGGGGGCTCACTAAACTTGGCTCCAGCATAGTTCTGACCACACTGAGCTGACAAAAGTTTGTTCAGATGGGATACGGTACCCTCCCAATTCTGATCGTAAGGTGTGGTAAAACGAACAGAGGCATTCTTCTTGTCTACAGACGCGGCCTGCCACGCCTCAGGAGACCAAGAATAGCCGGTGCCCTTCTCACCCCTGCGATGGCCATGGTGATGGGGCACCCCTAAGGCTCCTGAGGAGGCAGAATGCACCACTCCATTCTGGTCTCGACTTCTCTGCTTGCCCCTGCTGATCGGGTGGCTCTTCTTGGGCGCTGGGCGATCTGGAATGTTGTATCTCTCGCCACCTCCCATACTGCTTTAACTGGATGTCACCTATTGGAAGACAAAGAGCTGTTTAATGAAAGGGAAATAAATACACATTCAAATTACAATGTTTAACAAGCACAAACTGGTTTTTAAACAGGCTTAAAATATTATTAAACGTCCTGTGTTGCAGGCTGACAATAACAAAGGGCTACGTGCAAAGCCAGACAGCCAGCTTGTCCCCGCCCATCCCCCACTCGCTTCCTCTGCTTACCTCTCTGTTGTAAAAAAGTTGAGTGCGTGGTTCTCTTCACTTTTTAATTTCTCTTCACCAATCGGGCTCCAGGTCCTCGAAGTAGTTGATCTACTTCTCGCTGCACATCTATGTCCAGCAAGATCTGAAGTTTTCATGTGCCAATCAGCGTTGTTTTGTCGTGTAACCGAGCTGAACATGAATTCACCTCGGCGCACGGTGCTCTAGAAGCCGTGAATCTAACAAAAGAAACAGTAATGTATTTTAAAACACTTTCTAAGTGCATTCGACTTAAGTAATATTTAATTATTTTCCTCAAGAATATTACGTCACAAACTAAACTAACGTTAGTTGTTTGGGTAAAGAGTGAAAAATACATTCGGGTCAAGCAATAAAAGAATGTTGCGTATAACTTTGTAATTTTAACAATTATATATTTAAACCACGATTAGCACGGAATAAACCTAGTGGGGATGGTATTACATAAACAACATCTAATCTTCAACCGTTATGCTCAACTGTCTTCACGGTTGTTATCCATAAAAAATAGCTTTTTTTTCTAAGTTTGAAATTGCATATCTTTTCTACATTGTTTTACTAACAACTTGAGTTTTAAATGATAAAAACAAGGCTATTAGGTCATGTTTTCTGGCCTCGTACCAAAACAAAGACTCTCGTACTCAACATGGCGTCAATACCGTCGACGACTCCCTACGTCTTCAACTCAGTAGAAAAACAACTTACCGACTTCCTCAGGCTTTGATGGAGTAAGCCTTTCGTCCTCTCTTGGTCTAGTCGGTCGGCTGTAGTTGTTTATGGAGAAAATATTTCCCGATATGTGAATCTTTGTTCAAATCCGAGGCTACAGCGGAATGATATTATTATCCTTCACCAGTTTGTCTCCGTCTAACAACAAAATGGATCCTCAACAAAGCCTAAGTAGTTCAGGCTTGTAGCGTGCTGACCAATCAGGGCGCAGCCCTGCCGACGTGCGACCAATAGGAGCAAAGAACACGCCTGTTGCCATCCTTCCTGCGTCATTGAGCGTTATGCATGTTTGTGGGGAATTTTGGTTTTTCCGCGTTACTGTAATCACTCAAAGGCATTAAAAATGATCACATGGTTTCTTCCGGTTGTTTTAATCTCAAACGCAAACACTTAAAGTTTAACCTAGTAAGGGCACATAATCGATGGGCACAACACGGATATAAGTGTATATGCCTAATGTACAATTATGTCAACAATGAAACGCTTTTTAAAGGCTTCAGATGGATAATTCGCTTATACACGTAAGATAAGTTTCTTAGGGATATTGCTTTTAAGAAACACAAGCAAAAAGGACTCATCTCATCGTTTGAGTAAACTTTAATACACTCCATATGTGACCCTGAATCACAAAACCAGACATGAGGGTAAATTTCTTTCATCTGAAAGCTGAACAAATAAGCTTTCCATATGTATGGTTTAAGATAGGACAATATTTATTTGGCTGAAATACAACTATTTGAAAATTTGGAATCTGATGGTGCAAAAAAAATTAAAAGTTCCAAATGAAGTTCTTAGCAATGCATATTACTAATCAAAAATGAAGTTTTGATATATTTACGGTAGGAAATTTACAAAATATCTTCATGAAACATGATCTTTACTTAATATCCTAATGATTTATGGCATAAACTAATTATTTTGACCTATACTATGTATTTTTGGCTATTGCTATAAATATACCTGTGCTACTTATTACCTGTGCTATTTAAGATATGTTGTGGAAATGGTTAAAGAACAGATCAGTGAAGAAATATGAGTATGTAGACATCCGTTGTATGTTAATAACCTGATAAAATAGTAAACACTTCACAAACATTATCATACTCATAAGAAAGGTGCGAATAGGATACAGGAAATAGGCCTAGTTTGTCTTGAGAACCATGAAGAAACATGACACATCCTCTAAGAAGTTTCACACACCACCTGCTGGCATGTGACAACATGTAGATAAAAACCCGTGAAGTGGTATCTACTGCCAATAACAATGGGAGGAACAGTGTTTGAAAAGCTACAGATAAAGGTGTTATTTTGGGGGATGTAGTATCTTCATAAATCAATGAATGAGCTTGGAGGAGGCATATGGGCCATTTGGTGTTCTTGAAACAAAATGTCTGCTTAGATTGTTAATGGCACTGTAACTCTGAGAAAGTTTTAAGCTGAACAGCTGTTAGAAGGCCACATTTAAACCTTTACCTGTTAACCTGTTTCCAGCCTTGTTTTATGTCAACAGCCTAAAAATGAATTATACAAATAACTTAAGCTAAGACAAATATGTATTTAACTTAGGTCAGACATTTGTTCTGTGACCTAACATTTTATTAATGTTTTATTGTGACACGCAACTAAGCTTTGTGTCACAATTTGCAGATATGAGTTGCAATGTGTCATAAAAACAGACAACTGCACAGTTTAGAGAATGCTAATTCAAAGAAAAAAAAAAAAAAAAAGAGCCTAAGTGATATTGGCTAATATTTAATACCTTTTAATTTCTTAAGTAGTCTTTTTTTAAACATAGGGAAGTTTTCAATGTTTTTAACTGCGGTTTATAATTGCTTCCTCATTTAAAATTCCTTTATATGTGGATTAAATATTCCTGCTTATGCCTTAAGCAAACCTGTTATATAATGTAGCGTTTGTTTGCCTGTTTAATCAAAGTCCGTATTTGGTGACGGAAGTGCACACCCCCTGGATGCAACCTTGGTTTAGAGGTTTCCAGTAGGGGCTTGGCCTAAGTTTGTATCCTATGTTTGGAAAGTAGGTCGGGTGGGAGGCTCTTGTCAGTCACACACGATATGAGAAGAGGTCAAATGACCAAATTTGACAATGTTATGGGGAAAACATCTACATGTACACAAGAAGCAAAACAAATACTTTATGATACTGTTACACCCAAAAGACAAATTATGTAAAGTTTTTATAACGCATATCTGTGTTAAAAAGCTATATTATATTATATATGTCAAAGTTTTTGTAGGTGAATAAATATATTATATAATACATACAGTGGCGTTGCTAGGGATTCTGGGCCCATTGCACTAATTTAGCTGATTTTTGCTCAGTGGGGGATAAGTTGTTGTGGATAGATAGATAGATAGATAGATTAGATTAGATTGAAATAGGTAGATAGAAATAGATAGATAGATAGATAGATAGATTAGATTAGATTGAAATAGATAGATAGATAGATAGATAGATAGATAGATAGATAGATAGATAGATAGAAAATACTTTACAAGCGCCACCTGTTGCTTAAAAAGAGTAGTACACTCAATATAATCACAGCGTTACATGAAAAATTATTTTTCCGTTTGTATATTGATGACAGGCAGACACAAAATTTTTAGTATGTATGGATATTGCTGGGATGCACTCGCCCAAAAATAAAACATCAACATATGTCTTTCTTTATTCAGTAGGACTAGTGAATTGTGTTACTGGAAGCTCAAAGTGATAAACACTAAAAAAAAAAAAACTTGTTTTTTACAGTTCCTCACAAAATTCGCATCCCAGAGAATAAGCAATTACAGGGTTGAAAATGTATTAAAAATTGGGACAGCTGCAGTGAGAGGTAACCGATATTTTCCTCCACCATCTGCCCTCCATGATAGGAGAAAATTTGGGAAATGGGTCAGCAACAGAATGAAGAAGATGTTGTAAAGAGAGTTGTTTCACCATTTTTTACACTATCATAGTAGTGGAGATTTACAGAAATTTTAGGAACATTGAAACACCCAGAGGTGACATGGAGATAAAATGCTTTGGGATGAAAATGTGGGAGGATAAATAAAAAAGATCATTTTAAGAAAGGATTAATAAAATGAGTGTTGACAGTGGGAACAACACCATGAGGAAGCTGTGGTAAAGAGAAAAATTTCAGTAGTTAGTACACATATGTCATCTTGTGGTGATGAGACACAAAAAGGTTCCTCTTTGGGTGCGAGTTTTTTATCTCAGAGAAAAACAGCTTTGGTACTTTCCATCTTTTGCATTTCTATCCCCCAATACTATGTTCTTATTACCTAAATCTCTTTAATCTTTAAATGAAGAATGCAGAACAGTTCATGCCATAACAGATGTCTGGAAGGGCATAATATTGTACATTTTGGTTGTACTCTCTTTCTCTCACTGGGGGTGTGGTGTATGCTCTGGTGTTGAAATCAGAGGCTTGAGATTTGTGAAAGACAATATCTGGCAACAGCAGACAATTTTACCAACGGCAAAACGCAAAGGTAAGATCCAATAAACTTGATCAGTGAGTAGGCTATGCAAAAATCCTGTGTGACATTAAACAGCTATAATGGGTAGACAAATGAACAGCAGTTTTTCTTGTCTTTATTTGCAAGACATATGTCATAGTGCGTTATTAAGTGACAGATATGCTATTAAGAACCTGAGGATGTTTTTGTGACTCATGCATTTTATTGCACACAGTATGTTTTGTCAGTGTTTAAGATTTCAGATAACAGCTTCTGGAAGCAAAACTGTGTTTTGTATAGTCCTTTGTCTTATTGTGTTCAAATCAATTGAGGCTTGTTCTAAAGCACCTTTACAGAAAATAGAAAACTTGGGGAAAAGCAAAAGCACGCTTTTGACCCTCAGTGAGCCACCAAAGGTGAAAATGGTTAGAAAAAGTACACGAGGAAGGAATATTGAAAGTAACCAAGACTCTGAGGGGAAAGTCCTTTTATTAGAGCTAATATGAGAAGTGGTTTTAACCGAAAATTTTCCAATATTTACTAACATTTTCAGAACTTTGAGACACGTAGAGATGGCATAGAGCTAATATGCCTTATGATTAATATGTGGGAGGATAAAAAGAATGATATTAGTGGTTCTATAAGTTTTTCATCAATGACCAATAACCTTTGTATAGAGAGCAGGGTGTTTATTTAACTAATAACCAAACTAAAAGGTTAGTCTTCTGTACCTAAACAATTAATGTGTCTGCTTTGCTTGTAAGGCAGTTAAGCATAGAAAAAAATTCTTATGCTTAAGCCTAATATTTTCTGTGCTTTTTTTTCTCTAGTGGATACTAGTGAAAATACGAAGTATTTGTCAATCCGTCTCTTGCAATAATCTCGTATAGTCTTTTGCTCAGCAGGGGGCGTATCTAACATCCTAATCTATTAAACAGCTTTGGGTCACGTTGATCAGTAGTTTGCATTCAAAAATGACTAGAACTGACCTGCGGGAAAAGTTGATTATTTCATATTAAGGATAACATCACCTCTCTTCCAAATCTAAGCCTTGTAGTCTGAATAAAGCGGTTTTATTTATAGAATGCATTAGCCTAATAAAATGTTGCTTGGAGACATGTTTGACTTTAAATGAGTTTTGTGAGTGTGTTTTATCCCTCTTAATCATGTCATATTCAGAACCTAAAATTCAAACTTTTTTTTTTTCATGTTTCTACTGGCAGTAGTCACATGAGGCACATGAATAATTGTGTCTGCTGGTTTTTTTTTAACCGTTTGTCATTTATTTTTAACAGACCATTTCTGTCCTGGGGAAAATGGAAACAGAATTGGAACAAGATCAAGAAGCTACAACTGCGCTTTATTTAAATGAAAGCACACAAAACATTACATCCACAGGTATGATTTCTCATAAAGGTTTTCGATGCTCTCTTTGTGACCATTTTTGCTGTGATGATTTTACTAGTTTTCTAATTTAAACATAAATAAGAAAAATGAATAAAACTAGTTTCAAAAGTTTGGGGTCAGTAGTTCTTTTATTCTCCAAGAAAGCATTACATTGATCAAAAGTTTCAGACCGTTACATTTTTGCAAACATTCAGATGAATTACGAAACAAATGTATCTTGATTTCCACATTGATAATAATAAGAATGATTTCTGACTGGAGGAATGGCTGCTGAAAATGTAGCTTTTCCATCACAAGAATAAACTACATTTTAATTAGTGATTTAGAATAGAAAATACTAGTTATTTTAAATATGAAATAATATTTTAGAATATTAGTGTATTTTTGATCAAATAAATGCAGCCTTTGTGAGCATAAGAGAGTTCTTGCAAAAACATACGTCCAAAAAAAATTGTATTTAAAAATAAAATATTTTTTTAATTAAATGTGGTCTGTTTTAATTAAATGTTTTCTGAGTTTGTCACACCACAGAAAAATGTGTTAACCACCCAACAAGCTATCAAAATCTTGAACGCTTGGGGCGTGTCCGCCGTCCCTGGTGAAAAAACCAGCATATGCTGGTAGGTATGTTTTGATGCTGGGATGCTGGTTAGGTAGGTTTTGACCTGGTCCTTGACCAGCAACATCACCAGCAAAAACCAGCTAAGGACCAGCATAAACCAGCAAAGGGCCAGCTTAAACCAGCATCAAAACATACCTAACCAGCATCCCAGCATCAAAACATACCTACCAGCATATGCTGGTTTTTTCACCAGGGGTCGGCAACGAAAACCACGCCCACGCACAAAAAAACTTACGCCTCTTGCACTTACCTCACGATTTAGTCAGTTACCCGAATGCGCGGCCATACTGGCAATACTCGGATGTAAACGACATTGCACGGTTAATGTACTACTGAATACATTGTTCTGCTCATTTATGCTGTCTAAACCACGGAAAAAACGTGTGGAAGCTGCTAAACTATATAGAGAAAGACTTATTAAGCAGGTTGCAAGGTTGCAATATTTTGACAAACTAAAGTTAATAGATGGTAAAGATACATACGAGCTGTGTTAATTAAGATATTAGCCTAATATTTCACCTACCTGACTGGAAATGATAAGAACGAACAAATGTTGTCAAGATTCTTGCCCTGGAAATCCTGGTTCAATTTGGCCAACCACAAATGCCTTTTGTTCCACAGTTTTTTTGCACTCTTCTCCTTGATTTATAACTTTTGGCACTCCAAATGCTTTTCCTGGTCCTAATGATTAGTACAGCCCAAAACGTGACAATAATTGATCATTTTCAGCCACAAAAGTCAGCAAATGCAAGTTTTGTTTGGTTCAGTGGCATTGTTTATGTTCTGTGCTGCCAATATGGCGATTGACGACGCGTTGTGAAAACACTCGATAACACTACAGCATGAATGGATGCTCCCTCTATCAGATTAAATGGATTTGCACAGCCATACATGTTTATATAGCCATACATGTACACAGACTTTAAAGAAGTCCACTTCCAAAACAAAGATTCACATATAACATACTCACCCCCTTGGCATCCAAGATGTTCATGTCTTTCTTTCTTCAGTCGTAAAGAAAATATATTTTTTGAGGAAACTTTTTTTTTCCATATAATGGACAGCTATGGTGCCCCGATTTTGAACTTCCAAAATGCAGTTTAAATGTGGCTTCAAACGATCCCACATGCGGTTGTAAATGATTCCAGCCAAGGAAGAAGGGTCTTATCTAGTGAAACGATCGGTTATTTTCATTTAAAAAAATACAATTTAAATACTTTTTAATCTCAAACGCTCGTCTTGCCTTTCTCTTCCTGAACTCTGTGTATTCTGACTCAAGAGAGTTTGAGGATGTTGAAAAACTCCAATCCTATTTTCTCCCTTAACTTCAAAAATCATTTTAAAATCATCCTACATCGCTGCAGAAGTACCGACCCAGTCTTTGCAAAGTGAACATGCAAAGAAGACCAAACACCTTTAACAAAAAAGGTAAAACAGCAATATAGGACGATTTCGAAGTTGAGGGAGAACATGAGATCCCATTGTCCTATGTTTTTCGACATATCCTAACTGTCATGAACCGGAACAAAAACAGTCCAGGCAGAGTAAGACAAGACGAGCGTTTGGCTTTAAAAAGTATGTAAATTGTCTTACTTTTATTAAAATAACCGATCGTTACACTAGATAAGAACCTTCTTTCTCGGCTGGGATCGTTTACAACTGTATTTGGAATCGTTTGAAGCCGCATTTAAACTGCATTTTGGAAGTTCAAAATCGGGGCACCACATCAGTCCATTATATGGAGAAAAATACTGAAATGTTTTACTCAAAAAAAAAACAACAATTTCTTTACACTGAAGAAAGAAAGACATGAACATCTTGGATGACAAGGGGGTGAGTACATTATATTTGAATCTTTGTTTTGGAAGTGGACCTCTCCTTTAATTGTTCATCCTAAAAAGTGATTATTTTGAATAATTTTGATTCTGTACTGTTGCAGATCCAAGCTTGTGCAACAGCACACAATGTTACATGGTCCTGACCGAACCAGAGAAGAAAGCTATTGGCACAATCTGCTTGCTAGCCGGCCCTGTGACGTTCTTCGAGAACATTTTGGTCCTGCTGGTCATCGCAAGCTCCGTCACTCTGCGCAAACGGCCATCGTACCTGTTCATCAGCAGCTTGGCACTGGCTGACACCTTTGCTAGCTGTTTCTTCACCATCAGTTTTCTAGATTTTCATCTCTATAGTCAAAACGACGGCCCTAATATCTATCTGTTCAAGCTGGGTGGCGTCACAATGGCATTCACGGGCTCTGTGGGAAGCCTGTTGCTGACAACACTGGACCGTTATCTCTGCATCTACCAGGCTTCCAATTACAAGGTGCTACTGACACGCACTAGAGCCAAGCTGGCTATTGTATTATTATGGTGTGTGACGATTATAATTTCATTTCTTCCTCTAATGGGATGGAGGTGCGCAACCAATTTTAATCCTCCGTGCTCCCGTCTATTCCCGTATGTGGATCATCACTACCTGGCTTTCTGGACGGGCCTACAACTTGTGGTGCTCTTTCTTATCATAGTCGCTTATGCCCTCATCCTGTGGAAAGCAAATCGGCATGAAACAGCTATGGGTGGACCAAAGTCGGGGAGGCAGAGCGTGAAAGGACAGGCTCGAATGCGAATGGACATTCAGCTCGCACGTACCCTCAGTCTGATCCTCCTAATCCTCGCGGTTTGTTGGCTGCCCGTTCTGTCCTTTATGATAGTGGATGTCACAGTGACACTTACGAACAAACAACAGCGAATGTTCGCTTTCTGTAGCACGCTCTGCCTGGTCAACTCATGTGTAAACCCGCTTCTATATGCCCTACGCTGCAAAGAGCTGAGGGGGGAACTGTTTGCATTGTTAGCGTGTTGCAAGGCATGCGGGAAAAATACTTTGGGAAACACTCATAGCAAAAGAAATGAAAATAGTTCTGGGATTAGAAAAAAGAGCAAAGATCAGGCTGTTACTGATAGTAACCCAGATACTATTTCTGAGGTCGTAGACAAACAGTAAAACAGCATATAAATGTTATTTAAAGTCCCATTCATGTGAGTAATTTACCAACTTTTAAATCCATTTCACAAAATGTAGTTCTTTAGGATTTTTATTTAGGTAAGCATTTATTGTAAGAATATTATCCACCTTATTTTTCAACGCCGAAGTAACGCTGTTCCATATTGAGCATTCACCCACATTGCGAAGCATTCAGCATTTGAGGCATTTAAGCACATATGAAAAAAGACATCACATATTATTTATCAAGCATGTGATGACCTAAATCAATGATTCAAAAAAGCATTTTTGGCAAATCCAGGTCCCCTAGAAATCTTTTTTTTTTAACATTTCTGACTGTTGTGGATCTCCTTAAAACTTTGCATGCATGTTTAGAATCACCTGTCACATGTGCTCACCAAGTTTCGTTAACTTTTGATTTTTTATTAAGGCTTTATAGGCTTTGGGTATATTTGGACCACTTTTCTAAACGACCCCGGTATAGCTTCCTAAAAACGGTACATTTCAACCTTTTCTTTGATAATTATTGACCTAGAGAGTCCAAAGAATTGTACTGCAGTGTTTTTTTCCAGATTGAGAGAAAAACCTAGCACGGGTTTGCAAAAGTGTTTTTTTTTACATTTTCTCAATCATTTCTCAAACGGTTTGTCAGCAGTGGTTCTAGAGACAAAGTGGCTGCTTTCTTTCAAATTTGTCACAGACCATGAGTTAAACTGGCCCACCAAGTTTCATTCCGATCAAGCTCCGTTAACCTTGTCTAATAGGTGCTCAAAATTCATTGGCCTATGGCGGCTATGTTTCGTGAGATACACTATGTTCCTATAACCCCTTGTAGCACTGCGTGTACAAATTTTCATGTCGTCAGGGCAAACGGTTACGCGGTTATAGCTGTTTTTATGTTTTTCCCTCTTATAGCACCACCAAGTGGCTAAGCTGTGCTGCTTTTTTCACATGACCTCAGATTCAGCTCTTAAAGAAGGTCATCGGATGCCCATTTTCCACAAGTTGATATGATTCAAAATCAGCTCTGCAAAAATCATCCTGTTCTGGTCGAGGTTGCTTTAACTGTTAATGAGCTCTGCTCGTCCCGCCCCTCTCTTCTCTCTGTGGAGTGACGAGCCTGTTTACAGCTGCTAAACTTGTTAACTAGCACGTTATTAGGAAAGGCGATAGCAAAGATTCATAAAAAAAAAACCCTTATACTCACTTCTGCTGTAAGTGAAGCTGGATCGCGCGAACATAGACGGATATATGTAGATCGGGAGGCACTTTCCACTCACAAACAAACGTAATCCACTGCATCTTCAGCGGCTCGGATGTTGGGAGTAAATGAGGAACACTATGTTCATTATTACATCCGGCAACACAACACCTCAATTGGAGATACTCTTGTCTAACCTACATCCCTCCTTCGGCATTAAAACAATGGAGTTCAGACTGTTACAGCTGACAGGTCTGAGGTAAGACGCTCATGTCAGTCAACTATGGTGGGAGCAATTTGCACCACTAAACGATCAGGATGTGTGGCCCGATTCGAGGCTTGTCGCAAGTGATTTTTTGTCCTAAAAATCCTGTTGTGTGGTGCCATTACGATTATTTAACTGCTCCTGGTCGAGACAAAGCGTCCCCAAACTCGAATCGTAAATATCAAACATGACAGAATACATCACCCATTTTCGTTTTTATGCTTTGTTTTTTCACTGTGAAACAGAACGTGCATCAGAAGAGCCAGCTGACGACGTTCATTATCTTCCATTTGTTTTTCTTCTCTAGTCAGCAAGTGTGTGGTCTCACGGTCTGGTCGAATCATCTAGTGTGCGCTTTCAGAGGATTATTGTCACAGATTCTCTATTATAGACTATTAGTTTTGTTTTCATGGACTTCTGATTGGTTGTCTTTAGTCGCATGTTCTCCTTTGTTCTGTTTTCCCGCCACTTTTCAGTTGTCATGGTAATTCATCTAATCTTCATCATCTAATCTAATCTTCCTTTTTGGTCACTCTTTAGTTGTCTGGTATTGATTGTATTTTACGCACACTGTTATACCTTTTGAGTATTTTGGAGTTCAATAATAAACCTTGTTTTAGTTTTTATCATCTTCATCTTCATCATTGGACTACCCGTGACAATTATAAGGCTAAAAATCAGCTGAAACTGTCTTCATGTCTGTGGTCTTCCATGGTTTTAAAATCAGTCAAGATCTGAAAATCATCTAGTGTGCGGCCAGCCTTACACACGACACTTGAGCCTGCAATGAATGGTTTGGGAGTTATGAGCAATTTTGTACATTTGATCGCTGTAGTGCCAACGTCAGGCCAATTGGGCTGAGTCTTGGTGACGTCGTAGATGGTGTGTGTACTATCATCCCTTTAAATTTCAAGTCTCTACGACTTACGGTTTGGACTGTCCAATCAGTTTTACGTGGAGGTTGCTGATCCTTGGCCATTCTAACAATTACAATAGGGTTTCAGTGCTACACACTTTAACCCCTAATAACAAAAGTGCAGTCAATGGTAAAACTGTTGCACTACCATTGTGTTCATAATTAAGATATTACATTAAAATAATGTAGTAGGATGCACTAGCTTCCAATATCAAGCAGCAAAACAAATCTTTATAAGTTTAGTCTTTATAAGTTGTATGACTATAATATATTAAGACTTCATTTTACACTTGAAGAAAGACTAATAGCTATTATATTTGTAAACAGAATGCGTTAAAAAGTTTCTTAAATATTTTATTTTTTAGGAACATACAATGGGACAGTGCATAATGTGGCTATTGTGATCAGCTATCTGTGTTTAATCCTGTTTCTCTAAGCACCTAGCACCTTTCTACAGTAGTGAAATGATCTATAAACACACTCAAAACAGCTGACTCACCAGCTACATGTTGACCCAAGCGTAAAAGATGCCAAAATATATATAGATTACACTGTGAAACAAAATATCTTCAGCTTTATTGATGACAACTAGGAAAAACTTTACTTCACCTTTTGGATAGATTATTCATTATGCTATACAGTATGTTTTACTATATTACATAAAGTAATTTTTATAAAACACTAAGTATATTCTTATATGCTGCTTTGGCAAGAATGAGCCTGCTATGAATGCAAAAAGCTGTGTAATTGTTGTTATATTAACTTCTTATACCTTATATTAACTTCCATTTGAGAAGAAGTTCTGGTGCATTATTGTATGTATTGTATGTTAGACCAAGTACTAGTCCTATATAAAATACAGTATGTCATAACTATAAATTACTACTACATTAACCAATTTATTGTCTGATACATCAATAAAAACTCATTTTCTGGATATCAGCTCTCGATTTAATGAACAGCATTGTTTGTGAAGCTCTATATTCATTTAGACACATTTATGCTATGATTAGCTGCTAATATGTTTAACATAAAGTGTGAAATTACCCCTCACTGTGTGTCTCTACAGAACACGTAGGCGGTTTTAACATGAAGAGACAGTAAGGAAATGATTCCTTCTGAGTTGAAAGACTGCTTTGAAAGCTAACACAAACAGACACCAACATGCAAATGCTTCAGAAATATGGCCATTAGCCAAATAAACTATTGCACTCAATAAATGTTGATTCATTTCATCAGAGTCATTCATTTGATCAGAGTCATATGACTGTAAGGCACCAATCAGGATTAGGCTGTTGGAGGAGTGGGCATCTGAGATCAAAGCTTATCAAACTGAAAGTTTTATTGCTATGAAATACTGGTCCACAAGGAGTTTAGGTAAATTGAAAGAGTTAAGTGAGCCTATATTGTTTAAATTAGAAAAAAACAATTTAAAAAAGCTAATATTACATCATGTTTGCATTTATTATTTATAATGTATTCATATTATATATTTAGTTATTTAATAGATATACGTAAGATAGATAAGGATCGTATATGGAATTTAAAATATGTTAATTTATAGTAAAAGTATTTTATATGCAAACAGACAGAACATAAATGTCGGCGCAAGACGCCTGTTTATGCGGGAAAAGTTCAACAATGGCAAGCATAAACTTGAGTAAGTATAACTATCACTTTCATTATTAATAATCTTTGTAATTTGGATCAATACATCACTGGAAACTATGTTAAAAAAGAGGGCACCGACATAAACCTCTAATCACAGGTTGGGTGTGTTATTACTGTTGTAGGTTAACTAGTGAAGTCAACGATTTTTTAAATAGATGTTTTATATACTTTGCACTGCGTTTATGTTTTGGTGCTTAGTAACAAATTTAGTATAATTTAATGTTATTTGGTGAAATAACAAACCTGTTTATAATACGCACCCCCCTCTCTCTGCGAATGGTACAGTCCTCGGCTGTGTCGTTTTAGCATTTTTGCTACAAATCTGGCACTTGGTGTTTAAACCGGTGTGCGAACAGAGGGGGAGCCACCGAGATCCTGCGAAGCGCAATAAAAACCCCGAAAAAGTCGATTTTGAAAGAGTATTCGACGCATTTTATTATCGAAAAGGTGTTGTTTTGCCGTCCGTTTTGTTTATTGTCTTATTAAATCAGCGATCATGGCTTGTGGCGCGACGTTGAAGCGATCTATGGAGTTTGAGGCCCTTCTCAGCCCGCAGTCCCCCAAGCGGAGGAGGTGCAATCCTTTACCGGGGACTCCGACTACTCCTTCCCCGCAGAGATGCAGTCTTCGCCCGTCAACAGAGAGCCCGGCACACTCGATGTCGCCCCAGTCTATGGGTGGAGAACACAGGCTAACTCCAGGTGAGAAAAATACTTGATTCTCGACATTTAACGTCGGGTTGTTTGACATGGAGGAGGGGAATGGGGGGTTGTTTAATCTCGGCTAACCAGCTAGTGGGTATTTGAATTTCGACAGTCGCTTCATTTCATTCCCCCTTAAGCTGTTATGAGTAATGATTTGAATGTGTAACGTTGTTTCTTGATGGATGGTATAGTAGTGGGTTTGGGCTGTAGTTAATTATGCAGTTTGGATGAATAGCTGTTTTGAGCTCGGCTAGCTAGGCTGAAAGCGGCCGCTAATACAGACTAGCTGACACAGAGCTTCATTTAACTCCCATGGCTTAGTGTGAACACACGCACACACAGTCATCGACCATTACTACCGAAAACAATACACATGACAAAGTCTTTCTACAAACGCCTAGCTTTGGCCTGGATGTTTAACGTTTATCTCTGCGTTCAGCCAGTTTATCAGCAGGATTGAACCAGTATGTCCAAACAAAGAGGAAAGGTGGGTATGTGCGCCAGGGTGCAATAGCATTACTTCATTTTGTTTGAACCGTATTGTTAAGAACATAAGTGTTCATGTTGTGTGTAAAGAAGTTCGGAAAAATATTCGCAAAAACGAAGAACCATTAAATGAGTAATTTAATATTTAACATTGATGAAGTCGTGTGTTTGCTTAATATAGTCTGTAGTACTTGTTCTGCTTTATGCGAAATTTATGGACCCTTGGTGAACCCGCCCAAATCTTGCTGTTTAGCCCTTGTAAAAAATCTTTTATCACGTTTTAAAAAGATCCAAGACGCTACAATGAACAGATGAGTAAACTATGGGTGGAATCAATAACAAACTCTTGCACTTTCTTAAAGGGGTCATCAGATGCAAAGTTCACTTTTACATGTATGTTGGCAGTGTATGTACAAATCTACCCTATAATGATAGGGTAGATGGTTTTTAATTAATCTGTAAAAATAATATCTCCTTTTTCAAATGAAGCCGTTCTAAGATGCCTGTCGATGTGGCGTCACACTGCCAGAGGCCGCTCCCACGATAGTTGATTGACATGAGCGTCTTACCTCAGACCCGCCTAAATGAGCGTTGTTTCGATGTGGGAGCAGGGATGTAAGTTAGACAAGAATATCTCTGATTGAGCGGTTGAGGTGTTGTGTTGCTGGATGATGAGCTGGTGCAGAGCTGATTTTGGCAAGGTAAAAAGGATTTTTTTTTTTTTTCCCCTAATGTGTTTGTTAGTGACGTTGTCAATGTGCCATTGTGGCTTATTATGAAACTGAAAGGAATTTTTAACCAAAGTATATTATAGACTTCTCATTAAGACCCTAAAGAATCATATCACCTTGTGGAGAATGGGAATCCGATGACCCCTTTAAATGTAGTAGTTGAGTACGGTTCTCCCATCTTTAGGATTGAAGAATATAAGAAAATTGATTTGGGTTTAGATTTTTAACAACTCCCATTCCATTGACAATCATTCAACTACCTCATAGGTATGTAAGTATTTGCTTAAAAATTGAAATTCTTTGAGTCAAACATGCTGAAAGTAATCACTTATGATTCATTAAGTGATTCAGATTTAAGGCCTGTTTACACCAAAGCAACTTTGGTAAGATTAAGTATGTTTGGACTAACACAATCATTTGCATGTCATCAAGGCTATTTTTCTTTTTTTTTTTTTTTTTTTTTTTTTTTTTTTTGTAACTGAGAAAGCCTCTTAATTTCTTTTCCGTCATAATGCAAAGAAAACGTCTCCGGTTACTGTCATAACCTCGGTTCCCTGAAATTTTATGAATGAGACGTTGCGAGAATCGCTGTGGAAAATCTTCCCCTTCTCCACAGCGATTCTCCAAATGTAGAAAGAACACT
Source organism: Labeo rohita (assembly GCF_022985175.1). Lineage (NCBI taxonomy): Eukaryota > Metazoa > Chordata > Actinopteri > Cypriniformes > Cyprinidae > Labeo > Labeo rohita. The sequence continues at coordinate 13,634,985 of NC_066884.1, read as the reverse complement.
CGATAGTGAACTGGCCAACCATCTGTGCTTTGTCACATGACCAGAACAAAACCAAAGGTGTGTTCACACCATGTTGTAATCACGAGATTGCGACATGTAAAAAGATCATTCACTTACTTGTAGAACTCGTAACCACAAGAATTACTATTACGAAAATGACCGCTGCACATTAATTTTTGGCCTGACTGTGGTGTTAATAGTGTTGCCATAGAAATGCATAATTCTGAGTCAAAGGATGTAAATGGTTGTGAGTAGAACGTAATGTGTTGTCATCTTATAATTACAGTAATCACAACATGGTGTAAACGCAGAATGACTTGTGCTCACAGACTATTTTATAAACCGTGAATACCTCTCTTGTCGCTGTACGCTTGTATTTTGTGTTGTACTTTCTCTCATTGGTCTGAACAGACAAATTGAATGTGAAAATGGGACCAATTTTTGACCAAAACATTTGTGTTGGTGTAAACGGGCCTTAAAGGGATAGTTCCCCCAAAAATGAAAATTCCAAACCCGTAACACCTCCGTTCATCTTTGGAACACAAATTAAGATATTTTTGATGAAATCGGAGAGCTTTTTGACCCTACCTAAATAGCAACGTTACTACTATGTTCAAGGCCCAGAAAGGAAGTAAGGATGTCATTAAAATAGTCCAAGTGGTTCAACCTTAATGAAACTACGAGAATACTTTTGTGTGCATAGAGGAAAAAAAAAAACTTTAATTTCTTCACTTCTGTGTCTTAGACGCACATTTGAGTACCACAACACATACATGTGCATTCCTCTGCTTGGCTAGCTTGAACCATTACTGTGCAAAGAGAACAAAAATAACTATTGTCGTTTTCTTTCTTCTGTATGAGTCTTTGACGCACATTGACGAGAGTACCACGACGTGTGCATGCCTCTGTTTGGCTAGCTTGAACCATTAATGTCACATTGACTATTTTAACAATGTCCTGCTTTCATAATATGATTTGTGACGGGCATCATAGCATGAATTTTGCAGGATTTCTAATCTGGTGCTATATAGTGTACCCACTTTATATTCTTCAAGCCAGTGCAATTGTTTTGGTGTCCTACCGAGGATAATACCTTGTATGACACTGGCTAGACAAACGTCATGAAAGGTTTTTAGAGAGCTTATTCTCCGTTTCCAAGCCTGCCCATCAGTGGCTGATTGAAATGGCAAGGAATGTAACTGCCCTTAGAGCCTACTTTGGTGTCTGGTAGTCTTGCCTTTGTGAAACCAAATGCCCCCTATTGTTTTCATAGAACAACCCTCATTAAGATCCTCATTTAGGTTTATGTCTCTAGACGGGCACATTTGAATAGCATACATTTATGCCCTCAATCAGCAGCTTGCAGGTTCTCATTATGGGCCAGCGTCTTGGTTTTTCAAGCTATGTCTGAGGTTGCTTTCTCCTGTTTGTGCTATTCTAACATTCAAAAACAAAATATTTTTGCTTGATAATTAACGTGATTGTGTACAACACCAAATCTCAAACAAACGGATAAAGCTTCCTGTAGAAACACGCCCTGGGCTTGAGCCCCATAGCCTGAGGGCACTTCCTGCGGGTTTGGGGTTTTTAAATTCCCTCCTCAAAGCCTCGGTAGTGTAGTGAATCAGACGCCTCAACTCTACACCCACTTGCTCTCCCCTCCCCCCAGTCCAGTTCATCCCACACCTCCATTGTAGTAGTATTATCCCTGTTCTGTGCTTTTGGGCCTTGAATCGCTCCCCATCCTCTCTCAGGAAGCCACTGTGATTGATTGCTGGGATTGACCATATAAGGTTACAGTTGCTAAGTAACCTGTTGGACCAAGTGTCAGCATTTGGCAGCATTTGATATAGGCGTAGGGGTTCACCTGTCATTCAAGGGGGCTGGTGTTGCCCATGGACTGTCACTGAAAAGTTATTGCATATTTCCGCTGTAGTATCTAAAACAGATTTTTGCATGATCTAAAAATTTAATAAATTAGATGACACTAAAATGAAATCTAATGTCATCCAAAACCAGTTTTTCTTTTGACTTTGTTCTTTCCAGAATAAAAATGTCCTGATAATTTATTCACCCCCATAACATCCAAGATGTTCATGTCTTTCTTTCTTCAGTCAAAATGAAGTGAACTTTTTTTTTTTTTTTTTTTATAAAAAACCATAAATGCTCGTCTTCCACTAGCTCGGACTTTGCACGTTCGCTTTGTAAACACTGGGTCGGTATTTCCACCTACGTCACGTGTGATCTTTCCAATGTGACCATGTAATGCGTGAAGTCCTGCTAGTGCAAGATGAACATTTGTGGTTAAAGTATATAATAAAGTATCAACCTATTGATCCCCATATGGAGAAAAATATTAAATGTTTAGTTTATTGTAGACCTAGTCCATGCAAAACAACATTGGATGCCATTCACCCCCCAAAAAGTTGGTGTTTTTCAAAATACCATCTCTTGTGTTTCACTGAAGGGACTTATACAGGTTTGGAATGACATGAGGATGAGTACCTCATGACAATTTTAATTTTTGGCTGAACTCATCCCATTTATTTTTGTGTGTTTTGTGAACAACCCTCATTACAAGATTATCTACACTTCTTCAGTGACTTTTGGTTTTAATATACTTCTAAAGTGAACGCTGGTGTAAAGTTGCACTTGAGCCCCCATAACACCTCTATATTGGATACACAAAGCCTTCCTGTGTTAAAACAAATAAAAACCAATCAGATGAGAGCGATATTGTCAACACAGGAAGTCTCTTCTGCAGTGAGGCGCTTTGTTAGGTCATAGCCACACGGCCTGCTTTGCTGGAATGCATTAGCTTCAAGCAAGAGAAGCTGGCACCCCTTGAGTTTCCCCTTTTTTGTCCTCTAGTTGAAGGCCGATGCTAATAGAAGGGGAAACTCTGAGCTCCCCACCCAAGATAAGTGATGCAAGCGTCCTCCGATAGATGTCCACCCTTGAAGCTTTAAATGACCTACATTCAGGAAGTTAAGAAACTCGCCCTCTCTCCTTTGTGATAAATCAAGACAACTGGAGAAGATGATTTTAAAGAGTTTAGCTCACGGTTTGTAATTTAGGTTTTGAATCATCCAATGGTGTTGAAGGTTAAAATGGGGGACTAAACTCAACCCAGTTTTTCTAGAAAGAGACTCAGGATGTTCCCGGTTGCATTGCTCCCCTCTGCATTGCAGTCCTGTCACCCAGATTCGGTTTCCAGAAATAGGCTTGACCCACCACAAAGCCAAATGAAACTAACCTTCATCCCATTTTTTCCCCCCCCTAATATGTGTTTGTTAGTGACGTTGTCAATGTGCCATTGTGGCTTATTATGAAACCGAAGTGAAACTTATTTCTTCATGCTTCCTTTTTGTCATGCGACCTATGCTGAAAGCAGGATATCCTTTGTGCATTGTGTTTGTGTGCTTGAAAAAGTGATTACTGTTGTTCTTCACCTCTTTATTGAAGATGGTTAAACACAAAAACATGTATTCCTTGGGACAGATGATATTCCAAAAACACTTGTTTTTTATTTTATCTCTTTAATGTAAGCTCAGTTGTCATTTTTATTAACTCTCGTTTGTCTTTCTTTGACCCCCACAGAGCAGATCTTCCAGAACATTCGTCAGGAGTACAGCCGCTATCAGAGGCGACGGCAGTTGGAAGGGGCCTTCAACCAGACTGAGCCCTCCAGCTCCACTGATATCCAGAGCTCCAGTCCCGCCCTCACCTCCCCCAGCTCTCCCACAGGTCAGTCCACTCAAAACATAACATCCATTGGGGCGGTGGTTTCAACCTTTGTTCTTGAAGCCCTCCTTCCCCAAAACTGCACATTTTAAACATCTCCTTTGTCTAACAAACCTATGAAACAAAGAAGCTAATGCCCTGAATCAGGTGTGTTTGATTTAAAGAGACATGCAATATGTGTATTAATTTAAAGCGTTAGTTCGCTCCTGAATTGAAAATCGTTAGTTCACTCCTGAATTAATCCGAGATGTTCATGTCTTTCTTTCTTCAGTTGAAAACAAATTAGGTTTTTGAGGAAAACATTCCAGGATTTTTCTCCATATAGTGGACTTCAATGACGATCAGCAGGGATGAAGGTTGAAAATGCAGTTTCAATGCAGCTTCAAAGGGCTCTACACGATCCTAGCTGAGGAAAAATGGTCTTTTCTGAAGAAACGATTGGTCATTTTCTTAAAAAAATAAAAAAATAAAAAAATGACATGCTTTTTGGCCACAAATGCACAAATCTACAACTTCACGCATTTTCAAATCACACGTGGTTAGTTCTTCTATACTTTGGTTCAAAAAGGTAGGGTAGGGTAGGTAAATACATAAACGTTTTAGATGATGTTGGGGTGAGTAAATTATCAGGAAATTAATTTAGGAGTGAACTAATCTTTTAAAGGGAACCCTGGGTATTAAGACTTGTATGGCTTAGTATAATATAAATGATGTCTCTCACTAAAATGTAGTAGAAGACCCATGAAAAAGGTACATTATTTTGAAAGTCCACATTGTTTTATTTACATTTTGGAATATGGGGGTTCCATTATTACGATTATGCAAAACAGTTGCACACAGTAAGCTACCGCATCACAACTTGGAATAAGCAACTTTGAAAATAAAATACTGATACGATGCCACGTCATGCAACCTATGGTTGTAATTTTCAGTCAAAGGGCAACGAGAAGTAATTTAAGTCTGCTTTCCTAGTGATAAGAAGAGGAGAAAAGAATGGGAAGATGCCTGTGAATGTATGAAACTTCCTAAAACCCACATCTTTGTTCTCTCTCTACTTTAGCCCTGATGCATTTGAGGCTTTTAGTAGAGCACAGCTACTAAAAGAGCTTACAAATGATATAAACATGCTGATGCTTGTCATGATGCCGCAGCCACTGAAGGGGTTTTTCAGCAAGGATTTCATGTGATATCCAGGGGTGTTTAAACTCTTTGTGCGGAAAATCGATGGTACGGCATTTGGTTTAAGCCTACGCTTATATCAACTTCCAACTATAAGCTCTTTAAGTAGCTGTGGTCATTGTATCAGTATTTTATTTTCAGAGTTGGGTGTTCTGAGTTGTGTTGTGGTAAAAATAGCAACAGATAGTGCCAGTAGCTCACAGAGTGCAACCGTTTTACGTATTATGTATATAACAATGTGGATTTTTTTTTTTTTTTTTTTTTTTTTTTTTTTTTCTCTGCTACATATTTCAGTAAGAGACATAGTTTGTTATTAAGCCTTATAAGTCTTAATACACAGGGTTCCCTTTGAAAAGAGATGCAATATGTGCACTGAGATCCAGGGGCCTGGTTGAAAACCACTACATTGGGGTACAATTTATCATTTTCTTTAGACCAGGTGGCCCTAGTTTTGTTCTTGGAAATCTTCTGCAATTTAGTTCCAATCCTGCTCCAACACACTGTCTTTAGTATTAAATGTTCCTAAATGTTTTAATTAGCTGGTCCAGATGCATTTGATAAGGGCTGCAGCTGCTTTTTACAGGAAGATGATGCAGTTTGCTAAATTTGTTGTCAGTTAAGTCAAATGCTGTTGATTCTTTCATGTTTGTGATGCTAAGTTTTAATACGCAGAAATGCAAGAGAGATATGAGTTATGGCAAAATCACGTTGTTATAGATTGTGAAGCGCAACCTGATCATATGCAAACAGTTTAATCCAAACAGTTCAGTTTAACAAGGTGGTTTCTCGGTAACAAACGTGATTTGTCACGAGGGTGAGAAACAACACATGATGACTGTGACGGTAAATAGTGCGTCATATAAAACAATGAGAGGAAACCACTCAAAACATGCTGTTTAGTACGTACTACAGCTTAAGCACTTTAAAATCTAACCTTTTTTCAGTTTCTTTTTAAATGGATATGTAAGGTGTAAAAAGTTATGTTGATAAGTTATGTTATTTGTTGAACTCTGCTCAAGCTTTTTTTTTTTTTTTTTACATAACTACTGTTAAAATGTTTGGGATCATTAAGATTTTCTTATGTTATTTTATGTAAATTAATACTTATTTAGCAACGCATCAAATTTGTGTTTGCTGTCACTTTATAATTTTATAATGTTCCAAAAGATTTTGATTTCAAATAAACATTCTATTTATCAAGGAATCTTAAGTGTATCACAGTTTCCACTAAAATATTGCAAAGAACTCTTTAACATGGATTGGAAGAAATGTTACTTGAGCACCAAATCAGCATATTAAAGTGATTTCTATATAATATAATATATTATATTATATTATATTATATTATATTATATTATATTATATTATTGGGTATGGGTCAAAATGATCTATTTATGACAAAAATCATTAGGATATTAAGTAAAGATCATGTTCCATGAAGATATTTTGTAAATTTCCTACTGTAAACTTAATTTTTGCTTAGTAATATGTATTGCTAAACTTAATTTGCACCCTCATATTCCAGATTTTCAAATAGTTGTGTCTTGGCCAAATATTGTCCTATCCTAACAAACCATACATCAGTGTAAAGCTTATTTATTCAGCTTGTATAAATCTCAGTTTCAAAAAACTAACCCTTATGACTGGTTTTGTGGTCCAGGGTCATTCATTTGTCATGATACCGAGTTCTTTCAATCGTTTGAACAGTTGTCAGTGTGTTGTATTTTTGAAAATAATTTGACATGGTCAAGGATGGATATTCAGATTTGTGTGGATGTTTTTTAGGTGCCTCATCATTGAAGAAGGATCAGCCACTGTTCACGCTGAGGCAGGTTGGCTATTTGTGCGAGCGCCTTATCAAAGATCACGAGGAGAAGATGCGCGAAGAGTACGAACAGATACTGAACACAAAGCTTGCAGGTATAACACTTTGCTGATTCCACACAGTTGTGTTTTAGCTGAATTGACTGAATTGTGCTTTTAATGTGCTGTTTTTCTTCCTTTTTTCCTTAAGAACAATATGAGTCCTTTGTGAAATTCACACAGGATCAGATTATGCGACGATATGGCGCCAGGCCTGCAAGCTGTAAGTATATTAAATTCCTCTTTTGGCATAAATTTGTTTCTTGCAGTATAAAAACGATTTAACTCGTTGTTTAAATTCTGCTTGTGTTTTTTTTTTATTTCAGATGTGTCTTGAAGAACATTTACAGATGGTACTAGCCACCCCTCAGCAGCTGGTTGCTGTAGAACCAGTTCCCTTCGTTTCACTTGAAATTTCCTCATACTTTTGATTCTCTTCTTTTCCCCCCCCTCTTTAAAATGCTTGGGTGCCATGGTCTATCCACATTTAACTCATTTTTTTTGCTGAACTGTTACTGATGGCCCAACACCAAACATGTGCATATCTAGATGCATTCTAAAGAAGTTTAATCTCTAAGAATTTGTGGGAAAAGATGTCAAACTACCGCTGTAAAAAGCTTGGCTGATGCGATCATCTCTGTATAATGTAATGTGACTGACCTGCAGCAGATATACCAGACTCTTCCTCTATCCTTCAGTCTGTTTTTTAACTCTCCAACTTTTTTTTTTTTTTTTTTGACAAATAAAAGATCTGTGATAAGTCACACCTGTATTGATTCAGTTTCTTGCAGATGTTTTGTAATAAATGCATAGGTTTGTGTTTGTTTGAATGTCTGTGTAATTTAGTTTACTCAGAAATGAGTATTGTCATTTATTCACTTGTGTCGTTCCAAACATCTGACTTTTCCTCTGTGGAACGCAAAAAAGGAAATTTCAAAAGAATGTCCTGGTTGGTATTCTGTGAATTTATTAATGATGGTGCTCTGAAGGTGTTAAAAAAAAAAAAAAAAAAAAGGTTATTGTGGTTTAAAAAGTATATATTAATGAAAGTTTGCTAATAGATTAAGAATATTAGCGAAAATATTATTAATATATTTATTAGGTTTGCAAATACACCATTTTTATTAATTGTACTGACAATGGTGACATCTAATGGCCATAAAGAGCTTCACCATTGTCTTTGAATGGGTTTAAGCTGCACCTGGTCTTTTTAAATACTGTATTTAATGGTCTTTTCTTCATGGTTTGTTGTGGTTCAAATATCGTTTTTACCATTCAGTTTCGTTTGGACGAAGTGCTTAAAATGGATGAACGCTAATTGTCACGTGACTTCAGGTGTGTCGTTTGAGGAAGCGTAGGTAGAACGTCTACCCAACTTTGGCGGGTCATAGGTTGCTTTTTCTTTCAACAAAAGTAAACACAAAACGATCCTGCAGACCCTCCAGTTAGAAACAAGAGGAAGGAACACTGGAACCGGAAAAGCTGGAAGAAGCCTGTAATTATCGTCCAGGGAAAGCGTCTTTAAGTCCGTGGTGCTCACACAACTTTGTTGTTCATTTTATGGATATTTTTAAAATATAGACTTCGCTTTTATTGTTCGAAACCAATAACATTAATGAGCACTGACCTAGGCGTGCTCTCAGATAAAACTCCTGTGCTCGTGTGAGAGAGGTGGTGAATCAGAAAAAATGGGTAAGTTGAGTCATGTTTTGTTCTCAAATTTTCTACATGTGTTTAAAATAGTTTAATGCGTAAAAACACTACTTTTGCTGTTTAAATGCAACTTCTAAACTTTTATAGAAAGCACGTTCTCGAGTACTACAACTTCATTTCGGGTTACAAAAAACTAAAAACAAAAAATGTATTAATCGTTCTCATACTTCATAACTTAATAAAATTGTTTGTAAAATGAATAGCTGTGGTAAGTTCGTAAATAATTCCATACAGGATGAGTTTGTTTATGCAGGAAGAGCCAACAACTCCGGAAGAGAGTTGAGAGAAAAAACGTGAACAGCTTAAATTTGTTCTTTTAAGTTTGGTTTAAAGGTTTTTCTAATTGCAAAGAATATTAACATCTTATGTCAATAAAAAACGCCCTCTGCCATTTATCTGTTCAGTCCTCTCAACGAATGCAACTACCTGTCTGATTTGCATTTTTAAGAAATGGGCGACAATGATATGGAAGAGCAAGACGCTTTTCGCGTGCCGAGGGATGAAGAAGGTGGTTTTCCAGAAAATCCCAAAAGAAGAGTTCGGAGGGTAGAGAAGTTCCATAAGAATGTTTCTAGGTGGATGCTTCCCAAGGAGTTACGGGAGACGTATTTGGAGCGAGCAAACTGCTGTCCGCCGCCAATCTTCATCATCCTCGTCAGTTTAGCTGAGGTACGAATACGATCAAATGTTTGGTGCAAAACATCAACCTTTGCACCAGTGGAATTTTATCTTTTTGGGTATCTGATACTGGTTCTACTGTCACCACAGTTTCTGTATTTTAAGCCTCTCAACAGCTCAAACCACAAACTGAAAACTTCTTTAAAATGAGCCAACAGATCAGGCTTTTAAACCAGCTGGCAAACAATTTTAGATTGGTTTAAGCTGGTTTTGTAAAAAAAAAAAAAAGGGTCATGTACAGTCAAACCAAAATTTATTCAGATACATTAGCATTTCTCACATTATCAGAGATTATTTGTTATAGTTTAGAAAATGGTAATAAAATATGACAAGAACTCAGAGTTAAACTTTGTCAGAACAAATTCATCTTGATGTTATCAGATAACTTTGATAGAAAGGTATGTAATGGTTTGCAATCCCAACTAGTATGACAATATTTACACAACTATCAATACTTGTTGAACAGTTATCAAGAAATGCTTAATTCTGTTCGGTCTGTGGTGTAAAAAGGTCACGTTAGCAATTAAAGAAAAAGCACTTAAGCAAAACAAGGACAGGCCAAAGTGTCTGAATAATTTTTGGTCCAAAATTTTTATCAGTTCTACTGGTATCTCACAGTTTATTTTACTATCCTCACGTTTATAAATGAACTATAGTGTCCTGCACCCACTAGTAAAAACATCTAGCGTATAAATAATTTTTAGTTTGACTGTAAATGTTATAATATACAATAGGTAATAATCTAAATGTTTATTCATTGCAAAAAACTGTTTGCAGGAACCAGTACATTTCCATAATTTGTGAATGTTTTCATTGGGATGCCTCACTATGACAGAACTGAGATTCTTTTGAGCTTAGTTTCCCACTTTCCGTTCCTGTTTGGCAAGTCTTAGCCACAGTGTTTGAAAAGGCGGATTCATCCTTGTTTCCATGGACATTCCTCAAAATAGACCTCTAGTCGTTGACCGGTGTCTTAAACCAGTGAAATTACATGACCTTCAATCAGTGGTGGACGAAGTACACAATTTGAGTACTCGAGTAAAAGTACAGATACGTATAATAAAATATTACTCTAGTAAAAGTAAAAGTGCTCCTCTTTCAATTTTACTCGAGTGAAAGTACAAAAGTACCCGATTTTTTATGTACTTAAGTAAAAAAGTACTGATAGATTTATTTTGCAATTTTATATAGGCAGCACATATTTTTTATAATCCTACTGTTGTTGATATGGACTATGTTGACGAGAGTGATGTAGTAATATTCAATGTGAAGCTTACACAGCAATGTACCTGAGAGAAAACAGATTTGACCATTTCAACAGTAAGAAAAAAGTGTGAACAAGTAAAGCTTGTTTTGCATAACATCACAGTTATATATGACTTGAGAATAAGGACTGAAGTTAACAAGAACATTTTAAGGAAAATATAATTATATTATCATAATGATTTTTTCCTTTCAAATATTGTCCATGTAAAAACACCCCTGGCCAAATGCCCCCAGAGGGCATCACTTCCCACTTCAATAATTACTGTAGTTACCATGTTCTGAACATCACATCCTTTATTTTTCCCTCGGATGTAATCTATCTAGGTCAGGGTTCCTCAAATCTTACCCTGGAGGTCCAATGCGCTGCAGAGTTTAGCTCCAACCCTGATCAAACTCACCTACCTGTGATTTTCTAATGATCCTAAAGACACTGATTAGCATGTTCAGGTGTGTTTGATTGGGGTTAGAGCTAAACTCTGCAGGACAGTGGATCTCGTGGGCCAGATTTGGGGATCCCTGATCTAGGTGGTTGAATAAAAATATGTGGACTTTATATCTAAAAAATTATCTCAACTTAGCACCAGCAAGCAGCTAGACAGTTAGCATCAGCTAACAATATTTACTTATTTTCAGTATGGTTGAATAAACATTCATATCTGTCTACTCTAGCTGATCCAAACAATATAAAAATGTATACTGTTGCTAAACAATATAAAAACAGACGTCACGTAGCGCTACATGCGTAGCATTTTAATAAAACTGCTAACGTTACATCAGCGAGGAATATGAATGTGCATGAGTTATTTTATTTAAGCTGTTATTTAAATTTTTCGTTTTTGAATTCAAGCATTTCAGTACGCTTAAACAGATCACCTTTTACAGCAGATGTAATTCACAAACAACGGACAGCTTTGAACTAAATATGATTTTCAGTTATAATAATTAATCCTAAAATTCGACATTAGTAACTTACTTTTCGCAGCATCAGTCGCGCGCGCGCACAAGATCTCCCGGTTCTTACTTGTGAATTCAGCTGACTGGAGACTCGTTCTAAACGGATCATTTGAATCAATGAGTTGTCGACTCGAGAACAGCTGCAATCGGATCATTCCAATTCGTCAATGAATTGTTTGGTGCGATTGGCGAATCAGATTAACAGGTTCATTGAAAAGAATCAGCTTGTTCATGAATCAGACACCGCTTGTGCGTCTCAGAGCACCTGATATATTATAAGAGGTAACGATATGTTTATGAAATGTAGTGAAGTAAAAAGTACGATCTTACGCTTTGGAATGTGATGAAGTAAAAGTGAAAGTTACTCAAAATAAAACTACTCCAGTAAAGTACATATACTTGAAAAATGTACTTAAGTACAGTAACGAATTACAACTACTTCGTTACTGCCCACCACTGCCTTCAATTAGAAAAAGTCAGAAATTATATCTATTTAACTTACCAGCATTCATTTTACTTATATTTCTACTAACATGATATACTTGAGTATGAGTGAAACACTGCTGAGCGTGCTACAGCAAAAAAGAATGATATTGACACAGGTTTTGGACTTTGCTTTTTGGCAGCTAATGAAGTTACAAGCTTGTTCTGTGTCTCTTTTCAATCTTTGACAGTTGGGAGTGTTTATCTACTATGCAGTATGGAAGCCACAGAAGCAGTGGGTAACACTGGGAGACGGGATCTGGAGGAGTCCTCTTACCTATAAGCCTGAACAGCGAGAGGAAGCCTGGCGGTTTATCTCCTACATGTTTGTACATGCCGGGTAAGGGGATTTTGCTCCTTTTCTTCAACTGTATTTTAAAGTGACTCTCTATTTTGGGACAATTAACACCGTGTCTACACTGGAAGCGACAGTTGTTGCGCCGCAACAGCTAAAGTCTGTCCACACTGGACGCGACAAAGCGACCGTTGCAAATCATTTGAACTTTGTGTGAGCACGTCATAAATAGAAGGCGGCAGCAGTTTACTGTCTGGAATTTGTTGTTGTGTGTAGACTGCATCATTGATTACAATGGGTTCTACTGTATCTTGTTGCGCCACACCGCTTGCGTCCGGTGTAGACACGGTGTAAGGTTGTACGTGATAGTGCTCAATAAAAAAGTGACATAATAAACTCATGTTCCACTGTAGAATGAAAAATCAGTTGATTACTGAGTCCGAAAGTTAGTACCCTAATTTTTAACTTTTTAATGTATCTGTCTGACCATCTCTCTTGGTTTAGTGTGGAGCATATTATGGGAAACATGTTAATGCAGCTTTTTCTGGGCATTCCTCTGGAGCTTGTGCACAAGGGCTTTGAAGTTGGCATGGTCTATATGGCTGGGGTCCTCGCAGGTGGGTTTGTGCATTTCAGTAGTTTTTTTTTTATAGTTCACTGTAGAATATGGTATATATAACATTGCGGTGCACCCTGTTTGACCTTCCATTTTGACATTAATGAAATAATACAAAACTGTATTAGTCATAATTGTAACTTTTTGTGACTTTATTATTAGTATTTGACTGGACTTCAAACAATAACTAAGTTATGTGACAACAGTAAGGTGTTAATGTTTATTCTAAAACATGTATAGACACTGCATATTGTTTCACATACTGTTTTTAAAAAAATAGTATTTAATATAAAATACATACTGGTTTTATCCGACTTGCTGTTGCTGTTGATCCAAATTTATGCTTTACTGTGTTATTTAAAAAAGGTAATTACATTACTATAAGAGTTAGGATTTGATATGATTTTGTAAATATTTAAAGAAGTCTCTTTTATTCATCAATGTGCATTTATTTGTTCAAAAATACAGTAGGAACTGTATTATAAAATATTGTTTTTTTAATATACATTTTTTAAATTAAAATGTAATTTATCTATGGTTCTTCAGGAAATCAATCTAATATTTGGTGCTCATCAGTGTTGCAAACATTACATTGCTGTTCAAAAGTTTGGGATCAGTAAGATTTTTAATGTTTTTTGAAGTCTCTTCTGTTCATCAAGGCTGTAGTCATTTGATCAAAAATTAAGAAAAACTGTAATATTGTGAATTATTATTACAATTTAAAATAACTGTCCTATTTCAATATGCTTTAAAATATACAAATATTTATTCCTGTCATCAAAGCTGAATTTTCATCAGCCATTACTCCAGTCTTCAGTTTCACATGATTCTTTAGAAATGAAAAGATAAAAAAACAGCATTTATTCTAATAATATACTTTAATATTTTTATAGTATATTAAAATATACTGTATTTTACTGTAGTTTGAGGTCGGTACATTTTCTTTAAAAAAATACTTTTATTCAGCAAGAATGTGTTAAATTGATAAGAAGTGATTGTAAAGACTTGTATTGTTAGAAAAGATTGCTATTTTGAATAAATGCTGTTATTGTTAACTTTTTATTCATCAAAGAGACCTGAAAAAGTATCACAGAAATTAAAAAATTAAGCAGCACAACTGTTTCCAACATTGCTAACTAATCAGCATATTAGAATGATTCCTGAAGACTGGAGTAATGGCTGATGAAACCTCAGCTTTGCATTAAAGGAACAAATTATATTTTAAAGAGTATTAAAATAGAAGACCATTATTTAAAATTGTAATATTATTTCACAGTATTACTGTTGTTCTGTGTTAGTGTTCAAATAAATGCAGCGCAGGTGAGCAGAAGAGACTTATTTAAAAAAAAAAAAATCTTAGTGATCCCAAACATCTGAATAGCAGTGTAATTCAATAATTCAGGATTCCTTGATGAATAGAAAGTTCATAGCATTCATTTTAAAAAGAGAAGTTTAATTCTTTTAAGATTTAGAAAAGATTTCGGCTTCATTCATTTCAGCCTTTGGCTCTGGCCCCTTTTTCTCATGGAATATGTGTCTATGGATCCTCTTTCAGGTTCTCTCGCCAGCTCCATCTTTGATCCGTACAGTGCTCTTGTGGGCGCTTCAGGTGGTGTTTATGCCCTCATAGGAGGTTACTTCATGAATGCCGTGGTGGTGAGTAGATTTTAATATTTAATGGGATAGAATTTTAAAAAAAAAAATGCAATTCAGATAATATAGTCAAGCACCAAATAATTTTTTTTTTTTCTTCTAGAATTTCAGGGAGATGATTCCAGTTCTGGGAGTGTTTCGCATCTTAGTAATTGTTCTGATTGGTGCGCCCATCTCCACTTTCCATTCATGACATCTGACATCTTTTTTGATATCTAGTATCAAAGGAGCAGTCCATTTCCAAAACAAAGTTTCACATATAATGTACTCAGCCCCTTGTCATCCAAGATGTTCATGTCTTTCTTTTTTCAGTCGTAAAGAAATTATGTTTTGAGGAAAACATTTCTGGATTTTTCTCCATATGATGGACTGATTTGAACTTCCAAAATGCAGTTTACATGCAGTTTTAAACTATCCCAGCTGAGGAAGAAGGAAGTTATCTAGCCAAAGGATTGGTTATTTTCATTAAAACTATACAATTTAAATACTTTTTAATCTCAAACGTTCGTCTTGCCTTTCTCTCTCTGAACTCTGTGTATTCTGGTTCAAGACAGTCAGGGTATGTCAAAAATCCAATCGTATTTTCTCCCTCAACTTCGAAAATCATCCTACATTGCTGCAGAATGCTGCAGAATTACCGACCCAGTCTTTGCAAAGTGAACATGCAAAGAAGATCAAACACCCTTAACAAAAAAGGTAAAACAGCAATATAGGAAGTTGAGGAAGAACATGAGATGGGAGTTTTTCGACATACCCTAACTGTCATGAACCGGAACAAAAACAGTCCAGGCAGAGTAAGACAAAGATGAGCGTTTGGCATTAAAAAATATATACATTGTATTATGTTTATTAAAATAACCGCTCGTTACGCTAGACAAGACCCTTCTTATCGGCTGGGATCGTTTACAATTGCATTTGGGATCGTTTGAAGCCGCATTTAAACTGCATTTTGGAAGTTCAAAATTGGGGCACCATATCAGTCCTTTATATGGGGAAAAATCCTGAAATGTTTTTCTCAAAAAACATAATTTCTTTACGACTGAAGAAAGAAAGACATGAACATCTTGGATGGCAAGGGGGTGAGTACATTATATCTGAATCTTTGTTTTGGAAGTGGACTTCTCCTTTAATTTCTGGAAAAACTAACCACTGTGTTCAGACATGTTTACTGGCAAATAAAATGGTATTTTTTTTTTTTTTTTTCAGTTGGAACAGATGTCGGATTTGCTATTTACAGAAGATTCATTACCCACGAGGCTGGCTTGAAGGTGAGATGATTTTAAAACCGTAGTAAAATCGTAAACCATATATTAAATAGGTATTTATTCCTGAATACCTAGTTACCATACTCAGCTAGAATGCTTTAGACCAGGGGTGCCCAAACTCTGTCCTGAAGGGCCGGTGTCCTGCAGAGTTTAGCTCCAACCCCAATTTGACACACCTGAACCAGCTAATCAAGCTCTTACTAGGCATACTAAAAACTTCCCGGCAGGTGTGTTGAGGCAAGTTGGAGCTAAACTCTGCAGGACACACACCAGCCCTCCAGAACTGAGTTTGGGCACCCCTGCTTTAGACTAAGATAATAATCTTGTTAATATTTGGCTTTTTTGTTAGGTCTCTTTTGTAGCCCATATAGCCGGTGGGGTAGCAGGCATGACCATCGGTTATGTGTTTTTCACCAGTTACGACAAAGCGCTCCTGAAGGACCCACGCTTCTGGCTGTGCATTGTGGGATACATTGCCTTCTTCTTTTTTGCTGTAATCTTCAACATCTTCTTGTCCCCAGCACCTGCATGAGCACCTGCAAGGAGGATGTGTGTGTTGACGTAATGCATCAGTTTACAGTGGACAATCATAGCTTTTTTAAAGGAGCAGGTATCAGGTCAATATGTCAGAACATCCTGCTGGTTTTAAAGACTTTTAAGGTCGTATGTTAATACACTACCTACATATCTAAAGGAAATAAATGTAATTTTTGGACGTGATTTATATCCAAATATTTTTTTGCTTTTACATGAACAGTTGTCTCAGGAGCAAAGAGAAGTTTAATATTTTTATCATTTATATACATGAACAAAAATTATTGAGTCTTTTCCAGGCTTGCAATAACTAAATAGCTCAATTTAATTTAAAGGGATAGTTCACCCAAAAATTAATTTAAGTCATTTATTACTCACCCTCATTTCATTCCAAACCCGGAGGACCTTTGTTTATCTTCAGAACACAAATTAAGATATTTTGGATGAAATCCAAAAGCCTTCTGACCCCGCACAGACAGCAGTGTAACTGAAATACTCTTGATAATAGTGGAGGACGGTGATGCGAAAGAGAAGAATTGTTGAATGAATTTGTTATTTTTGTTTTCTTTATGCACAAAAAGTATTGACAACTGATGTCACATGGAATTTTTTACCAGGGTCTGGGAATATTTCAGTTACATTGCTGTTTATGCAGAGTCAGAAAGCTCTTGAATTGAAAATATATTAATTTGTGTTCTGAAGATGAACAAAGGACTTACAGATTTGGAACGACATGAGGGTGAGTAATTAATGACAGAATTTTCCTTTTTTGGTGAACTATCCCTTTAACTGTGCCAAAAATAAGCTTTTTGGTTAAAAAGAAAATTCTTGCCATGTAGTTCTTCTTCGTCTTCTTATTGTTTTATAAAACATAATTTACTTGCATTTTAAATGCATTTCTAATTTTTTAGACTCAGAGCATTTGATATGTCATAATAATACCAGTAGAGGGCAGCACTGATCAGCATGTAGACAGACCTCAACCTGAGGTCACACCAATATAGTTTAAATGTGGTATTGCATAAGTTATTGACCTGTTATCAATAGGAAATTGTGTCAAATCAATGCTAATGATATGCACGTACAGTTATCTTGAATATTTGTAATTGATTATCAAATCAGTATGATCCAGACATGGTTTTAAGGTTGGAAACAAGGTGGCAATTTAGTGAATTGTCTTTTTTTTTTTTTTTTAAATACAGTACAAACATTTTTAAACCAATTTAGTTTATTAATGTGTTTTACATATAGTTGTTTTATGAACTGGTTAATGAATTTGGGTGTGAATTAAATGCTGTGCCATGCTGAAACCAAGTTAAAGTGAGTTTACATCGGAAAGCATCCCACTACAAATGCTGTCCTCTGTCCCTCTGTTCCCTCTGTTCTAATTAGCCGATGGTAGTTCTCCAAAACAGATCATCGATTGCTGGCCAATATGGAAACAGTGTTCTTGCCAGTCTAAACAGAACGTTCCAGGTATTTTCAGTTCACGAAAAATCAATTTGAGCTGTTTTCATTACAAATAAATATGAGCTAGTATGATATTCACGGCAGTTTAGTGTTCACTGAGGTCCTTCACAATGATACCTTGTAGTTAAAGCTTGTTAAAATGACTTGGAAAATAGTTTACTGATCATTCGAGCAGTATATCATGGAGTGATCCTATTATGTACTAATGTTAGTCCTCATCCTTGCTGCATATTAAACTGAATATTTTTGTGGCACTGATTCAATGGATGTTTCTGAAATTTACAGAACTATCCTATACACCTTATTCATCAACACAGAAAGGCAAGACTTCCGGGAAATAACATGAAGAATGACAACGTGCAGTAAATGGTAAAACTGTTGCACTACAAACTAGTGTGTTTATAATTAAGATAATAAATTGAAATAATATGGTAAAGCAGCAAAACAAGCTGTTTTGTACAGCTAAAAATAGCTAGATGAGGATGAGACTGGAAGCCAGACCCATAAAATTTACAAATGATCACGCCTCTGATGGGACAAATAAGGTGAATACCTGGTGTGACCTGTAAGTCCTCAAAGGGCATTTAAGGATGAGAAGAGGGGCTTTTGCTGTGAGGCTGATTTTCCAGTTTATTGAACAATCACATCAATTAGGTAAATTTATGACTGGCAGAACATTCCAGTATAAACCAGAATTTGGGTTGTCGATCAAATCAATCTATGAGGCTCCCGCCCCTGGAATACTATGTATTAATCTAATTCTGGGCTATTTTTAGAACTTAATTGACAATGTCTGCGGCTGTGTTGTTAACTAAATGTTCATCAAATGTTCAGTTGTTTGGCCCTGGGTAACACAGAAATGTGATCGGCCACCACTACCACCATTCCCCTGCTGCCCCTGTCTCCCACAACAAAATAATTTGTTCCAATCTATTGTTGGATGCAGAAATACACATAATGTACACTACCTTTAATAAGTAATTTAAACTTTCTATTTATCCAAGAATCCTGAAAAAAGTCCAGAAAAGAGATATATAGCAGCACAGCTGTTTTCATCAGTGATAAATATTTCTCGAGTACCAAATCAGTATGATTTCAGAAGGATCATGGGACATTGAAGGAGTAATGGCTGGTGAGAAATCAGTTTCACCCATAGGCGGAGCAAAACTGCAAATGGAACCCCCCCCTAAATTTAAGTTATGTTTTAGTCACATAACGTTGGTTAATGGAAACGCAGTCATTTCGCAATAACTTTTTAATCAACATTTATAAAATATTGCCAAAGTTTTGCACAAATCTCTAATGGAAACACACCTAGTGTTAAAGTAGCCCAATTCTGTGGGAAAACTGCGAATTTGGCAACACTGACTTGGGGCAAAAGCGCCACCAAATTGGACAAAAATGCACCTGCACAAGTAGACTAAATTTATTACGTCTGTCGTGAATAAAATAAAAATGAATTAAAAGTGTTGACTGCAGCATTAAATTTCGATTTGCTCATGTAGCATCCTATTTCTTTTTACGCGTTTTACAGCGTTACACATTATAACCAATCACACACAATTCTGCTGTTTATAAATGCAATGACCAATCAGAGGCATTCAGATGAATCATCGCTTAGGTGTGTTTCCATTAGAGATTTGTGCAAAACTTTGGCAATATTTTATAAATGTCGATAAAAAAAATATTGTGAAATGACTGCGTTTCCAATAACCAACGTTATGTGACTAAAAAATTAATTAAAAGTGTCGATTGCGGCATTAAATTTAGATTTGCTCATGTAGCGTCCTATTTCTTTTTACACGTTTTACAGTGTTTGCGCATTATAACCAATCACACACAATTCTGCTGTTTATAAATGCAATGACCAATCAGAGCCATTCAGATGAATCATCGCTTAAGCGGCAGATTTTTGTCCTGTGCAGTGTTGCCAAGTCTGCGGTTTTCCCACGGATTTGGGCTACTTTATCACTGTTGCTGCAGGTTGTTTTTCATGTCCACGGGTTAAAATGACCACAATAACGTGATATTTAGCCCCCTGAAAGGCGAATTTTACCAGGGGAACCCTGCTTGTAATTTATCCTCCAGAATGTGATTTTTAACAGGGGACACCCCTTGAAATATAATTGGGATACTTTTGGGTTGCAATTTGACGGGTTTTGTTGTAAAAACCTGGCAACCCTGGTCCTGTGTGTGCTGACTGTGAATTCTGCACATTTTTCTCATCATAGGTTATTAGAAAAACTGCTAGGAACTAAATTGTCTAGCAAAATGGTGACTTGAATGGTGTTTAAATATATAAAATGTTCATTTTGTTTATTAATACAATCATGGAATATCACAAAAAAGTTAAAGTCTCATTAGGGAGCTCATCAGAGAGCATAGAATGCATTCAAGCCAACCTGATGTGGCTTTTCTCTTTTTAATATACCAAAGCTTTAATTTAGTTATTCATTAAAATCATGTCCAGTCTGAATCTTTACTGATTATGTAATGAAGAGGATCACTCATTACGTTAAATAGGGCCTGCCTGATATGACCCTAAATAGATGTCGCAGGATGAAACCAACCAACAGCTTAGTTAGTGAACATAATGGGGTTGCACCATTGATTTCTTTTAAATGGAATAAAATATCACCACAACTAGCAGAGACAACTTAATTACATTGGGCTGGACCCAGCAGAGTATGAAATCGGACATGACCGATTGATTGCTTCCCAAAGTATTGACTACTAAAAGTAGTGCCAACATGTGGCCAGATGCCATTAGAAAGCATTGTGCTTAAGCAGTGAAGACTTTAATGGAAAAGAATAAACAATCACTCTTAGCCTTTTGCTGTTTTACTCAATATTTCACGAATAAAACAAGTAATTGAGCGGAGAAGCTCAGGTTTGCACTTACAGTTAAGCTATTTTTGTAATTCAGCAGAAAAATGGTTCTGTAACAGGTGTTAACTAACAATCAAACATGCAAGACCGTCTATTGTGATTAAGAGCGGGTGCATACGAGCATGAAGAAGCCACTAAGCGTAGCCGAGCCTTAAATTCATACAGAAGGGGGGTTTTATAATTTTACGCATGACATACACTGGCAGAGTTGGCAAGCTAAATCAATTCAGTGTTCCCTTCATGTTTATAGTGGAGTACTGGTTATCGACGCACTGACATACAGAAGCAGTGCGCTTGCCAACAGACCCCTGTGTATTCGGAAACCTTCTTTTGGTGCCAACAGAGAGAAAAGAAGGGGTCACAAAAGTTCAGGTGATGTGCTGCGTCAGATGTGCAGGTCACCAACGATTTTTAAATATTTTGGCGGCCTCATCGCGCTTGTATGACCCGCGGGGATTTCAAGCACTGGCAGTCTGTCCATACTGCTGTGAGGTAAATGGCATCGGCTAGCGTATCGATTTCTCCTGCATGACTATAAGTTGGCACCAAGAAGACCTGCTTGTTTTGTGTTTAGTCGAGACCTTTAACCATGACCAGGATGGCATGAGTCTAAATTTCTGCACTTAAAGTGTAGCCGCTGGAGTAGCTTGTGAGTTACCATGAAGATTTACTTCATTTTCTACTTGTTTGTTTAAGGTATGTTGGTGTTTTACAGTTTATATATATTTACTTCTATAAATAATGTATAGAACTTAAACACAGCAATGCACAATGTACTTGTTGTAGCACTGCATTTTTTTTTTCAATTAGTTGTTTAGTATGTCAGTTAAATCTGCTATAATTATAGCTAATATCAATTAAAATGCTTTCATTAAAAAACATATTTGTTTAGATTGTTATATTAAGGTCTAAATTAAGATTTTTAAAAATGTAAAAAGTAAATTTATATATATACTTTTTTTTAAAGAAGTCTGTTCTGCTCACCAAGCCTGCATTTATTTGATCCAACGTACAGCAAAAACAGTACAATTTGGAAATTTTAACTATTTAAAATAACTGTTTTCTTTTTTAAATATATTTTAAAATGTAATTTATTTATGTCAAAGCTTAATTTTTAACATCATTACTCCAGTCACATGATCCTTAAAAAATCTAATATTCTGATATGCTGCTCAAAAAACGTTTAATATTATTGCTGTTGAAAACAGCTGAATATAATTTTTTCAGGTTTTTTTGATGTATAAAACGTTCAGAAGAACAGCATTTATCTGAAATAGAAATCTTTTGTAACATTATAAATGTCTTTATCACTTTTGATCAATTTAAAGCATCGTTGCTAAATAAAAGTATTAATTTCTATAATTGTATTACTGTTTTATTTAAAAAAGGTACAGCGTATAATATTACAAAAGCCTTTTATTTCAGATAAATGCTGATTTTTGGATCTTTCTATTCATCAAAGAATCCTGAAAAAAATGTACTCAACTGTTTTAAATATTGATAATAATAATAACAACAAATATTTCTCGAACAGCAAATAAGCATATTATTAAATTGTAAACTTATTTTAAATAGTAAAAATATTTCACAATATTACTGGTTTTGCTGTATTTTGTATCAAATAAATGCAGGCTTGAAGAGCAGAAGAGAAAAAAAATCATATATATATAGATATATACATAGAGAGAGAGAGAGAGAGAGCAGGAAGTAAGATTACAATCATTTAAATTTTAAAGTACAGCCACCACAAAATCAGATTTTAGCACCTATTTTTACTTTGAGATTATTCTGAGGTTTTTTTTCTCAGTATTTCTAGTACATACTTTTTTTTGTAATTACATTATGTAATTCTGTTACATAAGTTACTCCCCAACGCTGGTTGTTAGCAGATTAAACCAGAGGCTTATTGGAAGTTTTGTTTTGTCTTTCCATTTTAGCTAAAATTACTTTACTTTGATTTAGTGCAACGAGTAAGACAATTTCTGGGTGTTTGGATATAGGTAGTGTAGTCAAGTCTCCAAATAACGCTGCTTGAAGACACATTGGGTTGTCAAAGACCTCTGACAGCCTACCTCTGATGAAAGTTGAACATGTTTTTTGATGATCGTCGCTCCTTATCCCCTCTCTTACCAGACACAAAAATGCCAGAGTAAAGATGGGAGACTGGAACTTTCTAGGTGGGATTTTGGAGGAGGTGCATATCCACTCCACTATGGTGGGGAAGATCTGGCTGACCATCCTCTTCATCTTCCGCATGCTTGTGCTCGGAGTGGCAGCGGAGGACGTGTGGAACGACGAACAGGCTGACTTTATCTGCAACACAGAGCAGCCTGGTTGCCGCAACGTGTGCTACGACAAAGCGTTCCCCATTTCCCTCATCCGCTACTGGGTGTTGCAGGTCATTTTTGTATCTTCACCCTCGCTGGTATACATGGGCCATGCCCTCTACCGCCTCCGTGCTCTGGAAAAAGAACGGCAGCGGAAAAAACTGGCACTGAGACGTGAACTCGAAGGCGTGGATGTAGAGATGGCGGAGGTGCGGCGTAAAATAGAGCGCGAGCTTCGACAGATCGACCAGGGGAAGCTAAACAAAGCTCCACTGAGGGGGTCTCTTCTTCGCACCTACGTGGCTCACATAGTCACCCGCTCTGCCGTAGAGGTGGGTTTCATGACCGGACAATATGTTCTGTATGGGTTTCAACTAAACCCGCTGTATAAATGTGAACGGGAGCCCTGTCCGAACGCGGTGGATTGTTTTGTGTCCCGACCCACTGAGAAAAGCGTCTTCATGGTGTTCATGCAATGCATAGCTGCCATCTCATTGTTCCTTAACATCCTGGAGATCATGCACCTGGGCTACAAGAAGCTCAAAAAGGTCATCTTAAACTACTACCCTCAGTTGAGGGATGATCTTGATGATAGCTACTATCCCAACAAGCTGAAGAAAGATTCTGTGGTGCATCAGACGTGCATCGGCACCTCCACAGGCCGCAAGGCCACCATTGCTTCAGCACCCAGCGGATACAACCTTCTTCTCGAAAGACCACCTGATGGAGCCACCTACCCTCCTTTGATCAACCCATCCTCTGCTTTCTTGCCCGTTCAGGGTGACTTGCAAGCTAAAGATGGCTCTGATGCACCGAAGTACTCTCAGAATAGTCCTACGGAGCACAACAGCAATTCCAACAACACCAGCAGTGATACACGTTCACCACCTTGCACCACGCCGCCGAAGCAAGATGACGGAGAAGATGTCCACCCTCCATCTCTGCTTAAGAAAGGCCAGGAGTCTAAGACTTCGGACTCATCGAGCCACCCCAGGGAATCTTCTCATACATCATCCGGCATTGGAAAGAAGCCATGGAAGGTCAGCGCACCCTGGAACTGTTCAACGGTTGTAGAAGGTAATGGCTCCGACACGGATTCCCTGGAAGGCGCTAAGGCCCGCTGTCCCTACGCCACCGTGCGGGCACGTACTTCATCCAGGTCCGATTCCAAAATGAGCAGGCCCACGTCTCCTGATTCAATAGAAGAATCCAGCTCGGAGTCACGGCATAGTCCGAGAGCGTCACCGAGTCATCCCGCCTCACTGGCCAGCAGTTCCAGCAGCAGACGAGCAGCTCCTACAGACTTACAGATATGATATGCATTCACTACTGATGGTAGCCATGCCATTTGTACAGTTATATAGTGATGGAATTGACTAAAGTGTCTGTAAAATGACTTTCTCTATAAAGTTGTGGCACTCCTTAATGGATTGTTTACGGTCTCTTTTTACACACATATCAATTTAGCAGTACACACTGACAGTATATTTAATATACAATAGTAGTTTGACTGACAAAATGATGTAATGGTAAGAAAAAAAAAATAATTATAACACATTGTGGAGTAATAGAGCAGCTGTAAAAATCTTTAAAAATATGATGCTGTGCAAAAATAACTTGTTTTATGTACATATGTCATATTAACATAAATAAACTGGTCTGCTTTACAGTGAAATTAAGACACATCAAATCTTTCTTTGTTAAGTCTGTCTTTTCCAAGTGTATGGACACCAGTGTTTCTAAATTAGGAGTCTAAGACTGATTAAACAAGCAGAACAAATATAGTTTGCTTGGAAAAATTGACTAATTGCAAGCTGATTCATATTAACATTAGTATTATGATGAGAATTTAGATTATATAAAATAAATGTCATAAATGTACATATATTGTGCATTATAAAACCATGCACATATGCTTTTATCAGCAAAATGAAGCTGGTTTAGAACCTTATCCAGTTATTCTTCAACACAGATGTAATGGGAGAGGCTTCCAGTTTTATTAGCCGCTAAGGGGAAATACGTGAACAATAACAACTTGCAGTAAACGGTAAAACTGTTTGCACTACAAACCAGTGTATTCATAATTAAAATAATACGGTAAGACAAACCAATTTGCAATATCAAGCAGGAAAACAAGCTGTTTTGTACAGCTAAAAATGAGAAGGCCCTGGCTGCAGCCTGCAGAACGGGGTGGAGCTGCATGTGGGGCAGGGCTACATGTGTCGCCCCACCCACAAATTATATAATTGGTTAATGACGCCAACGCGTCATTTTATTTATCAACGCGATTTTATTTCCACTCATTTGTCGCTGCGTTGGTGAGTAGTTGAGCTACGAGTTTTGTCTTATTTGATTAGTTTTAATGTTTGATTACAACATTGTGTTTTCATTATGTCACTAATGAGCGATTGTATAAGGAGATGTGAAGTAGTTAAAATAAGACTGCCCTCATGTGTGTGTGAGTATGTGTGTGTGTGTGTGTGTGTGTGTGTGTGTACTTGTTTTTGCTACATAGTGGGGAGCAAATGTACCCACAAGGATAGTAAAACCTGAAATTTTTGACATTGTGAATTGCGGGTGCAACAAATGCAAATTGTTGTTCAAATCCTACTCTGGGTTTTATGGTAATGGGAGGCGTGGCTGCTTGAGAGGATTCTATGACAGTATAGAGGATATGGACTCCTGTTTTATGTGCCAGTGCTAGAATGCCTGTGGAACGTAGTAGAAGGGAGAATCAATGTTAACCCAAAAGGTTTGTGTGTGTTGGTCTTGTTTTTTATCCTGGAGGGAACTAAATGTATGTGGTAACAACGGAAGACACAACAGGTGGGCCTCTGCTAATAAAACAGTGATGTTAAACTGCTGTTTTGTATGACCAATAAAATGAAATACTCATGAGGTAATCTCTATATTTTATCTCTACATGTACACATAATTTATTGTGAAAGGTTTTGTTATCAGAACAAAGCAATAGCTGTCATGTAGTTCTTATAAAAATGGCACTTTATCAATTCATAATTCTAAGACAACATTTTCAAAGAAACTTTAAGTGTTGAGTTGGTGAAAAAAAAATACATTAAATACAAGTAAATGCGTAAATAAAAATAAAAACCCATAAATAATTTCATAATCGTTGCGATATACAGTTCTTAATGCACAAAGATATGACAGGTCGAAAGCAGAAAGTGGATGCTTGCTTAGAAATAATAATGAAATTTTGCCCAAAATAATGTATTATGTTTGGTATAGATTAATATTACGTGTAGATAATTAACGAATTCATTATATATTGTTTATTTTTGTATGTAAGTTAATATCACGAATGATATTCTATATATATATATATATATATATATATATACCTTCAGCTGTGCTCTTAACCACATTTCCTGTTTACAGAGGTGTCTACATCATTACGTCATTAGCCAACTGAACCATTTATTAATATCACATGTAGATAATTAACGAATTTATAATATATTGTTTAATATTTTATATGTAACAGATATTTAATATCACGAATGAATCGTAGCTTGAACTATGCTCGTAACTGCATTTCCTGTTTACGGAGTTGACTACGTCATTACATGTCATTAGCCAATGAAAGCATTTGTGGGCGGGGCGATGCATGTAGCCCCGCCCCACGTACAGCCCCGCCCCGTTCTGCAGGCTGCAGACGGGTATACTTGCTAAAAATCGCTGAGAGATTAGGATGAGACCGGAAGCCCGACCCAATACATTTACAAATGGCCACGCCCACTCTAACGGGAAGAATAAATTGGATACCAAAATATGCCACAGTTTCTTCCCACAGGCTTGAAATTAACTTATTTTACCAACAAATTTAAATTTCAATACTATTTGTATTAATTATGGTTTTGTACTTTTTTGTATGTTGTCTGTTGCCGTTATTGTCAGCTTAAAAATATTGTTTATCTGTTTATGTCACGCTATGGTACTAAAGAGAGTTTCTTTAAGAAACTATTCTTGTTGTTGTCTTACACTTGACTGTAAAGAGATGAATAATAGATGGGAAGTGTTACCTCACATTACAAGGAGACAGACACAGCCATTTGAAAGTTCTTATTTTAACAAAACAGTCCAGTGTTATTAATAATACAGCTCAAAATCTGACTATTTTAAGTGCTCACAGCACCATCTACTGGACTGTAGATATATATATTTTGAGTCCTCACACAAAATATACTTTATACTTCAACTTGAGACCTTAGCAGTTAAATGCTGCTCTAATCTGAGTGTTACGAACTTAATTGGTTATACTTATTTGTTGTTTTAGAAAAAGAAAGCATGAAGCAGAAAGCAATACATGTGTCGTCCAAACTACAAAACGGTTGATAAGATGAACTTGTTTTGTAAGACAGTTCAACATTCCTATTTGACTTTTGAATTGAAAGCTTTTACTATTATCATTTCAAGAAATCTTAATTAAGATCCCATTTATACCCAACATTCTGGTCATTAAATGTAACCCAGGACCACAAAACCAGTCATAAGGGTTGATTTTTTAAAATTGAGATTTATGCACTATATGAAAGTTATATATTTGGCCGTTATATATAACTATTTGAAAATCTGAAATCTGAGTGTGTAAAAATACCAAAATATTGAGAAAATCACTTTTAAAGTTGTTCAAATGAAGTTGTTAGCAATGCATATTACTAATCAAAAATTAAGTTTTGATATATTTATAGTAGGAAATTTACAAAATATGTTTTTGGAACATTATCTTTACTGAATATCTTAATGATTTTTGGCATAAAAGAAAAATCGATAATTTTGACCCATACAATGTATTTTTGGCTATTGCTAACAAATTTACCCGTGCCACTTAAGGGTTAATTTATATTTTATCAATTTAATTGATCTGTTCTTCTAAAAACCAAACTAAAGTGCAACAGTTTTGTAATGTGACTGAGTATACAGTACAGCGGTGCATATACAGTAATAAAACTGAACAATAACAACATTTAGTTTAGTCTGCCATGTGACATTGCTCAGTCAATGTTATGTCTGAAGGCCTAACCTTTAATCATCCTGTCGTTCACATAAACTGGCACACATATAGTCATATACACATATAGTGGCATAATTTTCATTCTAACAGTAAACAACAGACTGTTTAATAAGGCTTTTAAAGTCTAAAAATAGTTATTCAAATTAAATTAGTCTTAATGTCATATGAACATTTTTACATGGTAAATAGATATAACCAGAGCATAACAAATGATCAGAGATGTTAATTCCAGTTTACCCATTTGAAAGATTATGTCTGTGTTATGTCATAAATAAAATATATCACAATAGGCCTACAACTACCATATTTGTGACCCTTTGAAATTGAATAAATAAGCTTTACATTGATGTATGGTTTGTTATGATAGGACAATATTCGGCTGAGATACCACTATTTGAATATCTGGAATCTGAGAGTGCAAAAAAATCTAAATACTGAGAAAACTGCCTTTAAAGTTGTCCAAATGAAGTTCTTAGCAATGCATATTACTATTCAAAAATTAAGTTCTGATATATTTAAAGCAGGAAATTTACAAAATATCTTCATGGAACATGATCTTTGCTTAATATTCTAATGATTAATAGAAAAATCAATAATTTTGACACATACAATATATTTTTGGCTATTGCAACAAATATATCCATGCTACTTAAAGGGGTCATCGGAGTCCCATTTTCCACAAGTTGATATGATTCTTTAGGGTCTTAATGAAAAGTCTATAATATACTTTTTTTATATAAATTCTCAATGGTTGTGTAAAACAACACCCATTTTACCTTTAGCTCTGCAAAAATCATCCCATTCTGAGGGATTTTTCCTTTAAATGCAAATGAGCTCTGCGTGCCCCGCCCCTCTCTTCTCTCTGTGGAGCCACACGCTGCTCTGAGAGATTGTTTACTTTAGTTGCGAAACTTGCTAACTAGTATGTTATTAGGAAAGGTGATTGCAGAGATCTAGAAAAACCCTTATACTCACTTCTGCTGCAGGTGAAGCTGGATCACGAATGATTTTGCGTGAAGATAGACGCATTTATGTAGATGGGGAGGTGCATTCCCTTCACAAACAAACATAATCCACTGCATCTTCAGCAGTTCAGATGTCGGGAGTAAATGTTCATTATTACATCCAGCAACGCACCTTAATCGCTCAATCGGATATTCTTGTCAAACTTACATCCCTGCCACACCGACAGGCATCTGAAAAGGGCTCGATTTGAAAAAGGGGGTATTATTTTTACAGATTAATTAAAAACCACTGCATGGATTTTTATCATTATAGGGTTGATTTGTACACACACTGCAACACACATTGTCCAGACAACATGTAAAAGTGAACTTTGGGTCACATTTGGCATGCATAATGTTAAAAGGGTATATTAACCAATTTATAAATATTAATTTAATAATAAAGATGAACAGGTGGATGTTATTATTTGCAACTTTCTATTTGATTTTCCCACTAGTTACTTTAACTTATTTATTTATTTGTTATTTACTCACTCATTTATTTATTTTTTAAAGAAGAAAGCGCATAGTTTGTTTCTTATCCAAAAAGCAAAATGTAGTCTATGTGCTGACTTAGCTTGGAAAATGGGGTTAAACTAACATTTATATATGAACATTTATAAACAATTTTTTAACACCTACCAACTAATCTTTTTAGCATTTCAAGAAAAGAAATACCGTTTCAGGTGAAAGGTCGGAAAAAAACACCCCCATTCACACAAATCGGTTTGTCAGGTGACCATCAGGCACATGACTTGGAAAGATCCACCCGCATTTTCAACAGCTTACTAGAGTGACACTTTATTTGTCCAATCAGCGTGCGAGTTACCGGGCAGCCGTCCAATCACACTCGAGTGCCGATCTTAAGTGGGCGTTTCATCGAGAAGGGAAACACAAGAGACTGAAGATTTAAAGGAGAATCCATAATAAGTTTGCTTTCATCTGTTTATACGACAACGAGGTTTTATGTTTGTTCACCGAACATTAATTTCGTGCTGGTTGGATTACTAAAAACCGGCCAGGTCATATTTTAAAGGGGTTGGGGAGGGGGTTAACAT
Source organism: Labeo rohita (assembly GCF_022985175.1). NCBI lineage: Eukaryota > Metazoa > Chordata > Actinopteri > Cypriniformes > Cyprinidae > Labeo > Labeo rohita. The sequence goes on along the minus strand of NC_066884.1, from coordinate 13,604,959 downwards.
GTCGATCCAGTACGAGGCACCGCTGGCGGACAGCTACGGGGTGGCGGACTCGTTTCCCAAAGATTTCGGATATGGAGAAGAAGAAGGAGACATTGAGGACAGTCCTAGTCCCTCCGACAGCAAACCGAGAATCTTGCTGATGGGTTTGAGGAGGAGCGGAAAGTCCTCTATCCAGAAGGTAGGAGGAAGAGATGATATTTAGACCATCTTGGTTCTCCTCCCCCTGCTGACTTCTTAGCCGAACGAGTTAGAACCGGGTCAGAGCCGCTCCGGGCTGCCTGGCTGTCAGTGGGCACGGGCAAGATCACCACGCAGAGCCCTTACAACCAACCTATTTCTTAAGCAGTTGTAAATTTATGGAGCCGGATGCCATACAGGCCTAAATTCATCACACGCTCTCATACAGTTGGCTAGGAAGGATATACGCATCATATGTGCGTGCCATGTTTATGTTATGATATCTCACCCGGCTTTGAGGTGGCACGTGATTTAATATTCATATTCATTATTCACCACACCCTCTCAACGCAGATTATGTAGATCATACGAACAGAAATGTTTGACTAGTAGACACTTTTCTGAAATTTAGAAGTAGTTCATACTTGAGAAGCATCAGTTTGTTCACTAAAGTGCATCTCTCATGTATTACTAGTGTTGGTTTAGGAAATATAGCCATTATAGATGCACTCAGTAATAAAAAAAGCATACATAAAGTAGTGAACATAGCTTTTGACATATTATTAAAATCCCGAACAATCACGTGGGTTGACAACTACACAGTCTAGTAGAAAAAGTGTTTTATTGTACATGGAGCGGGTCGCCCCCTCTTGGGTGCTGCCATTGTGAGGTCACATGACCTACAGTGTCATGTTTTGATTGAGGTACTACTAGTGATAATAACAATAGTGGTATTTTTAATAGAGATATAAATAGTACCAAACAGTATAACAACAAACAGCATACAAACGAGCAATTCTTGTCTTTGTCGGTAGTCACGACTCCCCACAGTTTCCACACCACTAGTTAAAAAATAAATGCTGCATCATCAAGCACTAAACACGAACACATGACAGTCATAACTGCCGTAACGTTAAACACACAAATGCCGCAAGGAGAGAACTCATAAGCATTGCATGGGGAAAATTAAAAAAAAAAAAAAAAAACTCATTGACGTATCCCTTGACCACAATGAAAAGTGTGTAAGGAACGTGTTGTTGTTGTGGTCACTTTTCTGGTGAAGTGACTTGTGTTCATGTGTCTGTTTGGCGACAGAAGTAGTAAGCATCCTAACTTCTGATTTAACTTTTATCACTATTTAAACAACCTTTTCAAAACTTGTATATAGTTGCATTATATTTTTTGTTTTTGACTTCTTTTATCCATAATTTTAAAACCATGGTGTCAGTATTAAGTCCAAAACCATTGGTGCCCTTAAACTTTGTAATGCATACTTATGGCATGCCTATATGATTTAAGAATGTAGAATTTGAAGCCCTTGAGACTTAAATCTTGCCACTAGTAAGCTCCTCAAAGTCTGTGAAGCATGTGACTGGGCTTTTAGTTCGATTTCACAACTGTCTGACTTTATCACTCTCCCACTGGAGGTGAAACGGCACTTTGAGAATGCTTTAATGTGTCAAATGTCTTTGACTTATTAGGTGGTGTTTCATAAGATGTCCCCCAATGAGACCCTGTTTCTCGAGAGCACCAACAAGATCTACAAAGATGACATCTCCAGCAGCTCCTTTGTCAACTTCCAGATTTGGGACTTCCCTGGACAAGTGGACTTTTTCGATCCAACTTTTGACTATGAGATGATTTTCAGAGGAACTGGGGCCTTGATATTTGTCATCGATGCACAGGTGAAACAGGAAATTCAATACCTTGCCCAAACAGCATAGTGATGTAGTTCTGCCAGTAATTCGAGATGGCTGGATTCTTTTGTGAAATGTTATAATTACAAATCAAGTCTATGTCTTATTCAATAGTGGAATAGAGGGTTTTCACGACGTGCCATTAGTCGGCCATATTGGCGGCACTGGATGTAAACAATGCCAGTGAACTGAAAGAAACTCGCATATTTTGCTAATTATTGCTGCTGAAAATGGTCAATTATTGTCATGTTTAGCACTGTACTAATCGGACCAGGAAAAACATTTGGAGTACTATAGATTGCCAAAACTTATAACAAATCATGCAGGAGAGTGCAAAAAAATGTCTGAGGAACAAAAGGTGTTTGTGGTTGGCCGAACTGAACCAGGATTTCCAGGGCAAGAATCTTGACAACATTCGTGTTCGTTCTTATCATTTCCAGTCAGATAGGTAGGCTAATATTAGCCTAATATCCTAATTAATACTGCTTGTATGTACGTAACTTTACTTTGTCAAAAGTTTGCGCCCTTTCCTGCTTACTAAGTCCTTCTCTATATGACATAGCAAACAACATATTCAGTAGTACATTAACCGTGCAATCCATGCTGTTGTTTACATCCAAGTATCTCCAATATGGCCGCGCATCCTACCTGGACTTAAGTGCAAACCTTCTACATGTAAAGTTTTATCCAGTCATTAATCAGTCAATAAAGTTGTCATTGCGAAAGGAATTTTTCTTCTTTTTTACTTCTGTAGTACGGAAAAAAACTCTTTGGACCAGTAACTGTTTGTTTACACACTTTCTTCAAGTGTCTTCTTAATTTTTAGGTGAACTCTCCCTGTAATGGTTGTAAATATTTGGCTTATTTAAATCTTGGCATTGAGTTCAGACATTCTGGTTTCATTTAATTGAATGTTGTTTGTCACTGAGGCTTAGCTCATTGGATCACATTGGCTTAAGGTAAAAATAGGTTCAAGATTGACTGTTTCTGCTGATACAGGGAAGTCCGTGCTGTTTTCTCTGAGCCCTTCGTTCTTACTTCTACTGCTGAAAGTTATTTTAAAGCATGTGGTCGATTAGATTGCAGGTTTGCAAACCCTTTTACTAGTTGAAGTCTCAACTACAGCAGCGTGTGATATCACACAAAGAGATGTGTTATTTTATGAACAAGAGCTGTTGAAATTTTTTTTCTGCTATTTAAAGAAACTTTCTTCTGCATGTATGTGTATAGTTTTTTTTTTCTTTTGTAAATATATATAATGCATTTTCTCGAAACCTGGCCAACCTTTATGTTGTGCATTGCCAATTCATGCATTTTGCATTCTTCCTCTGTATCACAGGATGACTATGTGGAAGCCCTTGGTCGACTCCATCTAACAGTATCACGCGCCTACAGGGTCAACCCAGAGATAAACTTTGAAGTTTTCATCCACAAAGTAGACGGCCTGTCTGATGATCATAAGATTGAGACCCAGCGGGACATACACCAGAGAGCTAATGATGACCTGGCAGATGCCAGCTTAGAGAAACTACATCTCAGGTAAATGTTTGTATTAGGGGTGGGAATATTTAGGTACCTGATGATTCGATTCAAATCGATTCTTGGGGTCACGATTTTTATTTTCATCATGATTCACCAGTTTTTCATCACATTTTTTGTGCACAGTGGACATCAAATGCACCAGTATTTTAACACAAAAACACACCAGTCTATAGTATGGGTAGTCCTGACTCAAGAAATCAGTGTTTCCTAATAACTATTATCTTCCTAATAAATCACAAATATTTTACACTTCCCATTAGGGATGTGCCCGAATCCCAATACCATGTTTGGAAAGGAAATGACATGTACTACGGAACCTCTAAATGGAATAAATATGAGCTTTCTCTTACAATTATGACGTTGGGTAATTATTATCCTTTATATAAATTGCGGGCATCAGGGAGCCATTATTGTATATGTATACTCACATTTTACTTTCACTTTTGAGATTCGAGACTCTGTGTACTTACCACAGTTTTACAAGATTAGATGTTTGTCAGATTTGCTCGAGATCTGCAAGTCATTCGCCATCGTCATACCAGTCACCTCTCCTTACTCTGTTTATGTGGTAAGAGAAATTGTATGTACTCTAATGTAGCAGGCTACCGTTAAGCTGCTAACCATGGCCGTTTAGGGGCTCTGTAGAACGTGTTTTCATTTTCAGTGCCTTTGTGAATACGGATTTGAGTGCATAACTACTTCCCATAATAATAAAAGATTAATAATTACTTGCCGTTGCCGAAAATGGGGCAGGGTGTATGTTTTTCTTTTTCCATTGCTGTTGATGTTTTTTTTTTCAACAACATCATGTTTTTAGTATTATTAAGCCTACGCTATTATTATTATTTTATTAACTAGAAAATCAATTTTTGAAATTTGTGAATCGATGCGAATTGCTAGAAGACTAAATCGCGATTCAATTTTGAATGTTTTTTTTCCACTCCTAGTTTGCATTTTTGTTTTAATGCTGTTTATTGATTAAAATACTTCATGAACCATAATATGTACTTCTATTTATGCAATCTGAGATTGAATAAAAATCCTACACTGATGTTTTTTTTTTTAAAGAGGACATCGGATGCCCATTTTCCACAAGTTGGTATGACTCTGTAAGGTCTTAATGAAATGTCTGCAAAATGCTTTTTTTCAGTTCCTCAATAGTTGTGTAAAACAACAACATTTTTGCCTCGTCAAAAACAGCTCTGTTCACAGCACTGTTTCGGTGCATGTCTCTTTAAATGATAATGAGCTACTATTGACTCCACCCCTCTCTTCCCTTTTTTTGTGTATTCGGTGGCAAATTACCATCAAAACAAAACAAATCCACTGTGTCCTCAGTGGTTCTGATGTCGGGAAAACCTTGTATGTGCACTTTTACATCCAAATACAAAACACCTGCATTGCTTTCGAGACGTTGTCGCTACAGCTGCTTGAGCACGGAGAAAATGGTGGACAGCATACAACTGGCTGAGGGCTGAAATATGCTAATATGGGACAGTCCATCAATGGTCGTGGGTGGCGCCCGAACAGTATGATGTCATACTGCTTAGAAAATCAAAACGGCTTGAAATTTGAGACTGTTTAGGTTTTTGGAGGGTGTTTAAAAAAAAAAAGGAGTGAATGGATTTTTATCATTGTAGGGTGGATGTGTCCACACACTGCTAAGACACATTTATATGTAAAAGTGAGTTTTGCATCCGATGTCCCCTTTAAAATTATAATTATTTTTTAATATGATATTCTTTAATGCTTTAATTTTGCAGAACAGATAATATGTAAATATGAGGGAAACTGGTTTCTGAAATCTGTTTGATTTTCGTTTTTTGGTCTGTTTATTTAACGCCACTAAGAGCAGAGAAACTGTTAAGTCAAAGCTCTTTTGTTGACTTAATGGGTGTAATGGATTGATATGGAAAAGCCAGTCTCTAAGGAAATGGTGATGTTAGTTTTTTCATGAGCTCTGTGTTAAATCTCAGCGATTTATAGGCTTTGGAAAAATTAATCTGGTTATCAGATTTTAAATAGAGTGCCACTTATGGCTGAATCCAATTGCGTTGTTTTTCTGCTGTCTTCACTAATGCTTTAGAATCTCCTGGTACTTTTTACTGAATGTGAAGATGAATATGCAGCTCTGCATAGGAGTGTCTGCTTAATGGTGCATTTTCTGGAAATATTTGTATTTACATTTGTATTATTTGTCTGTATCAATCCAAATATAACATCTTTGATCACCTCAGTTAAAAATATATATATATTTTTACTACATAAAAGCATGAAACAGTTGTCAGAAAGGTTGAAAAAGTATCTTTTTTTGTTTGCTGTTTGGGTTACTATACTTTTTGGGAACCAATATAGGTATAGGTTAGATTTTAGCATTTTGTGCCCGCCTGGCCTTTTTAGGACTTAACATCTAGGAAATCCAGAAGCTTGTTTTCCTTCAGCTCTGTACAGCAATAGTGTACAGTTCAAGAGGCTTGAGTGATTAGTGCCTCATGAACAACATGCAAGGTTGAATTTCAAGAATACTTAGCATGTTCTGCATACTGTGAGCATCAGTGTCAGCTTTCTCTGTGGTCTTAATAGCTAACACAACCCTGATAATATGAATTGTTTTTTAAGTAGGACAGAATATTGCTGGCTGCCGTCTCATTTATTCAGAATTAACCTTAATAATATAATCCTCAAATGAATGTGAATATTTAAAATTACTCACACTGCAGTTGCTTAGTTTTGTCACCTTTCATAATTGGCACCTACTGTCATTTCTTACAAGTTATATTTGCACATTAGGCCAGTGTGATACTAAAGGATATTTTATTATGTTAAATGTTGTTGTCCAACACTAGTGTCCAATTCTAGTGTCCTTTATCCTTTTTCTGTTCGTTTGGCAACAGATTTGTTTACACTGCGATATTTATCTCCCCAAATTATAGTCAATAACCGTGTTTTTACATGAGTACAGGGTTCGTACAAGGTGCTTAAAGTGCTTGAATTTGAAGCCTTGAAAACCCTTGAAAAAAGCAATATTCTTGAAAAGGTACTTGAAAAGTGCTTGAAAGACAATGCATTTATAAAATAAGTGTTTAATTTTTTATTATTTTTTATGTGTTTATTTGAAAAACAGATAACTTTAAGATAATTTTTAAAAAAAAATCATGTTTTTTTATATCTTAGTTGTATTAGTTTTTTTAATTTTTTTAGTTATTTTTACTTAATCAAAATAACCCAACTGCAGTTTGATTGAGATTAAATGCATAATGAAAAAACATTTTTGAAAATTGTTAAAAACATTTGTTTTTGCAAATGGACTCTTCATATCTTTTCATGCAAAGTTCCCACAGTTAAAAAAAAAAATCTTTTCTTCCTTTCTCTTTCTTTCTTTCTTTTTTTTTTTTTTTTTTTTTTGCTTATTTAGGTTAATGTCATAAAACATCAAGCTAAACCAGTAGTAGTACTGACAGTGTCGTGTAAACATGGCTGAAGACACAAAATGAGAATAGATGAAGCAAATCAAGTCACTTAAGCTGGAACCGCTCCGATTGATTTAAACTCATGACTTCTTTTCATTTCAAGCGATTCACTAGCAAAAATCAGATCAAATAAAAAAAAAATTCAAATTCAACATCGCTTGTAATGATTTTAAAACCATTGCACCACAACATAATTCAGTAGACTAGTTTCGAAGTCTTTCCGTCGGATTGTTTATAGCGAATTATTTGATTCAGATCAGGCTTTAAATCATGTATCACAAATCATTTGATTTGATCATTGCTGATTTGCGTAACATTATTCAAATTGGGACTTCAGAGCGTGGATTGTGAATAATTTGCTTTAGATCTGAACTTCGAAGCAGGTTCGCAAATCTTTTTTTCTGATTTTTTTTTTTTCTTAAACAGCAGAAAACATCAAACCATAAGTGAGATCTCTGATTGAAGTCCTTGAAAATCAAAAAAGTAGACCTGAAATTTTATTTTTCACTATCTGTGCGAACCCTGTGAATACCCTATGAGACGGGCATTTTGATTAAGAAGAGCATTTAACAGTTTGCCACAACAGTTTGCACATATCCATGTGATATTGCAGTTGTCAAGAGTGAATGTTCAGTCCTCAGAAATGTTTCTTTAGCCACCCTGCAATTTGTTTTTGTAATAGTTGTACTGTTTACACATGTGGCGCAAGGTTTGATCTGTGCCTGATAATGGGGGGGAAAAACTCAATCGGTTCATTGTGTAAATAGTGAAACCGAAGAAACAAAACTAAGAAAAGCATTATGTGATGTTTGAACCACCATTAAATGAGAATTTTATTCTCTTGGATAATACGCTTGACATTCTTTCTAATCGAATGCTTTTTTTCTGTCCTCTACAGTTTCTATTTGACTAGTATATATGATCACTCCATCTTTGAGGCCTTCAGTAAAGTCGTCCAGAAGCTTATTCCTCAGCTTCCCACGCTGGAGAACCTTCTCAACATCTTTATATCTGTATGTGTCTCTACCTCAAAACTTTGACTTAATGATGGTTGCACCTTGTTCCATTTCCTCTTTGGTCACTCTGTTATTGTCATTATGAAGAATATATATTGTTGTTGTTCCTGCGGTGGAAATGGCTTGTTCACTTTCCATCTCTGATGGAGTCACACTCATGAATGTTTTATTATTCTCTCAATGCTGTAAGATCCCATATCAAACCCTGCAGGGCATTATGCAACGTCTGCGTGTTTGTGTGTTTCTCCACTAATAGAATTCAGGGATTGAGAAGGCGTTCCTGTTCGACGTCGTCAGTAAGATTTACATCGCCACCGACAGTTCACCGGTGGACATGCAGTCCTATGAGCTCTGCTGTGACATGATCGATGTGGTCATCGACGTCTCCTGTATTTACGGGTCAGCCTTGTATATTATTTCTACTTGCATATAACAGTACATGCACAATATGTCCATGGTTGTGACATTAGAGGCTCATATCAGTGGTGTGTGGTGGTGTTTTGAAATAGGGAGGCAAAGTCCACAAAGTTTTTTTTTTTTTTTCTTTTTTAAATCAAATGTAAATTCATGTCCCAGTCACATTTTTCCGATCATCTGTCATCAGAGCTTGATAAATATTGATCACAGCCACGGAATCTTACTTTAAATTTCACCAAGCTGATTACTCACTAAAAACTCCCACAGATGATGTTTTCATGCCTTTTATAGTCATATTTTGATGTAACAAAGTGGTTATATCTAAATGTGTGAGTTGTTTCCTTATTTTTTTTAATTAGTCTTCCCATTAACACCATTACATTGTTCATTCAGACTGATTGAGTGTTTTGAATGTTTTGATCGCATAGATTAAAGGAGGATGGCAGTGGCAGTGCTTATGATAAGGAGTCTATGGCCATCATCAAACTCAACAACACCACAGTGCTCTACCTGAAAGAGGTCACCAAGTTCCTCGCCCTGGTCTGCATCCTGAGAGAAGAGAGCTTTGAGCGCAAAGGTACACCAAAGCATAGTTACAGTTGAGGTCAAAAGTTTACATACACCTTGTAGAATCTGCAAAATGTTAATTATTTTACCAAAATAAGAGGGAAATATACCAAATATATAGTCCACATATATCATATAACATATAGTCTACAAGAGAAAATAATAGTTGAATTTATAAAAATGACCCTGTTCAAAAGTTTACATATACTTGATTTTTAATAGTGTGATCCACAGCTATGTTTTTGTTTGTTTATGAGTTGTTCATGAGTCCAGTGTCTGTCCTGAACAGTGCAGAAAAATCCTTTAGGTCTAAATCCTTTTCTGCTTTTTTGTTTATTTAAACCCTTTCCAACAATAGCTGTATGTTTTTGAGATCCATCTTTTCACACTGAGGACAATTTAGAGACTTGTATGCAACTATTACAGAAGGTTCAAACGCTCACTGATGCTTCAAAAGGAAAACCGATGCATTAAGGGGGTGAAAACTTTTGAAATCTGAATATCAGTGTAAATTTAACTTATTTTGCCTTCTGGGAAACATATAACTATCTTCTGTAGCTTCTTAAGGGCAGTACTAAATGGGAAAAAATATGATATTAAGGCAAAATAAGAAAAATGTACAGATCTTCATTCTGTTCAAAAGTTTTCACCCCCGGTTCTTAATGCATTGGTTTCCCTTTTGGAACATCAATGAGCATTTGAACCTTCTGTAATAGTTGCATACGAGTCCCTCAGTTCAGAAAAGATGGATCTCAAAATCATTCAAATACACAAAAACGCTGAAAAACCAAAGAATTTGTGGGCAGCTTAACTGTCCAGGACAAACAAGGGACTCATGAACAACTATCACTAAACCAAAAAAAACACACAGCTGTGGATCATTCAGGTAACAACACAATATTGAGAATCAAGACTATATGTAAATTTCTTTTACGTAAAAATATATCTCATTCAGGTCAGTACTAAAAAAAAACAACATGCATTTTGTTCGATCCCTTTTATTTTGGTAAAATAATTAACATTTTGCAGATTCTGCAAGGTGTATGTAAACTTTTGACCTCAACTGTATATGTGTCTTTCACAGTAGTGGTTTTCTATTATGTTTCAATTCTCCTTTTTGTGCCATAGGATTAATAGACTACAATTTCCACTGTTTCCGGAAAGCCATTCATGAGGTGTTCGAGGTGGGCGTTTCCACCTCAAGGACAAGCAACCAGCCCACTGGCACACCTCTCATGAAGACTGTTGCCTTAAACGGAACCCCTAGGAGCACTGTGTAGAAAGATAGCGATAAAGACAATGATGAAAAGTGTGGAGATGATGGAAAAGGTAACAAAAAAGAGAGACAACAAGATGGGCTGCATTCTGAGTATGCCGACCAACATTACTGCTCCCAAATGCTTTGAAAGTCACTAAAATAAACTTGCTGCAGTAGGCGGGGCAGAAATGTAACGTGGGTAAGCTTGCAAAGCTACGGATGGATGGAAGGGAAGAGGCACAAAAGAAGGCGGAACACTTTTTTTGTGACTAAAAGGCATTAACAAACTGTTCCTCAAGAAAAGACCGCAAACAAGTAACAAAGTGCAAGTCACTGAGGAAAAAAAAACAAAAGCACAGCAAGAAACCTCTCACCCTGTCAGGCCGAACCGCTTGGCAACTTGGATGAATGCTGTATGATACGCTGCTGGTCATTTAACACAGTAGCCAAGTTTAAACGCATACCTGGTTTACTCCTCAACATGTGAATGTGGCAGACTTCTGTGAAAATTTGTGTGTACACTTCTAAAGCCTTACGTAGAGGAGGCCTGTCTGATGCAAGCCCCTAGTGCACACATGCACAGTTGGTCACCTAAACAGCCCATGTATTGTGTATGAAAGGTTAGTAAAGGGATTGAAATGTGTTTTGAACTTGTCTTGAGAATGTGTGTTTGTGTACGTGTGCACATGTATGTATGCAGTGGAGTGGGTGGGTGTTGCATATGCACCGGTTCGGGCCCAGAGATGTTGTGAAGTCACATGGGAGAGCGTTTGCGACCCCGAAGACTGAGAAAGAGCTGTACCGTCCCATTTGACCTCTGGGACACTGTGATTGCACTTACCTCAGAGGAAGTCAGGGATCCTAACTAACAAAATTCAGACTGCTATGCTGTACTGTTGCCCACCAGTTACGTTACGGCATCCTTGGCGTGTAGCTCATGCAATCCGAGGACATTGTAGGACGAATCTTAATTCCTTACATTCCGGTTCTGAGGTGCCAATGCAGTTTTGCTCAGATTTAAAACTCACTAATCTCTGCTTTCACTCTTCCAATCACCAATCAGCATGTTGTTTTTGATTCGGAGAAAATCTGCTGTAAAATAAAGATATTAAGTATAACTTAAGTGAGAGGACATTTGAATCGGTTAAATTCATTCCAAGCATGTCTGTAGAAATGCTTCATATTGTCTTGCAATCAGCTCAGCCTTTTCTAATTTCATTTAATGGAAATGAAATATGGAAAACACACACAAATTGATCTTCAAGCTTGCTTGTGATTCTTGTTTTTCAGACTACATATAGGACATAAATTATGCTTGTCTTGCGTTTTGCCAAAGGTGTTATCATTCACAAGAAATAAAACATGTACACACACCGGAAAGAGTATTCATGTGCTGTCATTGATTTGGTCCCATATTCAAAACCCTAATAATTATGTCTTGTAATTATTATAGATCATTAACTTATTATGCTTAACTGGGACCTGTTACTTAAAAGGTTTAGGACACTTGCTGAAGGGAAACAAATCATATGTGCACATCTTCAAAGAACAATTCGTTCAAAAAGTAACTTTAAAAAATAGGTTACCTGTTGCTCCAGAAGAGTTAGGAATGGCTTCAGCACAAATAAATGTATAATAAATGTCAAAGCCCACTTTTTCAATAGAGGGTTGGCGCTTATGTCACGATTTGGTCAGTTATCCGGATGTGCAGCCATGTTGGTCATACTTGGATGTAAACAACAGCGTGGATTGCACGGGTAATGTACTACTTAATACGTTGTTCTGCTAATTTATGCTGTCTAAACCAAAGAAAAAAAAAAACGTGGAAGCTGCTATATTTTGACAAACTAAAGTTAATAGGTGGTAAAGATACATATGAGCAGCATCAAGATATTAGCCTAATATTTCACCTACCTGACTAGAAGTGACAAGAACAAACACGCATGTCAAGATTCTTGCCCTGGAAATCCTGGTTCAGTTCGGCTAACCACAAACGCCTTTTGTTCCTCAGACAGTTTTTTGCACTCTTCTCCTTGATTTGTTATAACTTTTGGCAGTCTATGATGCTCCAAATGTTTTTCCCAGTCTGACTGACTAGTACAGCCCAAATAATTGACCATTTTCAGCAGCAATAATCAGCAAAATATGCAAGTTTCATTCGGTTCAGTGGCATTGTTTATGTTCAGTGCCGCCAATATGGCCGATTGATGATGCATCCTGAAAACACAGTATACCGTGAATGACGAACACTACAGAAGCATCATAAAAGTGGTCCATGTGATTCTTGTTAAATATTCCAAGTCCATTTTCAATTAATTCAATATTGTGGAAGTCAAACAAACTGAATTTGAAGTCCTTTATATCCACAGAAAGTCTTGACATTCACCCGCTCTGTTGGCGACGTCACGCAGCGATGACGTTCGAATCAGAAACAAATCGTTCTTTTGAGTCAAATCTTCTCCAGTTCACACAATCGGTTCAGCATGATTCATTCACGTATCAGAATGATTCGGTTCTAGAGTTCAATCTACTAGCTCCTGATTAGTCAGCCGTTGTGTGGAAGATTAGCAATTAATAAATAACATCTTAAATATCTGACGTATTCATACACAAAGCTATTATAGATATTGGGAATACAGCACACTACTTCTTCAATACTACTTTTTAAAAAAATATATTTTTTATATTATTTTGTCGGGTCTGGAGCATGAGGGTGAGTGACTTATTACTTATTATTGATGATTACTGTTAATTTCGACTATTATTAATGATTATTGCTTAAACTACTCCTTTAGTATATGCTCATTATTAAGACACTCCATCACTTATGATGTTATATCATTTAGTTTTATGAGAGCATAAATAAATGTTTCTCTCGTTTCATTCTAAACGGAGTTTTTAAACATTATTCTTTTTTGACAATTGGGGGCGCCAGAGTACTGCAATTAAATTGTCCCAACAAAAACTCATGGGGTAAATTGGAAATATCACACTAACATACTTCTCTTACCATTCTACAACTTTATATTGTAGAAGTAGCAATAGGCTAGTATGGTCTGCTGGTGCTGAGAACTTCCCATACATCTGAATCAGTTATACCTCAAGGTAAACATCATTCATATTTTGTTTCCTTCATTTTTGTCCTTATAAAAAAAGTACTGAAAAGCCTCGTTGAACAATATAGGCCAACACTGTAAATAGCAGTCCAATAATAATTTGGGTGATCTTTCTATTTTTCTGAGTGTTGAAGCTTAATTCAGTTTTATGAGAACCCTAACACTATTGGCTAAGGCAGCATTACTCGAGCAGTCTTGTTAAATACGAGCTTGAATAACGCAGTAATATCACAAGAAGCCAATAAAAGCAGATACGCCTCGCAGCTACTGTCACGACTCATTACGAGACCCCCACATCTACGCAATTTACTGGCAATAAAACACTGACAGCATTTCTATCCACTTCATTAAGCTTCTAATTTCTTGTAAAAACTTTGCATTAATCCTTTACATGGCTACTGGTCTAGCGCACTATAGAATTTTTGGTATAAACAAGAAACTCGGCATGCAACTTGTAGGTGAATAATTAAACAATTCTGGTTAATTAATAGTCGGGTTAGATGTAAGGATATAAAATAATCACAGTAAAAGAAAGAAGAAAAATAAATGCATGCACGATATATTTTTAATAAGTTACAGCAAATAGAAACAAGCATTAAGAGCAAGGAATGACTTGTTAATTTACAATGATAACCACAATTTCCTCCAAAGACCTATTAGGGCTAATTACTTAACCGTTTATGGTTTTATTAAACCGATATCACACTTTTGTTTTGAAGTACTGAATATAAGCATAATATGTATAACATAATTATGTTTAAGTGGCTATTTATTTATAATGTCTGGATTGGTTCTTAAGTCAGACATTGTTACTTGTCTCATAATTATTTTCATTTATGTTGTATAAAGGTCACTGTAATGCCATAATACATTAATATCGGTTGTCATCAAACATAAGAGGCTTTCAGAATTGATCAATTCTGTCCTTTTTAAAATAATTTTTTATTCCAATGTATTGTACTAGTTTAACTGTAGGAGGATGAAAAGTCTACCATTTGTTTGTATAAACAATTGTATATACAAGTCGATTTGCTAATATTTTTGACACATTAATATTCAGCAAAGATAGATGTTAAATGTGTAAGCAATAAATATTGTCAATAAAACTTAAAATGTAAGCTATTACATACCATCGTTTGAAGCACGTCGCTTGGTAATGCCGTTTTCCGTTCACTAGATGTCGCCAATGCTTATGAATTAGACCTCTCTCTCCTTGCCTAGTTATTGTTTGTCTAGTCTCTCCCTCACCCTTTCAGAGGCGACCAACATGCTAATGAAATGTTAACATCACGCACTTGTACAATGAGGGAGAAACCAGCATGATGTACAACTGTAATTTGGCTGAATAGCAGCGGCTGAAATTGCTTTGCTTTATCAAAACTGACGCAGCCGCACACCCCCCCTCCGCTCTTAGACGTTAATGACCAAACTTGGCTAATAATTGGGAACGCTTACCACTCCACACCTCTTCCCGACAGCAATGTTGACGTGATCATACTACAGCCCTACCACCAAAGTGTCTGGAACTTTTCCGATGGCTAGGTCTGATGTTATGCTAAGTTTAGAAAGTGCCACACCGGCGTGGAGACTGACAGACATTTGTCAGCGGCGCATTCACTTTTATCTCATTTCTACATCTTGAAGCAGATGAAACGAGACTCGGTTCTTGCTTAACAAAGCGACGTGACTTGAGGAAACCGCTCCGGTTGCCATTTCACCAGGTGCTGGTTATTTTTTACATCAAGACGCCGCTGTCTGGCAGCTCTGCGATCCGAGCGAGATGTCCTGTGAGGAGAGATCTGTCTTACAGGAGCAGCGCTCTGATTGTGAATTAGGGACCTGATCTGCTGGCCTGTCCTACTCTGGTATGGATCAGAGGGATGCAGTAGTCATACCTCAGCACTGTCAGGGCCCTCTTTTTATTAGAGCGCTGCTTTGCCAACAAAATCCAACACCAGACAGCCTCTAGTCATGACAGTAGGAACGGGGGGAGGGAAAAAAGGGGAAGTAAGGAGCGAGACAGGAGCGCCGGTCGGATCCTGTATTTTTTTGTGTTGGGCCATCAGAGCGTGTCGAGCCGGGGCAGTCAGCCAGCAGCCGGCTAATGGGCAGCGCTGGGTCGACTGTGACTAAAGGAACAGCGACAGATGCCATTATCTCAGCCTCGTGCAGATACGACGTCCCGGACAGCTCAGCCCAGTGCCGAAGTTGCGTGTGAGCGCCTGTTTAAACTTAATGGAACACGATGGATTGGGTAATCGCTGGCTCTAGGATGGCCCGTTCCTCTTCTCGCCTGTCCGAGACACGTCGCTCAACTCGCCCGTTCCTCATTGCCTATTCACAGGCATCATGAAAAACATATTGCCGGCCTTCCGCCCTCATCAGGCTCGGGTTTAAAACATGTTCTTCTCGCATCGGCGGCGGGGCGGAGAGTGTGCGACCCGGGCTGCGAGAAGGAGTCATTAGGCAACATTTTTTGGGGGTATAACAAATGCGATCCGTGCTCGCTTTGGTGCAGTGATGTGGGACAGCTATATGGCTGTTGACAGTGGATTGGCACCCATCAAGTCATTTGCTGGAGTCTCCAGTCAGACGTGAAGCTGCTGAGACTAACCAGAAAGGGGAAGAACGGGCATATGCATTTGAATGCGGTTCCTCTCGCCTTTTTTCTCCCTCCACTTCCTTCTCCTCCATAGGCAGTGGCAGATGAAGTGACCATGCTGTTCTTTCCCCAAGTCTGCCTGCCAGTCCGACCGACTGTCTCTGTCTTCCTTCTTTCTCTTGTTTCTTTTGGTGTCTTGCAGGTTTATTCTGACACTGCTGGACTAATCAAAGACTCCTGAAATCTCTCGTCCTCCAGTCCTTCACCCAAGAGTCCCCTTTCTCTCTCCTGTCCTCCGTTCAGTGTCTCGCCTGCTCGGTACTCCTGCACTAGTGTGCTGGCAGCCCATATGACACTCTACTGATGATGGTGACAGATCATGGTCATACAAACCGACAAGATGATCGCTAAGATCTTGCAAACTTATGCATCTTTTACAGCTACAATGATAGGTGGTCCAACTCCTACACATTCTCTTACAACTGTTGAGACCAGTGGGTCAAGATTTGGCTGGTTAGCATGCTTCCTTGGCTGCTGCAGGTTGATGTCACAAACATGCTTATTTCTCCACTGATTGTGATTAAAAAGTAGCTTTTTTTCTATACTGTCAGAAAAAAAAGGTACAGTTCTGTCACTGGGGTGGTACCCTAAGGTACAAAAGTGGTCTTTGTACCTTACCTACCCCTAAAATGTATATGTTAATACCTTAAAGGTACATTTTAGTACTTTGAAAGTACATATTGGTACCTTAAAGTAGAACTTCACTTCCAGAACAGAAATTTTCAACCTCAAATGCTGGTCTTGTCTAGCTCTGCGTGAACTCTGTGTATTCCGGGTCAATACAGTTAGGGTATGTCGAAAAACTCCCATCTCATTTTCTCCTCCAACTTCAAAATCGTCCTACATCGCTGCAGAAGTACCGACCAAGTGTTTACAAAGTGAATGCGCAAGGAGAGTCAAACACCCTTTACAAAAAAAGATAAAACAGTGATGTAGGACGATTTTGAAGTTGGAGGAGAAAATGAGATGGGTGTTTTTCGACATTCCTGTCATGAACCGGAATACACAGAGTTCACGCAGAGCTAGACAAGATGAGCGGTGAGGTTAAAAAGTATATAAATTAAACATTTTTTAGAAATTAACAGATCGTTTCACTAAATAAGACCTTCCTCAGCTGGGATCGTTTAGAGCCCTTTGAAGCTGCATTTAAACTGCATTTTGGAATTTCAAACTCATGGGCACCGTAAAAATCCACTATATGGAGAACATTCCTGAATTGTTTTCCTCAAAACACTATTTCTTTATGATTGATGAAAGAAAGACATGAACATCCTAAAAACAATTTGTTGAGTGAACTTAAAATAATTTGTAACCTGGCTGCCTTAAAATTTTAAGTTCAGTCAACTCAAAAAAAGTTTATTCAACTTGAAATGTTAAATTATACTAAGTGACAACTTAGATATTTGAGTTGAATCAACTTAAAATTTTAAGGCAGCTGGGTTACTTTCCCCTCTGTTAAGTTTAGCAAACACAAATATCTAAGTTGTTCCTTAGTACAACTTAACATTTCAAGTTGACTAAACTTATTTTAGTTGACTGAACTTAAAATTTTAAGGCAGCAGGGTAACAAATTATTTTAAGCCGACAAATTGTGTTTTTTTATTTTTTACAGTGTAGATGACAAGGGGGTGAGTAATTAACTGTAAATTTTTGTTCAAGAAGTGAACTTCTCATTTAAAGGCACATATTAGTACTTAAAAAGAACATATTTGTACCTTCAGATATTTACAGCTCACATGATTGGCTTAAGGCTGGAATACACTACACAACTTTTAAAAACAGAACAGATTTTAAATACTTGGCATCATACACTTTTCACACTGTCTTTGTAAAAGTCACAGAGCAAAAACTGGCCATCATACACTAAACGACTGAGGGTTGTACAGTACAGGACTTTAACGTTGTTCCGATCACAACATACTCATGCAGAAACGTTTACCTTGTTGCTACAAGATGCATGACAAATGAAAACAATATGTGTTCTAAAATGGGCTCAAAATATCAAACTTGTTTATGGATATAATCATAATCTGAAGCTAAAAAATCGGATTCTGTGACTATGACTCAAATCTCCAGACTGGCTCTGACTTTCAACAACTAGTGTCAACTTCTCCAAACAGTAAATTGGCAGAAAATCGGGGCAGAAATCGTGTAGTGAATTTTCTGCCCCAAACTGAGTGCCCTTGAACAAAGACGGCAGTAAGCAGGTTGTATATGTCTGAGGGCTTCTGCGGCAGCCTATCAGCTGCTAGAGAGATGAATGCAAGTGCTAACAGGAGGTTTTATAGACCTCCTTGGTTCAGGTTTAAGGTGTAGAGTGGTGGAGAATGCAGGTTGCATTTTACTGCAGTGTGAGAGTTGAGGACAGCACACCACTGTGGTAATAAATCCCACAGAAACCACATCTCAAACTGAAACACCTCTCGGACAGCCAGGAACAGCACGGTCACTGCCGGCCTTAGCACTCCGCTGATTCCCTGAGAAATGTGGCCTACTCAAGCAGCCTCAAACGGCACAGCACACTTCTGCTCTCAACCTACCTTCAGTGTTCTGGTTTATCACTGCCTTTGCTAATATAGTACTGTTGTACACATTTTAGACATACAGTTAATCAAATTAATCACATAGTTTCTGAGCCTTGTGTGAGAATATATGCAGGATAATGTGCAGTCAGCTAGTATACATTATATACTTTCAATGTGACGCAAGTAGATTATTGGTCATTTAGGGCTCTATGAAATCTGTTGTATTTTTTCCCAAAATCCATTTTATTTTTTTCCAAATTCCACTTCTTAGGTTTTAATTTTTCTGGATTCTGTTTTTTCTTTTCATGTTAATTTTTCTACACTCTGTTTTAATGGTTTCATTAAAAAATATGAATAAAAAACACGTCTAATTAAATTAAATCATGAAAATGACACAGTTTAACAGCAATTTATTAAAAGTTTAACAAATATTACGTTTTATTTTATTTTCCCCCCCTCAAATTCAGTTTTATTTTTATCAAATTGTGTGTTTTCCATTAATTTTATGGATTTCATTTTAACGGTTTAGTTAAATTTAGGTACTTTTCTTTCTTTCTTTTCTGTTTAGAGGTAGACAGCAAGTTACTGTGGAGGAGGCCAGAATCAAACCTACATCCCAACATAACCAGCACAGCTCAACATGTCAGAACCCTGTTTTCCGCTGCAAATGACAGAAACATTGGTATTACTGTACCACATGTGCCACTCTTGCTCCAGCGAGTCCATCAGCAGAATTTCCTGTATCAGCCCAAAGGTTATAATTGAGCAGCCAGTTGTGCAAGTGCATGTCAGATCTCTGGCAAACATACCGTTTTCATTGATGCTCTTTTTGCTGGATTTAAAAGTGATGACTCCCTCGGTTTTTTGTGCGAGATGGTGTTTGCTGCAACTGTCAGGCTTAAGACCTTCGCCGGATGACGGATAGAGAGTGTGAACGACTGTGGAGCAAGAGAAGTGACAGTTGGAGACCTGCTGCTGTGGGCACAGTGTGCGTTTGAGACTGCTTACATAGCAGTGAAGCTGCAAACTAAGCAAGAGCAAAGGACGGAGAGAATTACAGCAAAGACTGACTGCACAAATGAAATATACATCACGGAGAACAAGCGATGCAAACAAGATATGCTGTGAGCATAAAGTATGTATATAAGTCGCGTGTGTTGGAGAAAACAATCTAAAGCGGGAGTTCGTGGGATGCAGTAGGCCACACTAAGAGACGTTTTGGCACAAACTGTGAGTGCACTTCCTCCTAGACAGCATTATAGTTACATCACATGCTTTTTGGGAACTTTTTGTGCTGTTTTAACTGCTGTTCGCACACACTCTTTCTCTGTAAGTCAAGAGTCGTGCCGCCCGCTTGTTATTTGAGCTTTGGATCTATACCAGTAGATTCCCTCGCAGCAATTCTCATTTAAATCTTCACCATTGTCCAAGAAACATGAACTGAAAAATATAAAACACAAAAGAGCCATTATTCTCTTTGGGTGAAGGTGATGTCTCAAGGATGCTGAATAAACTTACTGGTTTATTGTTTATTTTTTTCCCTTTTATTTCTATGATTAAAAAAACTTGTTGGATTAACCTTTGATGTCAAGCAAAGTTGTGACCTTGTCTTTCAAAGTTTCCTGCTTTTGGAGCCTTTCCGCTGTTTTCTCTTGTCAAGGGCAATCACAGCATTGTGCCAACACCTGTGGTGATGGGGCGGTTTTACTGTGTGAAAACATTTTGCACTAAGAGCAAATCAAACAGGACAAGCACCCCTGGCTATTAGCTTTTAATCCTATGGCCTCATTTCTCTCTCCCTTTCTCTCTTTTCTCTTTGTATCTCACTTATTCCTTAGTGTCATGCTGTACTATTTCCGAAATAAATTGATATTCAAAGTTTTTCTTCAGCTGTGTGATATTCAGTGTGTTTTGTACTTTGTGTCAGAAAGTTAGAAAGTACATGATTCCCCTCAGGTAAAGAACATCACTGGGCTGTGGATGTTCCTGTAATTTAAAAATAACATTTTCATTCTGAAGTGCCATGACTATTTACAATGTGTTACAAGTAACAGGCATTATGTAATTAAACTACTTTTGGAAATGAGGTGTTATTTAAAAATGTACACTATCATACATATTTTCAAACACATTTTTTAATGCACACTATTGTTCAAAAGTTATGGATTTTTAAAAATGATCTTTTACGCAGTGTGTAACACAGCTCTAAGTGAATGAAAACATCCTGCGAAGTCTTAAATCTGAAAGTGCAACATGTATGAAGTTAGAGTCGATTTTGAATAATTTAAACAAGTCATTTTTAAAACGAATCCTAAGGCGTTTCATGTTGATGTCAACATTAAGCATTAGCATATTGGCTGCACACTGGTTGGAAAACTTAACCCCCCTCAGCAATGTAGGGCAATTTTGAAGTTGGAGGAGGAAATGAGATGGTAAAAATAATAGATAAATAATAGATAAAAATAAAACTACATGGTAAACTACATGTATTTTAGTGGGGTTCCCCTGGTAAAACTCGCATTCCAGGCTATAACTATCATGTTTTTGGGGTCTCTTCAACCCGCAGACATAAAAAACAATCAGTGGCAACAGTGTTAAAGTAGCCCAATTCTGCGGGAAAACCACTTTGTGCTGCATACAGTAGTCCAATCACAACAGACTGGGTCATCAAACCAATCGTCCCAGATTAACATCACGCAAAGGAGGGATAAATCATTTTCACTGAGCAAATAAGGTCAAAATAAATGCATATTATAAGACAGTGAAAGTGTTTTTAGACCTTGCATACATGTCAACCTGTTGCTGGAGACTCCCAAAATGAAAATATGAACCTTTCTTAATCCATAATAGGGGCATTTTAAAAAAATAAGTGGTTCTTGGGAATCAAAACATCTGTGTAAACAACTTTTTTGGTATGCACACATGACATCTGTGCTGCTTTTGCAGAATTAAGACATTTTTAATTTAAATTTAACTGTAGATTTGCTTTCTGAGAAACAACATACTCCTTTTCATACCATTTTAATGCAAAATTAATGTTTAATGTGTTGCTTTTGATTAAAGTAATATTACTTGATTAGCATACATAATTATAAAGTAATACTTTAAAATAATAAATGAATACTGAATTAATTACTTTTTTCGGAGCAACTTTTAAACGTATTTTTCCCGTTAGAGTGGGCTGTTTGTAAGTTTAATCGGTCTAGGTTTATGTGTTATTAGCTTCCAGATATGTTTAACTGTACAAAACCGCTCGTTTTGTGGCTTAGGATTGCAAACGGGTGTTTCTTACCATATTATTTAAATGTATTGTCGTAATTATGAACACGCTGGTTTGTAGTGCAAAACAGTTTTACCGTTTATTGCACTTTTTTTTATTGTGCTCGACATACGTAACCGGAAGTCGCGCACATTCAAAGAAAACGGCTTACTTTCGCGTTGAAAAATAAGCTGGATATGAGGATGGTTTTTCGGTTTGTATGACTGATTGTAGAGCTTTATTGTATATGGATTCTTTACAGTGTTCAGAAAGAAGGAGTTCATGTGTTAGTGCACTCATTTTTCATAGCTGTTTTACCTCTGTTCTGATTACTTGTTGCTCAATCAAATGTCTGAAACCAAATTTCCGATTTTGTTTGGAACATGAGTGGCCTTTAAATCTTTAGTAGACATCACAAGACATCCATGAGAACATTTCACTCTCTTCCTCTCAGAAATGCATCTTAAATCTACAGATACGCCTTTTTTTCTAGACACAAGTCAGCTGTAATTGGCGTGCAATTTGCTTTTGGTTCCTCTCGCAATTACATCCATTTCTCTTCAAGTCACAATGTCAGAAAAAGGGGAACACAAAATGAAATTCATTATATGCTTATTGCTGGATATGATGGGCTTTTAAGTCCGCCTGGTACATGATGTGTACACTTAAAAACTGTGTGCTGCCACCTTTTGTGTATTATAACAGACATAGTTCACTATTTCTGTTCTTAACTCCACTAGACAGAATATTTCTCTCTGACATGCTTTGTTAATGTAAAAGGATACGTATTTAAGCTGTGTTTATTGTAGACTATATGATGGATTCTTATGTCAGACAGTTAAATGCTGTTCCCCGCTATTTGTGCACCTGACAGCTGTTTTTAAAGAATGCTAAGTTGCTTGTTTTGTGGGGATGTTTAATTTGTCCACTGACCGACTGGTTGGGAGGCATCTCGGTTGATCTGAGTGGTTGATGTCAGAAAAGATCCTGTTTTCATAACTCACAGACTCAGAGAATGAACTGAGGATGTGTTGATGGGTTCTGATAATCTGTGTTTTAAACCTTTTCTCTGCAGAGCTGAGAACAGAAGGGGAGAGAAAGAGAGAGATATGGATAAAAAGATGCACAGCAGAATGAATGGACAGAGACATGCAGGGAATGAGGAGGAAGAGGAGGAGCAGAGGAAGGCAACGGGGGTGTAGAGACAGCAGTGATAAAGAAGGTATGTAAGAAAACATCTCAATGACTGTGGATGGCCAAAAGAAAAGAAAAAAAAAAAACATTGCTTCATTCAGTCTGAAAATCGGTGATCTGAAATTAATTTTCTGCCTGAATTTTATAAAAAATAAATTATGTCAGGAGTTCAGTTCTTTTCTTCTTAATTGGGAAAGATTCAATAACAGCTTAAGAAGAGAAAATATATATTCTGTCTCCTGTTGTGTTTAGAAAACACTATAGTTCAAATAAAAATCAATGTTAGAAATAGGTACAAAATTAAATATAATTTCATTAATATAATTTAACTAATGTTATAAATAATAAAATAGTTTATAAATAGTCAAAAATTTGAAATCAAAGAGTGTACTAATTTAATGTTATTATTTCATTAATATGTTTTGAATAATTTAATAATAATGAAATTACGGTTAAAAGTCATTTTAAAATATATAAAATAATCATTTAAATTAGAAAAGTGTACAAAATTATGTATTTTCATTAATATATTAGCTAGAATAGTTTATTATTAATAAAATTACAGTTCAAATAAAAATCAAAACAAAAATCAGTGTTAGAAATATTTACAAAATTAAATATTATATTATAATTTCATTAATATATTATAATTGAATTAGTGTTATAAAATAATAAAATGGTTTATAAATAATAAAATTACAGTTCAAATAAAAAATCAAGTCAAAAATGAAAAAAGTGTAGAAAAACTATACATTATATTTTCAACACATTAACTAAAAATTGTTTATTATGAATAAAATTACAGATCAAATTAAAATCAAAGCAAAAATCAGTGTTAGAAATATCTACAAAATTAAATATTATATTACAATTTCATTAATATATAGTAATTTATTTAATATGTTATAAATAGTTTATAAATAATAAAATAACAGTTCAGATAAAAAAATCAAGTCAAAAATCAAAATGAGAAAAGTGTAGAAAAAATATATATATTATATTTTAAATTAAATATTGTATTATAATTAGATTAATATATTAGAATTTAATTAATGTTGTAAATAATAAAATTGTTTATAAATAACAATAAAATTACAGTTCAAAAAGTCAAAAATCTAAATTTAAAAAGTGTACAAATGATATAATTTCATTAATATGTTATAAATAATAATTAAATAATAATAAAATGACAGTAAAAAAATCAATAATTTAAATTGGAAAAGTGTGCCAATTATGTATTATATTTTCACTAATATATAACTAAAATAAAATAGTTTATAATGAATAAAATTAGTTCAAATACAAATCAAGTAAAAAAAAATTATATATATAAATAATGAAATTGTTTATAATAATAATAACAAATTGCAGTTCCAATTAAAAAATCAAGTAATTGTATTATATTTTATATAAATTAGTATATATAAATTATATCATTATTATTATTATAGTATTAGAATTTCATAATGATGTTACAAATAATATTTTTATAAACAATAATCAAAGTTCAAAAGGTGTACAAATAAAATATATATTCATTAATATGTTATAAACAATAAAATTGAATAATAATAATAATAATAAAATTACAGCTCAAATAAAAATAAATAATTTAAATCTGATTAAATCTAATTAAAGTTGTACTAATAACTTGCAAGTACTTGGGACCTGTGGCCCAACTAGCCATTGAATATTCCTCATGTTGTAGGAAGGTGTGAGTAGAATGGTATAGAGAATTTAGGCAGTTTGAAGTCTTGAGTTTTTAACATTGAATGTTAGTAGTTAGCAGGACTGTAATGATACAAATGAATTAATAAAATTTAGATTTTGTACATTTATTAACCACGGTCACCTTTTCAAATAAAGGCCACAGTCCGAACAACCCTGTTCGCCCTGCAAAATCCAAATGTTTCGCTACCTCCAGTCAAAACTCAAGATCACTGGCCTAATCAAATGAGGTGTTATTTAATGACGCAAACACACCGTCCGTCTCACCTCACCTCTGTTGAATGATGGAGTTATAGGACAGTTGAACAGGGAAGATGTGGGATGGAGGGAGTCGAGCATAAGTATAGGACGAAGGTCAAAGGGTGCAAAGGGTTTAGTAGGGGGTGGAAGGTAAAATACAATTAAAACCATGCAGGGAGTCAAGGGGAGTGACCTAGGTGAGAGTACTGTGTGTGTGTGACACATAATGAAAGGTTGAACCCTCCGTCGCAGAGATGGCATACCAAATCAACTCACCCTGGGAGAGAGAAGCCACAGTGAGAGAGGGAGAAAGAGAGAAAAGGAGGGAGGGGGAGCCAGAGAGCGTGGTTGCCACGGGGCTGAGTGACAGAAATTAATAATTAGTGACAATGATTGACAGCGCACTCTCCATCTGCGGCCCGCCGCTGCCTCCGAGCGCTTGCCTCCGCCGGCGACCGCGGGCACAATGAGCTCCAGCGGGATTCTGAGAGACGCTGATGATTGACAACTGCCTCCTGGAGAGATGGGGACAGCCAGTGTGTTGTAGGGGTGACGTGGAGAGGGGAGCGAGGAGGAGGAGGGTAGGTTTGGGAGGCTGCCGTGTTGGGAAGAGAGGAGGCGGTTTGGTCAGGATGGAAAAAGAGAAAGCTTACCTCGGTGCCAGCCCGACTCGACCCACCTCCTCCCGGTCCACGACGCAGCCGTTATGCAAAACACTCGCGCGTTTTCCTCAGGGAGGGGACTGAGAGCGAGAGAAGAAAGAGGCGAAGACAACAGAAAAAGAAGAGTTTGTGTGAAAGGGGAGAAGGGTCAGTGGAAATTAGCCAGCTGTCTGATGCCGCTTCCCCTCTTTTGACTGATTTGTCTCTCAGAGCTCTCCTCATTCGCTCTCATTATTGGCTATTATTGTGCAATTATTTAGCCTTCATCTTATCGTTAATCTCGGTAATTGTACAAAGCGAGAGAGACTTAAACAAGCTTTCATTACAGACATTAATACTGTTTCATATTCATGTTCAGTTGTTCCTTCCTTTCTTTTTTATTCCTTCCTTCCACATATATTCCCATATAGTAGTTATTGCATTAGTTTTGGCTTAGTTTTTTTTTATTAAAATTATCAGTTTGCATGGAGCAAATGTCATCAAGTTATATTAATACCAACAGTGCTTCAGTAAAACTGACATTCGGATTTGTAAATATTTTACATTCAGTTGCATGCAAATAAAACAAACATAACAAAAAACAACATATACTGACATAAAAAATGTTAAAACATAGGAAAAAATAAATAATACTAAAGTTTTAAAAATACATAAATTTTATACATAAATTTAATATATAATTATAATGTTTATAATGAATACTGTTTTTAATTGTTAATTTAATTACTTTTCAACATATATTGACATAAAAAACCTAGTCTATTTAAAAAAAGATAAAAGAGATGATGTTAAAATAGGAAAAATAGGAAAAAAGAAAATAATACTAAAGTTATATAAAAATACATTTGATTAAAAATGTAAAAATTTTATATATTATATAATTTTTATAATGAATGTTGTTTTTCGTTTTTCATTTAATTAATAGAAATTAATTATTAGATCGTTTTTATGATACAGATAGTACTTTAGTAAAACTGTCAATTGGATATGTACAATGTAAATATTTTACATTAATATTGTCAAAGCAGTTGCATACAAACAAACCAAACATAGCAAAAAACAACATATACTGACATAAAAAAACAAAAATGATGAAAGAGATGATGTTAAAAAATAGGAAAAAAGAAAATAATATTAAAGTTATATAAAAATACATTTTACTACAAAAAATATATAAATATATTATTTTTATAATGAATTTTGTTGTTTTTCATTGTTCATTAAATAACTTTCAATTAATTATTAGATCATTTTTGATACAGACAGTACTTCAGTAAAATTGACATTCGTATATGTACAATGTAAATATTTTACATTAATATTGTCAAAGCAGTTGCATATAAACAAAACAACATAGCAAAAAAACAACATTTTGACAAAAAAAGAAAAGTGATAAAAGAGAAGACATTAAAAAATAGGAAAAGTAGGAAAAAATAAAATAATATGAAAGTTATATAAAAATACATTTTATTAAAAATGTAAAAAATATATAAATATATTATTTTTATAATGAATATTGTTGTTTTTCATATTATTTTTATAATGAATATTGTTGTTTTTCATTGTTCATGAAATAACTTTCAATTAATTATTAGATCTTTGTTTTATACAGATAGTGCTTCAGTAAAACTGACATTTTGATATGTACAATGTAAATATTTTACATTAATATTGTCAAAGCAGTTGCATACAAACAAAACAAACATTGTAAAAAACAACATATATTGACAAAAAGCAATGTAGTCGAAAATGTATTAGAAAAAATGATAAAAGAGATAATGTCAAAAAACTAGAAAAAAAGACATACTAAATATACTAAATAATACTAAAGTTATACACAAATACATTTACATTGTATTAAAAATGTAAAATTTTTATGTATAGTTATATAATTTTTATAATGAATATTATTGTTTTTAATTGCTCATTTATTTATTTTCAATTAATTATTAGATCATTTTTATGATAAAAACCACTGATCTAGTATAGATCAGGATAAAACTCTTCCTGACTTGTATATACATATACATATTTTATTTATAATATTAATATATTGTGAATTCTGTTAGAAAGTCTCAATTTGAATTGAGTTTTTTTTCTCTTTATTTTGAATGCAACATTTCTTCCTGTGGTAAATCACCAGCAGTTTAAAAAGAGCAAATGTCAGCAGATCAGTTGTATCTAATAATAGTTCATTTATATCTAATAATTAAACATTTTGTTGCTCTGTAAATATCTTATATATACGTAGAAAGAGAGAGATTTTGTATTATTATTATTATTATTGTATTTTTGTTTTTATTTTTTATGTAACTTTAATTTTGACCAAATCTAAAACATTTTGTCACACAATATAGCTTAAAAAAGGATGCATGTCTTTAGGATCAAATTTGAGAACTGGAGCTAATGTGTAACTGATATGCTTATAAAAAATATTATTTTCTCTTTTCAACACATTCAAAATTTGGTCAGGTCACTATTTAGAAATAATTTTCAAAACAATGGTCTGTCAGTTTTAGTGGAGCACTATCTGTTCTGACATCAGCACGCAGCAGTTCATATACGCACATCAATTCAGATAAAAGAAAATCAGCCAGACGAACTCTGACCTGTTGCACCTTCGCGAGGGCATACAGGTATCCGTGGCCTTTCTAGAGGGTGTTCTGCGGAGGTCCGGCGTGTGGAGAGAATAGCCCAGTGGAATTTATCCAGTGCCATGCGTGCTTTAGCCTGCTTTGACATGGGCTGCTCTAATACATTCCAGCACAACTCTAGCCTGGAAAGAGGTCTCTAAGGCATATACACACGCACACACACATGCACACTTGACCTCAGGGGAACAAAACCGGATTGCACAGCAGAGATAGTCCTGCTGGGAAATGATTCATATCAGTGAACATTATTGATTTTTCCAAAACGGGCAATTTTTTCCCCTCTGCCTTTGTTGTGTCTCTTTCTATTTTCCTCTCTCTCTCTTCCACAGCAGGTTACGCATCTGTTGTTTTCTGCTGTCAGATGTAGAGAACACCTGTCCATTGTACGATTATCTCCATTTTTCCTTTTCTGTTTCTAGAAGAAACACAATAGAGAAAAATTGACTGAACTGCTTATACTCTTTTATTGTTGTAACATTTCACTAGGTTGTATGTCTTAATTTTATATGAGAAGAGACTAAGAATTAGCTCTGTTCCAAAACCTACTGTCTACTAAGTGTCCAAACAATCATGGAATCTCAAGAGTGAATGATTTGGAATAGACTACATAAAAACCTTGGATGCCACATACAAAGCACTCAGCATAAGAGACTTGGGTATGGTGTTAGCATTTTGCTAAGCTACCTTGTCTGCCATATTGGTGTAGATTAGTGGTTAGACCAAAAAACATTTTTCATGTTTATCATGTTTTTTTTCCCTGACTGTGCCTTTATATGAATCAGAATGCATGAAACTGTTGCAGAAGCACTGCATTTAAATCACGATCCGAACAAACATGCTACATTTAGAATTAGAAGTTTTTGATGTAAATTAGATTGTATCATTTCAAAATTTAAAGCAAAAACAAAATGGTCTGACGACCTTAGCTTTGTGAAATTATGCCACATAAAACATATCTGAACGTGCGCCTAAGTGAGAAACAAATTCACTCTCTGCCAGCAGATGGCGCTTTTGAAACAGCAGCGATACAGCCTTTCCTGTGTAAACGAAGCAAAGCTGCAATTTTAAATACTACATTAATATGCATAATATGGAGGTAGGATGAAATCTAAACTTTTCTAAAGGCAGTCAGTTCCCCTCAGAGATGCATACATATGAACCCCCATCCCCAATTTATTTTTTACAGTACAGTGCTCAGTATTTTCTCTTTTCTGCATTCATCTTCAGCATCTCTGGCTTCTGTTAACATCCTTTTACAGTTTGCCTAGTTATAGAATTAGTTGTGTGTTATTAATAGTTCTGTAGCCATGATTTAGAAGTGTACACTCTAAAAAATGCTGGGTTAAAAACAACCCAACTTGGGTTATTTGGCAACGCAGTGCTGGGTAAATATTGGACAGAACACTTGCTGGGTAATTTTGACCCAGCTGGTCGGGTTAAATGTTTTTACTAAACATGCTGGTTATTAAACATTGCTGGTTATTTCATTTAAGTCAACTATTGTTTAAAAATTATTATATTGCTGACTTAAAATGGGCTGGAAATTAAAAATCACACACAGAATTATGGAGGCAACAGGAATAATCAAAAGATGAACATTTAATATAAACAAGAATACCCACAGACAAAAATAAAAGACAAATAGAATTTATTTGGGTGAATACAGCATAGTTTACAATATTACATACCATTAAACTCATTTAACAATCACTTTAGAAATAAAAATATAACATTTAAAAGTAGCATTTTAATTTACGTGTATTCAACCATTCTCTGTAATCACTTTTTTTTTTTACTGAAATAGTGCAAATTTTTGTGCCGGTGTGTCGATGAACATTTATTATTAAGCAAGAACACATGGACAAAATACAAGACTAACTGAATTTATTTAGGTGAATACAGCATAGTTTACAATATTTAAACTAATTTAACAAGAACTTTAGACAAAAAATGTAACATTTAAAAGTAGCATTTTAATTTTAGTGTATTTAGCCGTTCTCTGTAAACACGTTTTACCAAAATAGCGCTAATTCTTGTGCCAGTGTGTCGCCGAAATCTGAGCTGGTGAAGGGCTGCTGTTCAGCGGTGTAACTGCGAACTTCAGACTGTGGCCTCACGTTTCACTTGCAGCTAAAAGATGCCCTGACCGACTTCAAAACCTGCCCATAAACAAACAGTACTGAGATTAAGGAACATATTTTAACATCAAATTAAATTAAACTCAGTACTATAACGAATAAAATCCATTTATTTTATGCAAGGCAAAAGGTTTCCATCATGCAAAGTGACCGCTGCTGACGCAGCTGACTGACATTTCGTCCTTATGTTGCGCTCCGTAAAATAATACAATTTACAGCACAGTAAAGACTTTATAAATGAAATAAAATGTATACAAACCTTTATTTTGCTGAAGAAGTGCAAATCGGCAGTGTTGAGAACCGCTCTCTCCTGTAGAGGACTCAAAAATCCGATGCTCTGACTGTAACTTAGCAGCTGGGTTGTTTCTTCAGAGACAGGCTCAACCCAGCGGTTGGGTAGAAAAAAAAATAACCCAGCGTTAAAAATGACCCAGCAACTTAGATACAGAGAAACTACCCAGCACCTGGGTAGGTACTGGGTTAAAAAAATAACCCAGCACCTGGGTAAAAATATTAAAAACAACCTAGTAAAATAAACCAACAGGCTGAACCCAGCATTTGGGCTAAAAAAATAACCCAGGATTTTTTAGAGTGTATGGAGTTAACAGGGATCTCCTCTCAATTCACGGCACAGTCTATTTTGCTTAGCCATTTCTACTGGTACCAGTTTTTAAAAAGTTTTCAAAAGTCAAACCGGTTTATCGTTTGATCCGGTATATCGCCCAGCATTATGATGCCTTGCGATCTATCTTGTCAGTAGTGCTTTCAAACAAGAAATGTTCCAGTGTATTTTGTTGTCAACAAAAGCCGTTTCTCCTCGCTTCTCCTACTTTTTCTCAAACTGAGTCATGTAACTTTCGAGAGAATCTGCTCTTATTTGCATTTTCTTATTCTCTGTCTTTCCGTCCCTCTCTCCCCTGGACATCATCACCCCTCACCTCTAGAGAAACACACACACTTACATATAGAGTCCGGTGCACATGTGAGCTGACAGCTGGCTTCCGCAGGGCCCAGCAGGTGCGGTGACAAGGCCCCAGAGGCCCCTGACTCACACAGCCTGTGTGTGTGTGTGTGAGTTTGCTTGACTGATAGATAAAAGCCTCAACATATTAGTTGTGATTTTTATCTGCAATGCTTTTGTCCTTTAAACAAACTTTTCTGTGCAGTTTTTCTTTTCTTAATTTGCAGTTTGTCTCACTGACACGTGTGCTACGCCCGGGGAGGAAAAAGTTTACTCCATTGTTCTCTTTGTTGTTACAACTCTCTTGTGTACGTTTTATTCGCTCCTAAAAGTAGAATTAAACCGTTTTCCCAACACATGGGGGTTGACACATTATAAATAGTGTAATTCGTATCTATGGAAAGTAGATGCTTAATTATCTTGATCTTTGCTTTGACGCTCCGTTTCTCTCTCTCTCGCTCCGCAACATGGCCGGTATTGGTCAGCGTGGGATGTCTGCACAGTATGATGTTGAAAGGCACCGCGCACACACACACCTGGCTCACCGGCTGCCTCTTTGGTCTGCGTCACCTTTTGTCAGGCTCATGTTAATTAAGCCCCGTCAACGACAAACACGCGCACACACATGCACCCTCACCGGGGTGCCTTTTAATGAGCCTGCCATTTGATAGTTATAGACACCAAACCAATGTGCTTGTTTTATGTCTTGATGTGTCTCTGTGTGTGTGTGCTTTCTGAAGAAGGAGAGGAAGGTGAAAAAGAGGAGGAGGTTTTGGGGAAGATCAGCTGATGAGGGATTGTTTATGGTAAATAGGGAGTATCTTTCAGTCTTCCTATGTCTCTCTTTCTCTCTCGCTTCTCCTTGTTTTGCGTCCAAGTGAGCCGTGACTCTCCCTTTTCAGCGAGATGAAAGACGCCCGGCACGGGGCTTCCAACAAAAGTGCCGGCAATCACAAACAAACCTTCAAATGAAGAACATCAAAGGCGCTGCCCCAATTGTTAGCCTCTCGTGTCCGGGGAAAATTGGCTCATTAAGGCCAAAAAATGACATTGTTTACATTAACCGAGGCCCCTGATTAGATGCAACCATGTTTGTTATGTTGTGTTGTCCGCCTTCACTGTTGCCGCTACCAACGGGCCACTTCAGCCCTCCGCCGCACAATCGTTCCTTTGAAGGCTTTCTCTTCACTGATAAAGAGAGGAAGAATGGGACAACAAAAAAAGAAAGCAAGGGAGAAAAGGATAAACACGGTCACAATTGCAAACGCACACAGAAGGACATGATAGGTCCATTCTCTCTGTTTCTCTATTCCAGCGTCAGTTTTCTCTCTTTAGGACTAATTAGGTTGCCTGTGGAAAGAGAGGCGATTTGAGAGGACAGTTGGGGCTGTGATGGATCTGTTTGTGTGGTAATTGCACTGATAAAGAGTGGGCTGTTTTTGGAGGGAGAGAAAGAGAAGGAAAGGACCACGGTGGCGAGTCAGGGGAGGAATTGTGTCAATGGCCCGGGCTCATCTTGTAAATGAAAATAACCTCTTTTGCAACCCGACACGTACGCAAGCTGAAACGGTGTCTAATATCTGTAGAGTGGGGGTTTGATGAGTTTACACTGTCATGAGTTTGAGAGATGTGGTGTCAGAATCTTTTTATGAGTTTCATGTCTGGATGAATATCTTGAAATGGTTAAAAAAAAAACCTGTTGTGAAAAGGGATAGTTCACTCAAAATTCACATATTGCACATAAAATGGGCATAATATTTAAGATTCCTTTTTCAAAGAGTACCACGTATTCCACATATTTTCCACATAACTGGTGTCTCGAAGTGGCATCATTTGGTATCATTTATGTCCAATATGACGTATGCAAACACTAATGAGATCGAAGAGTAAATTTCTTCCTTTAAAATAATTTCAGTATTGGAAAGTGTCTTGTTTTATACCTCCTGTAGTACAATTATATGTTATTCTAATGCAGTACAAGTTTAAAAAATTATTCTCAGTTTTTCAGTAACAGTTTACAATAAGGGTTGTTTTTTTGCCTTTTTAAAACAATTTTTATAACATTAATGCATTAAGGATTTTTACAGCAATTACTATTCTAGATTAGTGTTCATTTCTGTTGTTGTTATTACTATTAATTAATGTTAATACTGTTGTTCATTGTTCAAAATACATAAATTCACTTTAATTATATAATACATGAATTATATAATAATTGATACTGAAATCTAATTATATACATGTTTAGTTTATATTTTATTTTATATTAAATATTTATTTTATTTTAAAATTTTTTTATGATTTTAAAGACGTTTTTTTTGCTCATCAAGCCTGCGTTTATGTGATTAAAAATACAGAAAAAAACTGTATCATTGTGAAATAATAATGCAATTTAAAATAGTTATTTTCTATTTTAATATACTTTAAATTAGAATTTATTCCTGTGATGCAAACTGCATTTTTAGCATAATTACTCCAGTCTTTAGTGTCAAATGATCCTTCAGAAATTATTCTAATATGCTGATTTATTATCAGTGTTGGAAACAGTTGTGCTGCTTAATTCTTTGATTAATGAAATGATAAAAAGAACAGGATTTTTTTTTAAATAGAAATCTTTTGTAACAATATACACTGCTGTTCAAAGTTTGGGGTCACAAAGTTTTTTCCTTCTTTCTTTCTTTGAAAGAAATGAACACTTTTGTTCGGCAAGGATGTGTTAAATTGATCAAAAGTGATAGTAAAAACTTATATTGTTAATAAAATATATATATATTGAATAAATGCTGTTCTTTTAAACTTTTTTTTCATTAAAGAATCATATTAGAATGATTTTTGAAGGATCATGTGATACTGAAGCCTGGAGTAATGGCTGATGAAAATTCAGCTTTGCATCAGAAATAAATTATATTTTAAAGTATATTAAAACTGTTATTTTAAATTGCAATAATATTTCAAAATATTACTTTTTTCTGTATTTTTGATAAAAAACAAACAAAAAAAAAAATACAAAATCTTGAAAAAATCTATTACATTACATTTTTTTTTCAAGTTCATTTAAGATGTTAAACATTTTTTAGTATATGTACATTATTTCACGTTAGTTACATTAATGCTAACATATAAAACCTTATTGTAAATTGTTACCGAAGTATCACTTATAACTGCAGTCTGTTTTATAACAGGCTGTTTTTGTATTGTAATGTGAAGCATTTCTGAAATTTCCTCTCATGTCTGCGAGGCTGGACAGAGCTGTATCTGTGTATGAGAAAGAGAGAGAGAAAGACGAAGAAGAACTGTACTGCTAACCACACTGTGACCTCCTAACCCTTCCCTCCCTCCCTCTCCAGCCTCCCTCACCTGTGCCCTCTCAGGGAGGGTGACCTAACCTGAAAATAATTACAACTACTGAACTGTCACTGCACCCTCCACCTCATCTCCAGCCCTTATTGCCAAAAACACGCACCCCGCAGGTCAGGTCACCACATTAGATCACCCATACACACTCGCACACTCACACAGCATCCCTGCTCCACAAAAGTTCTTGACTTCCATTAACATATTTCCACTTTTTCCTGTTTTTCAGTCCACTCTCTTTCTCTCTTTCTCTCTTTCTATTCCCGCCTCCCCTCAATGGGGCCCCCAAAACTGTCGTAATTGCCTTTTAAAATAGTTTAGCATCTCCCTCAGAGAGCAGAAAAGTTTCCCCAGTATGGCACTTGAGGAAGAGTGAGTTGTTTTGCGGTGCTGCCGTGGAAACAGAGACGAGAGGAATTGAAATGATCTTGACTTCTGACCAGCCTCGTCTCCTGGGGCAGACCGGCACAGGATGGAAGAGCGCACTATGACTTCTCTTCACCGCTTAAAGACTTGTATGGAAAATATAAATTGGTTGTGGCAGGCTGAGAAAGATGCATTGGCATTTGTTGTGCCAGCAATTCCAATTCATGAAAGACTTGTCGTTTGAATACATTTTGGATGCTTATTTTTTTGAGGTTCTTTTTTTTATTTTCATTTATTTTAAACTGGTGTTCAACAATAGATTTGCAATCATTCGAAGTTTATGCAGACAAAATGACCACCTTTGACTGAGGTTTTGCTGGGATCTGAATTTTTACATCCTCTAGTGGAAATACTTGTAAAAGAAAACCAATCCACCATGATGCTACATTTTTTAAAACACTGTTATTTTACAG
The DNA here is from genome assembly GCF_022985175.1 of Labeo rohita. Classification (NCBI taxonomy): domain Eukaryota; kingdom Metazoa; phylum Chordata; class Actinopteri; order Cypriniformes; family Cyprinidae; genus Labeo; species Labeo rohita. The sequence continues at coordinate 13,569,483 of NC_066884.1, read as the reverse complement.
TCACTCTGAAGTTTTTTTTATTTTGCAGGCTTTTATGTCTAAAGACAATTTTTCTATGAATACATTCAAAGTTTTGTACATCATATAACATTTTAAACACATATAACAGTCTGCAAAAAGAGAAACAATTGTGAACCAATGATTTTTTTGTATTTTGTGTTTGTTTTATGCGTATTACCATTATTATCATCATTAGAAGTAGTATAGTAGTAGCAGTGATAATAATAATAGTTTTAATGATAATGAGTGATAATTTAATGTCATATATTTGGTCAGTTAAAATGAAGATATATTGAATTGGTGCATTCATGTTAAAGGGTTCACCCAAAAATGAAAATTCTGTCATTAATTATTCACCCTCATGTCATTCCAAACCCATAAGAGTTTTTTTTTTCCAGTGCACACAAAATGTATTCTCGTAGCTTCATAAAATTATATGGTTGAACCGCTGATGTCGCCTTGACTATTTTATCAATGTCCTTACTACCTTTCTGGACCTTGAACGTGGAAATTACATTGCTTTCTGGGTCAGAAAGCTTTTGAATTTCATCAAAAATATCTTAATTTGTGTTTTGAAGATGTAAGAAGTTATTATGGGTTTGAAACGACATGAGGGTGAGTAATTAATGACAGAATTATAATTTTTAGGTGAACTGTCCCTTTAAGAATATTCTTGTGATTAATTTCACATTGTTTTGTACTATGAATCTCAAGAGATTCATTTATATCTGATTAATTTTTATGATTTCATATTATGTCATAGCATCTTAAGGAACATTTGGTAAAATATTTTTCCCAAAGCTTAGTAAATCTCTGCGATGGAGAGGACAGGTGAGCCAGAGAGCAGCAAAATACAGATTCATAAAAGCTCCCTAAAGAGCTTTTATTGATTTAATTGTTTTGCACGGTAGTGTCATGTAGCTCCAGGCACCAAGCATCTCCCACTCCTGGGAAATAAAAGAGAGAGTGTGGTTAGAGAAAACCCAATTGAGATATTGATAAAAAGCTCAGAATCTGCTCAGAGGAGAGAGGCATATGAATTTTTGCACATACACTCCTCTTTCCTTCTTTCATGTACCACACCTCAGATACTTTTAAATTCTGTGACTTTTACTTAAAATTGTTTAGTTATGGCACAGCCTCCCAAAGCATGCCCCCTCAGATTTTTGTGCCAAGCCATGTGGAATTTAAATATAATGAAAGAAATTTTTTATGCATATTTTATGACAGAGTTGCATGATTATTGTATTGTTTATTCATGCAGTGAATGATCAGTGCCTGTCAAATTTATTTGCAATTTTTTTATAAATTATTTATTTATCATGGAATCATGTTTCCTCTAAGTAAAAACCAAAACAAGTAATTGTACAATACAGCTTAAAGTAAAAAATTAAGTCAGACTGTGAGATATAAAATCTAATTTATGGAAATGAATTTACATAGTGAGATATAGTTGACGTCAAAAGTTTACACCCCCTTTCAGAATATGCATAATGTTAATTATTTTACCAAAATAAGAGGGATCATACAAAATGCATGTTATTGTTTATTTAGTACTGACCTGAATTTGATATTTCACATAAAAGATGATTTATAAAAATGACCTGTTCAAAGGTTTACATTCCCTTGATTCTTAATAATGTGCTATTACCTGAATGATCCACAGCTGTTTTTTTGTTTAGTGATAGTTGTCCATGAGTCCCTTATTTGTCCTGAACAGTTAAACTGCCTGCTGTTCCTCAAAAAAATCCTTCAGGTCCCACAAATTCTATGTTTTTTCTGTAGTTTTGTGTTTTTAAACCCTTTTAAACAATGACTGTATGATTCTGAAATCCATCTTTTCACACTGAGGACAACTGAGAGACTCATATGCAATTATTACAGAAGGTTCAAACACTCACTGATGCTCCAGAAGGAAAAAACATGCATTAAGGGTGAAAACCTTTCGAATTTAAAGGTCACAGCATATTTAACTTATTTTGTCTTCTGGGAAACATGTAAGCATCTTCTGTAGCCTCTGAAAGGTAGTACTAAATGAAAAACTATTTAGGCAAAATAAAATAAATGTACACATCTTCATTCTGTTCAAAAGTTTTCACCCCCTGGCTATTAATTGTTTTTCCTTCTGTAATAGTTGCATATGAGTCCCTCAGTTGTCCTCAGTGTGAAAAGATGGATCTCAAAATCATAAAAGCATTGTTGGAAAGGGTTCAAATACACAAAAATGCTGGAAAACCAAAGAATTTGGGACCTAGATTTAAATGCACTGATTCATTGTTATACATATGTAAGTTCTAATTTCACCTGTTTGTACTTTTCTACTTTTACTAGTCAAGTTAGCAGCGCAGCGATGGAACGGCGAGAGAAGTGAAGGTGAGAAGAAAAGACTGCAGTGAGAGTATGTGGACAGAAAAACAGAACAGACAGGCAAGTGTTTTATTGAATCTGTGGTGTCCACAGAATCGGGTAACTCACTTAGAGGGCGTCTCTAAAAGCATTCGGTGTGTGGAGCCCTATGGGCAGTGTCACTCTCAATCTACAAAACAGAGGACCTGAGGGGCTGCTCTTTGAATAAGAAAACTACTTTTACAATACAGATGGATTATTTCATCTCTGACTGGTCCCTCCTGAGACTTGAGCCGCATATTTCGGGGGAATGAAAAATAGGGCTGTGAATGTGTGTTTGGTCAAATCTGATATCAATATCACTTTAGAGAGATTATTTCCCCATATATGCCTCTCAGAAGCTTTTCACTCTGTTTGGCTCATGGGGATAGAATTTGCTTCTAAATTAAATGCGATGGTTGAAGGGCACCACATGGGGTCTGGATTCCAGGACGTATCATATTGGAAGGTGCTCAAAAATCTAAACAGACTAAAAATGAAAACTTAATCAAATCGGATCTTTTGCAACAAATCATTTGCAAACTTAATTGCAAACTTCATTGGAAGAGATTTGGAGCAATTTAGCATTACAACATGCTCACCAATGGATCATCTGGGTACCGTCAGAATAAGAGTTCAAACAACTGATAAAAGAATCACAATAATCCACAACACAGCTTCAGTCCGTAAATAACGACTTGTGAAGTGAAAGACTGTGTGATTGTAATAAACAAATCCATATTTAAGAAGTTTTTAACTCCACTCTGTTACCTGACACTAAAATATGAATCTCCATAATATTGCTTTCTACAAAAAGGTCTTGTCTGAATCACAAGAGCAATATGCACAGATCAAGCACCATTTGAAAGTGAAAACAGTCAAAACTGTTTTAAATGAATATGTTGTGGTGGATTTTGATGTGAGAGGACAGCAGGGATAGACTGCGCAACAGGGCGGTGCGCAGATGTTCATACGTGATCAAAATAAAAAATGAGCTCAGACTGCTCATTTGTGTACCGACATGGTTGACAGCTGTTCATGCACAATTCACTGTTTTAGATCGACTAACTGTAATACTGTGAAGTATTTCTAGGCTATGGTTTGCCGGTTTCTATGGAAGCCCATCTCGGCCACTGAATAAAAAATAAAAAATGGTAATTGTGACTTTTCTTCTCACAATTCAGATTTTTTGCGTTGCAGTTGCAAGTTTACATCTCACAATTCTGACTTTTTTCCTCACAATTGCGAGTTACGAAGTCAGAATTGTTTGATATAAACTTGCAATTGTGAGTTATAAAGTCAGAACTGCAAGATGTAAACTCGCTAATCTGAGTTTTTTCTCAGAAATGCGTGATATAAACTCACAATTCTGAGAAAAAAATCACAATTGTCAGATATAAGCCCTTTTTTTTCTCAGAATGGTGTTTATATCCTGCAATTCTTACTTTATGACACGCAACTGACTTTATTTCTCGCAAATGTGAGTTTAAATCTCATAATTCTGACTTTATAACTTGCAATTACAAGTTAATATTATGCAATTCTGAGAAAAAAGTCACAATTGTCAGATATAAGTTCACAGTTGTGACTTTTTTTTTCTCAGAATGGTGTTTATATCCTGCAATTCTTACTTTATAACACGCAACTGACTTTATTTCTCGCAAATGTGAGTTTAAATCTCATAATTCTGACTTTATAACTTGCAATTACAAGTTAATATGGAATTCTGAGAAAAAAGTCACAATTGTGAAATATAAGCTCACAATTGTGACTTTTTTCTCAGAATTGTGTTTATATCTCACAATTGTGACTTTTTTTCTCAGAATTGCAAGTTTATATCCCGCAGTTCTGACTTTATAACACGCAATTGACTTATTTCTTGCAATTGTGAGTTTAAGTCTCATAATTCTGACTTTATAACTTGCAATTTCGAGTTAATATCATGAATTAAAAGGGATCATACAATATCAGAATTGCGAGTTTATCTCACAATTGTGAGAAAAAAGTCAGCATCGCAAGATACAAACTCGCATTTGCGAGAATAAAGTCAGAATTGTGAGTTTATGTAACGCGAGTTTATGTCTCGAAATTCTGACTTTTTAATGTGTAATTTCAAGTTTATATCTCAATTCTGTGAAAAAAGTCAAAATTGTGAAATAAAAAGTCGCAATAATCTTTTTTGTAGTTTTTATTCAGTGGTGGAAACAAAACAGAAAATAAAAGCTTGCTGATTTTAGGTTTGAAAATGTAAATGAATATATAAAAAAAGACAAAACAAAGAAAATCTAAATATTAGCACTGTATTTTTCAAGTGTACTATAAATGAATAGTATTTTTATTCAATACTCATTTTTTATTTTAAAATATAGTAGTGTTATCACACTTCATTCATTAATTTATTATTTTATTTTGAAAGTTAACTAAATAAAGTGCAATAATGCTGTTATATCTACTTAATTAATTAATTTTTTAAAAAAGTAATTATTATTATTAATATTTAATGGGTCACCCTATATGCAGCATGAGCACCAAACCAAATCTTCAGGTGCTCTCAAGTGAACCAGACCGAAAAACGTATGTGCACCCCTGGTTATTATGCATTACTTAATCAATCTGTTTTAAACTATTTGAATTCTGATGGCACTTATTCAGTGCAGAGGATCCAATGTGAGCATGTAATGCTAAATTTCTCAAAATCTGTTCTAATGAAGAAACAAACTCATCTACATCTGGCCTAAGGGTGAGAAAATGTTCACAAATTTTAATTTTTTGAGTGAACTATTTCTACTTCAAGAGATACTTGAACTTACCTTCATGCCATTCAAATCCTGTACTTACTACTGTAAAACACAAAAATAAATTTTAAGAATTTTTTTTCACATGCAGTGAAAGTCAATAGGGTCCAGCATTGTTTTTGACTTTCATTTTCCGAACAAAATCTTTCTTCAAAATATCTTTTTTTGCTTGACACAGAAGATCATACAGGTTTGGAACAACGTATGGGTGACTTAACGTTGACCGAATTTTCATTTTCAGGTGAACAATCCGTTTAAATAATGTCTTCTTGAACTATATTTACATAATCATCACTTTAAGTCATCGTTAAGTTTGATTAGCACCATAGAAAAACAAAGACAGACGCTTATCAGATGACGGTTGTATTGCGCTACCAGACTTCCCATTGATTAGCCCGCAGGATCCCCCTAGGGTTTGCTAAATGGTGTCTGTGTATTGCCATTACGGGGGTTACCAATTATTTTCCCCCTGAAATTAAGGGCAGTGACCCTAATATGAGGCCACTTAGTGCCTGTAATAAGATGATAATTGAGTTTGATGATAGACCCCCGTCCCCTCCCTCAACTTCACAGCCCTATTCATGCTAACTGTCACTTCTTAGTAATGGATTACAGTGGCATTACTTACATTTATCATTTCCTGCATGATAGACTGTGTGAAGAAGACGATAGGAATAGGAAAGAGATGAGAACTCCCCAGATCATCTTATTTCTCTCCGATTCATTGTTCTTTTTCCTCTTTAGTGCCGTTCTCGGGCTCCACTCGTATGTGCTGTAATTGCATATGCACATTTCCCCAAAGACTTCAAATTAAAAGAAAGTTCTCCATCCGACCATTCATCCATTCCTTCTTGTTCTTTCTCAGCCCTCTCACACATAAAACCTGGCCTGGGGACAGCAAGCTTATTTGAATAGAGCTTTAAATGTCCCTATCCAGCTTTGTGTTACTAATAAGGAGATGCTCATACACTTTCACTGGATTGACTTTCATGCAAGGGTGCCCCTCACTGGATCAGACCGTTCTCTTTACAGTGAATGGTTCAAGACAGGCCTTGTCATTTTGGGATGATGATAACAAATATAACTTAAGATTGTGGTGTTATCAGATCTTTATTTAAAGCTGTTTGCTTCTACATTCATGCATTTGCCATTGAATTCAAGGGTGTAACTTCTTTTTACGATTTTCTTTAAATATGCTTCTCTCCATTTACGGTTTACCATTTACATATTGTGCAAAATATTCCTTTAAATGGATAGTTCACCCAAAAATGAAAATTCTGTCATTAATTACTCACCTCATGTCGTTCCAAACTCATAAGACCTTTGTTCATCTTCGGAACACAAATTAAAGTTTGAAGCCGCATTTAAACTGCATTTTGGAAGTTCAAAATCGGGGCACCATATCAGTCCATTATATGGAGAAAAATGCAGAAATGTTTTCCTCAAAAAACATAATTTCTTTACGACTGAAGAAAGAAAGACATAAACATCTTGGATGACAAGGGGTTGAGTACATTATATGTGAATCTTTGTTTTGGAAGTGGACTTCTCCTTTAAGATATTTTTTGATGAAATCTGAGAGCTTTCTGACCCTGCATAGACAGCAACACAACTACTACGTTCAAGGCCCAGAAACATAGTAAGGACATTGTTAAAATAGTCTATCAGTGGTTTAAAGTTATATTGTCAGCTCAGAAAATACATTAATTTGATTACAAACACCAGAGACCGGAAAAAGGTGGATACTTCTGAAAATTTTCTCTTTAGTTTTGCAGAATTTAGTTTTGCAGAATTTTTCCAGTAGGATCTTTCATTAGTGGGAGGCTAATTCGCATTACATGCACTCTTGTTGGCCTGGTCTTTCAATTGTGTTTCAGTAATTATGGGCTATGAACTGTTTATATGAACTTTAAATATTGACCACTTTCACTCAGTGAGTAAAAAGAAAAGACTGTGAGCCATGTTTAATGTAAATTTGTCATTTTTAAAATTCGTATATTTAAATTTGTGTGATTTCATCACTCTTCATTTGTTAAGTATCTGAATATCTGGTGCCAATGAACTTTTCCACAGCTATGAAGAAGCCAAAATAAGAGTGGCTTTGAAAATGTGTGGTTAATTAGATCATAATGGCCTCATCAATTAGGAGCAAATCATGGTTTGGCCTGGGCTGGACGTTTTAATGAAAAGTTGAAATGGGTCACCCCTCAGGGCAACGAGTGTCCAAATCTGCTCTCCCGATCATCATTTATCACTGCAGACATCTTTATTTGTTAAAACAACTAATTCGGCCAGGCTGAAATGGACATGTTTAGTCTATACTCTTGTAAGCAGTGACCCTTGCATTTCGAACACACTGAGACACCTTGACGGTTTCCAGAAGCTTCTCTCCCTCGTGCAACCTTGGAAAAATGCTTGTCAATCCTTGATAAAGTGCTTAAATAAAATCATTATTTGACTTTATTGATGTTTTTTTTGTCCCCATGCAAGGCTCAATAGGTTATTGTGGATTCTGCCAAATGGGTCTGGGAGAAATCATTAGAGTGGGCTGATGTGATTTACGTCCTTGGTAGCGAGGGGCACCCAAATGATCTGCCTCTCAATCGGCATCATCAATCATGCGGAACCAGCGGGCACCTCAGGCAGCCGGAGCTGGCGTTGTGTAGGGTGGGACAGATATGTGTGTGCAGTTGAGGGGTTTGATGACAAATATGAATGTTTCGGTTTATGGGGCAAGACTGGCAGCATATTTGGCATCGCCCGTGTTTGTGTGCGTGAATTGTCTTTGGCGGAGCTCCATCTTGGCTTGTTGTTAATGTGTGTGAACTGACTTCCTTAAAACACATCATTGCTTTAATACTAATGTGTCATCACATTAGTGCGTCACTGCATCAGCAATTAATTCCAATTTGTTTTGTAAACAGGATCTTTGAGTTCTACTTTTGAGTTTTTACATCCTACAACTTCATCAACATCGTGACCTCTAACTAGTAAATTGATGGAAGCCAATAGAATCAACAACAAAAGTGCATTGTTGAATCAGCGCCAGCAAACAGCAACAATCTCTACAGTCCATCATAGGTTTACAAGTAGGTAACACTTTACAATAATGTTGTGTTTGTTAACATTACTCAGTGCAATCGATCACATGAAACAATAAATGCTTTTAATGCTTTCATCAGTATTGGTTCATGTTAATTTCAACATTAACCCTACACTGTAGGGTACAGAAAAACAAGAATTACCGGGGAACAATAGTATTAGAATTAAAATGTAGATAAATACAGTTGACGTCAAAAGTTTACATACACCTTGGAGAATCTGCAAAATGTTTATTATTTTACCAAAATAAGAGGGATCTCTATTTTTTTATTTAGTACTGACCTGAATAAGATATTTCACTGATGCTTCAGAAGGAAACACAATGCATTAAGGGGGTGAAAATTTTTTAATTTGAAGATCGGGGTAAATTTAACTTCTTGTGTCTTCTGGGAAACATGTATCTTCTGTAGCTTCTGAGAGGGAAGTGCTAAATGATATTTAGGCAAAATAAAAAAAATATACACATCTTTATTCTGTTCAAAAGTTTTCACCCCCCGGCTCTAAATGCATTGTTTCCTTCTGCAGCATCAGTGAGTATTTGAACCTTCTGTAATAGTTGCAATAGTTGTTCTCAGTGTGAAAAGATGGATCTCAAAATCATACAGTCATTTTTGGGAAGGGTTCAAATACACAAGAATACTAAAAAAACAAAGAATTTATGGGACCTGAAGGATTTTTCTGAAGAACAGATGGAAGTTTAACTGTTCAGGACAAACAAGGGACTCATGAACAGCTATCACTAAAAAAAAAAAAACGGCTGTGGATCATTCAGTTAACAACACAGTATTAAGAATCAAGTGAATGTAACTTTTGAACTGGGTCATTTTTATAAATTCAGCTACTATTTTCTCTTGTGGTCTATATGTAAGCATCTTTTATGTGAAGTATCTTATTCAGGGCAGTACTAAATAAAAAATAACATGCATTTTATATCATCCCTCTTATATTGGTAAAATAATTAACATTTTGTAGATTCTGCAAGGTGTATGTAAACTTTTGACTTCAACTGTAAATGCTGTATAAAATTGTTCATTGCTAGAACTGAATTGAACATTACTGTAAAGAAAATCCTGAAAATAGGGCACAATATACTCTATAAATATGAAGGAATTTTCAGTATGTATTTATTTACAGGTGTTTTAAATTTTGGAATTCATTGTTATGTCGTGTTTTATGGTTAACAGAAAAAATACTGGATCATGTCCATTGTGTTAAATTATTCTATTTAAATGTATTTTTTACAGTGTAGAATAAAGTGCTACAGCCATTTTTGGCTAAATATCCATAAACTACAAAGATTAAGGTCTTGTAGTGAGACTCTGATAGGTAAAAAACCTATAAATTGATGTTCGAATAATTTTGTTCTTCAACAGAAAAAAGCTGCTCTGAAATAAAAAGTTCGTCCATTGCACAGGTTGGATGTAAATCAAAATCAAATGGTTCATTAGGAAACAAACATAATGACCTCATTGAGTTGCCATGGAGATGAATATTATTGAATAATCACTTATATCTATTTGTCTCATAAAGTTATTATATGGCTGCAGAAGACTTTTATAATGCCTTTTTTGTAGCTTGAAAAACATGCGTCCCCCATGAACTCTTGTTATATGGCAAAAATCTTACTAAGTGGTGTCCAAATGTTCTCCAGGCTTTGTCGGGAGCTGTCTGTGGTGCTGATGTCAGTGAGATCCGCTGATGGTGCTGACTGGACAGCTCTGGAAAGCCAAAAACATTGCTACATCCACAAATAAATCTTGGGGCCAAATGCCTTGTTGTTGGCCAAACGACTGAGCTGGATATCTCAGCAAGAATACAGGCCTAACAAATTCATTATTAAACTGCAGACTTAGAATTATAGGAAGAACTTATAATGTAGATTAAAATCATGAAGCGCATTCATCGTATTGGTACAATCACCAGTGTTAAGAGGACCCGAGAGAACCAGCTGTATAATATAAAGCAGTTTGCATCACGTGATACGGTGTCTATAATTTAATAATACTGAAGCAGTACCATCTCAGATAAATCTTTGTAATAATGTCACACGCAATTGTGAAAACCTTGTTCATCTCTCTTTTACAGGCAGCGTGACAATGACTCGTGAATAACGTGACCCTAATAACGCGCGTAAAAAAGTGGCGTGAAATCGCTCGAGCGTTCTAATTAATAAAAGCCCGAAAACCTGATAAACTGCAGCTTAATGATTACACGAATAATTACAGAGGGCGGATAAAAGACAACACGGTGCTGCACAGACCTGATAACCCTTTAAACAAGCCGTCTTTATCCTCGCCGGCGTGCTCTCTATATTAACCGCGTGAAATATCACATGAAAAGAGAGGAAAGGAGGGGAGTGGTGGAATTAGCTGGGTTGTATAAGCAATTATAGGGGCATGGTATGTAGCTAAGCACACTAATAGGTATGTAGAGGAGGCATTATTCAATTAAAGTGGCGGGATACAGTGCGAAGGAACAGAGATGCGGTGACAGCGCCGGTGTCTTCTCCTTATGAAACAACCTATTTAAGCTAAATCAACTCCCACTTAAGAACAGCCGTAATAAGCACGGAGGAGACGCGCGGTGGCCCGCGGGGCCCCATCCGTCATGCTGTAATACCCAATCAAAATGAGTGATGACACCTTGCGCTGTGCCTGCCGCATCCCCTTCTGTAGCATTACCCTGCTCTTTCTCTGCATCCAGTTCCTGCTTGAACAACCATACTTTTTGAACGCGCTCTCAGAAGTCACTGTCAAGTCCCAAGTGGAAATGCCTTTTGCTCACGTGAGTCAGCAACTCTGCTCTATAAATGCGGCTTACGCGCTGAAACCGAAAGTCATCTCTTTTCATAAATGCTGTGTATCACTGGTTATATAAAGCAGGCATATTTCTGTGACTGTATTGTGACCCGTCTAATGTCTAAAGGGAGTATAGATGGCTGTCTGCCAAGAACCTATGACACAAAGCACGTTCTGCTAGGCTTTAATTTGGTTTTGAGGAAAAAGATAGGCTAATATTAATTAACGTATACTTTGTCTGAATATAGTTCTGAATAATGCCAAAGGTGGATCAACCATTTGTGTTTCATTCTTAATGAATCAATGATTTTGAACAAATAGTTTGACTAAATGATTCAATGATTCAAAGAGATTTGTTTCCTTCTTGAATGAATCCTTCTTTTTGAAAGAATCATTTGAATAATTGACTTAGTAAAACTAAAAAAAAATTTAGTTGAGTGAATAATTCAATTACTCACTCATAAAGTGAGTCTCTTGTTTCATTCTGAAGGCAGTACACTTTGCAGGCAGTGTTTGGTACTTCCAAAAACTGATTTCAGACCCACTTCAGAGGCATTATAATAGTTCGGTCATCTACATCAAAACAGAAAAAGCTTTTGTGATAACTGAGAGAATATATAATTACTACAGAACTAATTTTTTGCTTGAATCAAAAACAAAAAAGTTGGTCAAAGGTGTACTTTTACACATAAGCCAACGAGCAACCACAACTTTCTGATGCCATCTTTATGTTTTAGCTCAGCTATCACGGAATGGAATGCACAGGATTGTGGGATATCATAAGCAGTGAACGATGCATCTATGCTGCATAAAATTGGCCAGATAAAGGTAACTTGGTTGACAGGATGTGACTTGACATCATTGGATTTTGAATGTACAATGTTACATGTGAATGTGCACTGTTTTTAAATGAATCGTTTGAGTGAATGACTCAATGACTTACTTAGAAAGTCTTGTTTACTTTCTGAATATCTCCTTGTTTTTAAAAGAATCATTTGAATGAATGATTCAGTGAACCACTTGTTCACTTCTGAATGAATACTTGTTTTTAAACAAATTGGTTGAGCGAATAATTCAATGACTCACTCATAAATTCCCTTGTTTCATTCTGAAGGCAGCAGACTTGTTCCCTCACTGCCCTATATCAGGCAGTTGGTTAAAAGTTGGTCAAAGATGTACATTTACACACAAACTGACCGACAACCACAACTTTCAGATGCCATCTTTGTTTTTTAGCTTAACTATCACATAATGGAAAGCACAGAATTGTGGGATATCAAGGGCAGTGAAGGATACAACTATGCTGCATAAAATTGACCAGATAAAGGTATCTCAGTAGACAGGATGTGACTCATTATCATTGGATTTTGAATGTACGATGTTGCATGTAAATGTGCACTGTTTTTAAATGAATCGTTTGAGTGAATGATTCAATGACTCACTCAAAAAGACTTGTTTACCTCCTAAATTAATCAGTTTTTTTTTAAACAAATAATTTTAATGGATGATTAAATGACTCACTCAAAAAGACTTTTGAAAGAGTCATTCAAATTAATGATTAGTGAACCACTTCATTTCCGAATTAACACTTGTTTTTGAACAAACTGGTTGAGTGAATTCAGTGACTTACTCATAAAGTAAGTCCCTTCATTTCATTCTGAAGGCAGCATACTTATTGTCTCACTCCCCTATCAGAACAGAGAAAGCTTTGGTAATAACTGAGAGATTATATAATTACTACAGAACAAATTTTTTGCTTAAATTAAAAATAAAAAAATTGATAAAAGATTTACATTTACACACAAACCGACCACCAACCCCAACTTTCAGATGCCGTCTTTATTTTTCAGCTCAACTATAACATAATGGAATGCACAAAGTTGTGGGATATCATAGGCAGTGAAAGATACATCTATGCTGCATAAAAGTAACAAGATGAAGGTGTCTCAGTAGACAGAATGTGAGCCCTCATCATTGGATTTTGAATGTGCAACGTTGCATGTGAATGTGCACTGTTTTTAAATGAATCATTTGAGTAAATGATTCAATGACTCACTCAGAAAGATTTGTTTACTTTCTGTTAAATCCTTGTTTTTGAAAGAGTCATTTGATAAAGTGAATCTGTGAACCAACTCTTCACTTCTAAATGAATGCTTGTTTTTGAACAAATTGGTTGAGTGAATAATTCAATGACTCACTCATAAAATGAGTCCCTTGTAAAACTGACTAGATAAAGACAGGATGTGACTTGTTGGAAATCATTGGATTTTGAATGTGCATTATTGCCTTCCTACTATGGCTGCATGCTTATGACAAAAATCATAATTGTTGATTATTCCCTTGAAATTGTAACTGCGATTGTTAATTATGATTATCACAATTTACATTGAATCATGTCTTGAACAGCTTTATACCATTGTTTGAAGCAACTGCATGCCACATTTTTATATATAGTTTCTTCTTTAAATATAATAAAACTAATAATTTTAAAATGAAAACAATGAGGAAAAAAAAAACATAAGATAACATACACACTCTTTCACACATACACACACATATTAAGAAAGCAGAATAATGTAAGTGGATTGTACTTGTGCCTTTGAACGATTACAGATTTGTGGCATCTGTAATTGTAATCATGATTAGAAATTCGATTCATTGTGCAGCCCTACTTCCTACATTTGTATGCTGCCTGTAAATGCAGCATTTTTCAGGTTTTGGATGCAGGAACTGTTTTTAAATAAATTGTTTGAGTGAATGATTCAATGACTCACTCATAAACACAGTCACTTGTTCCCACCTACTGGAGTAACAATGTAACCTGTCACTGAAAAATCCCTGCCACAAACTCACAGCCTGTCCGGAACATGCAGAATCTTTTGTATAAATCAAATAGATTTTAATAATGAAAAAGAAATACATAACCAAAACAACATTTTTCTGATTAAATCAGACATGGCAAAGCAGCAGATGTGAAATGAAGCTCATCTGGGGTGTTTGAAGAAGATTCAAAGAACTGTTTTACTTCTCTCATTTTCTTGTTTGTTTTTGCCTTTCCCCCCTACCCCCTGCCTCCCACTCTCTCTCTTTTTCTCCCTCTTTCTTTCTTTCTTTCTCCTCATCAGTGCGTTGTGCTCAGTAATGACTCCCACTGTGGCAGCGGTGCCCCTTTAAGGCTGGGCCCCCCTCCCCATGCATTATTCATCAAAATCAAATGAGGGAACAACAGGAGCAAGAGACATGGTGCATGCCACTTCCTCCTCAACTCCCAAGGTGCCCCCAGCCTGCTGGCCCATCTCCCCCTCTCTCTCCACCCTGGCCTGGGGGTTTTGGGGACCAACTTGGCACCCCTTTCATGGTTAATTCTACGGACAAGCCTTGTCTCTACCTCCCTAGGCCTCCTACTTTTCTCCTTCTCATCTGTTGCAGACCTCAAAGATGCACTTTTCCTCATTAAAAAGTTTTGAGGATAAAATAATAAGAATAATATTACTGCGAAAAGTATGGCGGCAGCCATTTTGAATCACATGACCAGTTAAATACTACTCGATTTATCTCAGTAGCAAATGAATCATGGCTGACTGCTGTATCGTTTAACACTGTTGCCTCTAACTTTCTTATATTTGTAGATATGCTTGCTTGTTGATTTGCGTGTGATGTGCTTTGGGTTCAAACCACATCTTAACCGAGTGCGTATGTGATATTGGACATCGAGATTTGAGGGTAAGTCTCATTCTTTTTTTAAAATGTTTGGCCTCAAGCAACTTGATAAAGTGAGCATGTACAGTATTTACGTCTTTATCCATTTCTGCTCATGCTGTTGCCTTACGGATTACATTGAAAGTGTGTTGCAATTGCTGTTAGTGATGTCACACACCTTTCACACACACAAAACTGTTCGTAGAACTTAGAAGAGCCGCTCTAATATTTGCATGAGCACGGGAGGGGGTTGATAGACTATCCTGGTGCTGTTGCACAATGCCGGTACATTGATTACTTCAGAAAGAGAGCGAAAAAGGGAGGGAGGGATGATTTGATGAGTGTAGTTCTTGTATCCCCTGCTGTTAAAGGCTGGTATGAGAGCTGAACATTACCACCTGGGGCAACCCAAGTCCTTCTAATACAATCAATTCAGTCTGCTGCTCTAATCTAAACTTACCTACACCTTTAACAACTTTAACTGTGTTCAGAGTCTTTTCAAGACAGTGCTCTTACCCTTAGCTGGCTAACTTTTTTGTGTGTACTGACAAAATACATTCTTAGATTCATAATTTTTTCTGAAAAAAATGGTTAGTGCAGCTTACCTGCAAAAGGCGGGACAATGCTAGGGTGTTCTGGATGGTCGTTAGGTTTAGTTAGGTTTTAGTTACTAGTTTTTGTCTTGTTTAATTTTTTTCTTTTTAGTAGGACCTCCAAAGTTATTAACAATGTTTAAAATCATTACATTTCTCAGCAGTCTAGTGTTATTGTTATCTTCTGGTATTTTTCTATTTAATATTAGAGCTGTCAAACGATTAATCGCGATTAATCGCATACAACATAAAAGTTTGAGTTTGCCTAATATATGCCTAATATATAGTGTTTACTATATATCATGTTTATATAAATACACACAAATTAATGTATATATTTCAGAGCAATATGTACAAAATATTCATTTATATATAATATACATTATATAAAAAATGATAATAAATACATATATTTGTAAATATTTCTTAAATATATAAATGAATGTGTTTATATATACATAATAATTACACACAGTACACACACATATATTAGGCAAACTCAAACTTTTATTTTGTATGCGATTAATCGCGATTAATCATTTGACAGCCCTATTTAATATAGATGGTTTTAAGTTTTATGATGTACGATGTATCAAATAAATAAATCAAAATAAATAAATGAATTGATAAAGGCCATTTTTATTTCATTTTAGTTAGTTTTGAAGTAATGAACATGTATTTTAGTTTTTATATTTTTTAAAGGTTTTCCAAGTCGCGTTACTTTTATATTTCAGCTAATGAAAATGTTTTTGTTCTTTGTTTTGTGGTTGTTGTTTTTGTAATATCAGTTTTTTTTTTTTTTTTAATTTGTCTTTAATTTTGTCTTTACATTGTTAGAAAAGATTTATATTTTGAATAAATGCTGTTCTTTTTAGCTTGTTATTCATCAAAGAATCCTGAAAAAAAAGAATCACAGGTTCCAAAAAAATATTTGGCAGCACTGTTGATAATTCTAATAATAAATCTGCATATCAGAATGATTTCTGAAGGATGACACTTAAGACTGGAGTAACAGCTGATGAAAATTCAGCTTTGCATCACAGAAATAAATTCTGTTTTAAAGTATTCTGTTTTAAATTTTGCTGTGTATTTTTTTTGTTCTGTATTTTTGAACAAATAAATGCAGCCTTGATGAGCATAAGAGACTTCTTTAAAAAACATTACAAGTCTTAGTGATCCCAAACTTTTGAGCGGCAGAGTACTTAAGAAAAATACTTTTAGTATACTAGACTGGTATACTTAAAATCTGCTAAATTGGAACAGCTAATTTTGCACTTAATGCACTTTAATTGTGCAGAAATAGTGCTGAAATCCAACTAAAGATATACTTAAGTATATTTGCGCTAAAATTACTGCAAGTATACTTTAGGTACACTTTAAATATTTTGCATTTAAATCCTCATCAATAGTGACATTAAAACATATTTTAGGCTTACTATTAAGAAATGTGCATTGTGCACAAGTAGTACTCCAAATAAAGTTTAATTACAATTTTTCAATTACAATTAGTAAATATGTTAATAGACTCGAACTATACTTAGTATAAAATAAATGCATTTTAAATCTATTCCTTTTTAACTAGGGGTCATTGCTAGGTGGTTCTGTGTGTTTTTCTACACATTACTGTGGTCTTCTGGGTGGTTATTAGGCTGCTGAATTTTAATATCCAATTTACAACAATTTGTTCAAATGTCTGACTCTGAGTATGAACCATAGTACGGATGCTTGTCCACTAATTTGTTGTCCAACTATTTTCCAGGTGTTGAATTCAAGACAAGCCAAACTGGAACTGTCACCGGCTCCTCACCTGAGTTAAACGATTTGGGTCACGCGCTGGGTTACGCGTCCTCGCGGATACAGCGCCGTATATGCGGCCCCCTCGGCAGGGTGCGGGCTATAAATGGAGCAGAATTGGGTTAAGATGATGACAGTGGCTTAGACTGAATGATGTGATGGGTCTGTCAGCAGGCTAATCTGACTCTAATGGGTCTGACCTGTACAGGACCCAGCTGGCCCCCAGGACCCCTCTGATTGGCTCTATTTATTATAGGCTAGAGGACCCGGGAATGGCTTGCATAGTCATTCTACTTTCAGGTCCAATTCCTGGAGTCCTGATGAGCTCTGCCGTGCCCCCCCCCACTCCCCCCGCCTCCTCGTTTCTCCTTCCCTCTTCTCTCCTCCACACCTTTCTCATCATCTTTTGTTTCTTCCTAATGGTTCAATTAAAGAGGTTAATTCCGAGACGGCCCTCCTCAAATCAGCTCTCATCACCTTCCCCTCTTCAGCCTCCTGACCGCCGCACCCAGCTCCGCATTTATTATTCATCCCAATCAAATAAGAGCAAAGGCGGGCTGGAGCAAGCTGCTTTTTTCCCCACACCCCCTTCATCCTCCATCCGCTCTTTCCTCTCCTCTTTGGAAGAATTGCCTTTTATTGAGTGAGTCGGCACGCACTCCCGCTCTCGCATACGCACACGCACACACATACACGCGCACCCCGGACCCCCCCAGCTTCCCACAGCCCGTCCCTTTCCTGGAAAATGAGCAATTCTCTCATTGTAATAACGCGCCTCTGTCATCGGCCCATTATCGGCATGATAAAAGATGAAATATTCGCGGCGGCTGGCCTCCTAACCTGATCTGGGCGCGATATTGGAGCTTTGGAAAATGAGTTTTATCTGCTTTAATATACTCCTTGGCAGACTGACCCTTGAAATTAAACATTATTACAGAGCGGATATTTAAAAAACCGGGGCCACAAATTACATCAAAATGAAAATATTAAGGAACATTAGGAATATATCAAGTGGCGCCGAGCTGGATGTGGGGAGAGGTGGCTGGGGCGCAGAAGCGTCGCCGGTGTCACAGCAACGGGAGAGGGGAAATAATAACAATTCAGCCAGTGCCGCTGTCATGTGTCGGGATAAACTAATTATCCTCTCCGACACTCTCATCGCCAGGCTTTATTAGGAGACGAGGATCTTGTAGAAGTGTGTGGGTGACTGCTTTTGTGGAACTCCGTCAGGTGCGGAGTTGTTGACACCCTTTCCGCCTTATCTCGTCACTTCTTAAAAACTTTCAGACAGACACGAGGTCTTTGCGACGAGGCTCTGAATTCCCCAGTTTTATCTCCCTGAAGGACGTAAACAAAGTACATGCCGCTTGGATCCGGAACTCAGGACCGAGTCTTTCTCCAGCCTTCCAGGTGATTTGTCATGTGGTGATGGGATGATGTGAAATGCAATAAAATCCTGGAGAAAATACGATTTGAATAGATTTCCGACGGAGAGGCATCTTCAGCACGTAAGGATAGAGAGATGAGCAAGAGCAAGAGCAAGAGCGTTCGCCCTGGAGGACAGAATTAGAAACTTTTACTTTTGGCCAGGCCTGTTTCTTCTTCTCTTATCTCTCGCGGTGTAGCACGGCGCCTCTTGGCGTCGCTCTGAAAAAACGTCGTGCCAACGTCAAACGGCATTCTTGGGATGCTTTGCATTCTGACAGGCACATATACATGCATGTTTCCAGTCCAAAAAGCCTGGATTTGGCTCTTATCGTCGCCAAAATGCCAAGTAAACATCGCGGAGATGTTTTGGGAGCAAATCGCTATCAGGCCGAGACAACGGCCCGTCAAGTGAGCGATACGTTGAGGATCTTCCCTCAGTGAGCGATCGCGGAACGCATGGGAGAGCCTGTGATAAGGACAGGGACGAAATTAGCATTCGTTCCAACTGGGGAGAGAAAAATAAAACAGAGAGACCAAATGACTAACTGAAGGAAGACTAACCGCAGGGGTTTGCGACTGGAAGGGGGGAAAAAGCAGTGGAGAAAAATGGATCTCCTTTCCTCCCACTCTTTTTCTTTTTTCTCTCTCTTTCTCTACCCCGCTCAGGCACTTGATTCATTATGCTGATATACACAGTATTTGCTTCCTGAACGGGGCTCCTTCTTTCCCTCCCCACTCTTATAAAGACACGCACACACATACACGCACACAAAATAGGTGCCGGTGCCATAAATATAGCAAATGACAGAGCCTGGCAGCAGAGCAAGGTCAGCCACGGCCCCTGATGACGGTGCTGTGAGCACCGCAGTGCGTTCTTGTTAGAAATACACACAGATAGCTCATTAGCAAGGGCCCCTGAGGCCCCCAACCTCTTGTACTCGCACACACCCGCACATTTATATATAAAAAAACGTAAAATATATTTCAGTTCTGTAAATAAACAAACTTACCCTTACGCGTACGGCAGGATAACCACGTGACATAGCAATATGCATACGGAAGTACAGCCACAACTCACATTAATGACTTAATGGCTCGTGCAGACTGAGAGAGAGAATGCGAGAGTTTTGACTCGACACGGCCGCCGTTGTCACTAGATAAGCGTTTCTCTGTGAGGGTGTCATGTTTACATTGGCACCCAAATACCCTGAAAGGCATTATGTCAGCACACTAATACACAGATGCAAACACATTTCTCACTGTCACGGATATGCCCCCCGGCTGGCAGCCTTTTATTTACCTTTTTCTCCAAGACACACACATAAAGGTGCGCGTGCACACAACATTTGCAACTTTCGCTCTTGAACTTTGTAAATCGGCTGTAAATCAAAGCTAGCGCATTAAACGGCGGTTTACAATAGAAAAGGTGTTTTGGAAATGACTTTGATCATCACGTTTGTGGATCAAAATCAGCATCTTGTTTTAGCACGCAGAGAAGTGTGCGATTACATTTGAGAAAGAATGTTCTGATCTTTAAATTCTCACCTTAGATTCTGTCAAATTTACTCACACTCATTTTTGTTTGAGTTAAACACCTGTTAGACATTGTTCATTTATATACAGTACAAGTGAAAGGTGACTAGGAGCTGGCAAATTTCACAAATACATATTTAAATTAAAAAAGTAATGAAACAAAAATAAAAAATTGCTGAAAGTGATTCATATGACTTGTGTTATATTCTCAGTCTTTCAAAGTCATACAATAATCACATGAATCCTTTAATAAGATTTGGGTGCAACTTTAATGACTTAATTTTTTTTATTTATTTTTTTATTTATTTTTCCTTACACAAAGCAATGATATGGCTTCAGATGACTCAGAATATAGAGTACAAGTTAAATATTTTTTATGTGTATTTTTTTTGTCATTTTTGGAACTTTCTGCTGTAAGCTAAATGTCTCTTTTTGTTTTCCACAGAACAAGAAAATCATACAAGTTTGAAACAACGTGGGTGAGTAAATGATTAAATTAAGTTAAATTAAAATAAATTAAATTTTAAATTAAGTTAAATATTTTTTATTTAATAAATTATTTATTATTTGACAAATTTAAATTTCTTAATTTAATAACTTAAATATATATATATATATTTTTAATGAAACATTTTATTGCATTTTAAAAATCAGGTGCTGCTTTAAGGAGTAGTTCACCTCCAGAACAAAAATTTACAGATAATGTACTCACCCCCTTGTCATCCAAGATGTTCTTGTTTTTGTTTCTTCAGTCATAAAGAAATTATGTTTTTTGAGGAAAACATTTAAAGATTTCTCTCCATATAATGGACTTCTATGGTGCCCCTGAGTTCGAACTTCCAAAATGCAGTTTAAACGCAGCTTCAAAGGGCTCTAAACAATCCCAGCCGAGGAAGAAGGGTCTTATCTAGCGAAATGGTCAGTTATTTTCTAAAGAAATTACAATTATATACTTTTTATCCGCAAATGCGTGTCTTGGTCTAGCTCTTCGTGAACTTTGTGTATTCTGTGTGAAAAACTCCCATCTCATTTTCTCCTCTAACTTCAAAATCATCCTACATCGCTGCAGAAGTACCGACCCAGTGTTTACAAAGTAAACATGCAAAGAAGATCAAACACCCTTAACAAAAAAAGATAAAACAGCGATGTAGAATGATTTTGAAGTTGGAGAAGAAAATGAGATGGGAGTTTTTGCACCTACCCTAACTATTATGAACCGGAATACACAGAATTCAAGCAGCGCTAGACAAGACAAGGATTTTTTTTGTCATTTTTTTTCAGAAAATAACCAATAGTTTTGCTAGATAAGACCCAAGACCATTAAACTGCATTTTGGAAGTTCAAACTCGAGGGCAACATAAAATCCATTACATGGACTTAAATGTTTTCCTCAAAGAACATAATTTCTTTACGACTGAAGAAAGAAAGACATAAACATCTTGGATTACAAGGGGGTAAGTACATTATCTGTAAACTGTTGTTCTGCAAGTGAACTACTCCTTTAATGTAAACTTCATCTATCGGAATCATCAAGGAAACTAATTGTGTTTTTTTTTTTTTTTGCATGTCGTATTTGTTTTTTGTTTTTTTTTTTGGCTATTTTCATTTCTTCTTTTGATTGTGTCGCACAAGGGCTGCCGTACTGCTAACACACCCGCTGAGCAGCTGCCCTCGGGCCACTTTGGCACTGTGTGCAATGTCGGGCACTCCGATTTTTACTCTCCCTTTCACTTTCTCTCTCCCCCTCCCTGTCTCTATGGGTGTCAGTCTGGCCCCTGGCCCGTCAGACAGGCATTGGGGTGTGACGGGCGGCCCAGGCTCCTTCCTCAACCCCCTCCTTTTCTTTATCCTCCTCACCCCACGTGGCCTGGCACCCACCACTGACCATCCGGCGACTCCTGCCAAAGGGTACCTTCCACAAACCCCCTCCTAAAATGTCCTGAACAACTGTGGCCTCCTATTCTTTATCACAGAACAATTGCTCTGGAGATCATGTGGGTAATTTACCACTCATTTACCTGGGAGCTGGTTTCTTTTTTAGTTGTTTTAAAGATTTGTAACAAAACAAATGAAATAACTTTATTTTCATCTTGCTTTATGTTATAATATTACATAATGTTGAGAGGAGAAGACTTACAATGACATTATCCTTGATTCTTTAGATTATCTGTATGCTGAATTTGGTGATATGAGTGACAGATTATAAGAAAATAATGCGGATGATTTATTTAACTTCGACCAGCTATGATCATAAATCTCTGAAATTTGAGAAATATCAGGGATTTTATGATCTCTGATTATAAGTAAATTATAAGTAGACATATAAATATTAATGAAGAATATAAGGAGTTTATTAGCAAATGCAACAGGCCTTCACAATGTCTGCTGAAACAGCTCTGTCTGTCATTCATCTTTAATGTGTGCTTATGATGAAAAATCAAGAATACACTACCAGTCAAAAATGTTAATGTTTTTTAAGAAGTCTTTTCTGCTCACCAAGCCTGCATTTATTTGTAGAGCAGTACAGCAAAAACAGTACAATTTTAAAATATTTTTACTATTTAAAATAAGTATTTGAATGTATTTTAAAATGTAATTTATTCCTGTGATTTCAAAGCTGAATTTTATTACATCATTACTTCAGTCTTCAGTGTCACATGATACTTTTTGATGAATAGAAAGATCCAAAGATCAGCATTTATCTGAAATAAAAAGCTTTTATAACATTATACACTATACCTTTCAAAAACAGTCTGTATAATTATTTTTGTAACATTTATAATGTTACAAAAGATTTCCATTTCAGATAAATGCTGTTCTTCTGAACTTTTTATTCATTAAAGAAACCTGTTTTCAGCATAATAATAATAATAATAATAATAATAATAATAATAATACATGTTTTCTGAGAAGCAAATCAGAATATTAAAATGATTTCTGAAGGATCATGTGACTGGAGTAATGGTGCTAAAATTCAGCTTTGAAATCACAGGAATAAATTACATTTTAAATTTTATTAAAATAAAAAAAGTTAATTTTAAATAGTAAAAATATTTCAAAATTGCACTGTTTTTGCTGTACTTTGTTGGCTTTGTGAGCAGAAGAGACTTATTTAAAAAAAAACATTAAAAATCTTACTGTTCAAAAACTTTTGACTGGTACTGAACATAGTTATTTTTTACAACTCGGCTCACTCATTTCTTGCGTTCTTGTAGGTATTGCTGATTGCGATAGAATAGTGGCATAATATTTAAACAAATAAAATGAATTAAAATGCATTTAAAAAGCTATGTTCAAAGTTTGGGGTCAGCAAGATTTAGTTTTTACAGAATTTAATACTTTTAATTAGCAAGGATGCATTAAATTCATCAAAAGTGAAACAGCACAAGGTTTTGATGATAAGAAAAATGTTATGTAAATGTAAAATAAAATACTTTAAATTAATCATATTTCACAGTGTTGTGTTTCTACTGTATTTTTGATCAAACAAATGCATCCTTGGTGATCATAAGAGACTTCTCTCAAAAACATTTTTAAAATCTTAGTATGTATCTGCCTTTTTACTGCCTTTTATTTACATCAGAAGGGTCTTAAAACAGTTGTGGCTGTTAATAATGTGATCATCAACCGGATTACCAGCATCTTTTGTATTTTCTGTATGGCAAAGCAGGCTACCACAGTACCTGTGTACACATCTTCCTCTGCCAGTTTCACTTCACAATCTCACATTCCCCAGACTATGAGTGAAGGTGGAACTCTCTGTCGTTCCCTGGGAGGGCAATGCGATGGGGTGACAGCGTTTGGAAGGAGGAGAATGTTACTGTGTGTGTGTGTGTGTGTGTGTGCCCCGCCCTTTCTTTAGCCCCATGGAGATGCATCGTCAGGGTCAGGGGATATAGAGAGATGAACACAGGGAGGCCGCACTCCACAACTTGAAAGGAATTCTAATGAAGCCAGGCAGTCGTGTAGCCTATTCCCCCGACAACAGGCCTCAAACAAATAGCTGCATTTGATGTCCCTCGTTTTATAGTTTGGAAAATTGCATGTTTGTTTGCGAGAGTGTGCGTGTGTGTTTATTTAGTGTTCATTTGGAGTTTCCATGAAACTGGAGCAACACACAAGATGATAATGAGCTTTTAAAACATACATTGAAAAATTTATTTAGACTTTCACGCATTGAGCTCTAATTCATCTATATGTTTTTTCATCTGTTTAATCAAATTTGTAGAAACATGATAGGTAACAAAAGAGCACTGCATGTAATTATTAAGAATGACTGGTTTATCTTTGATACGCCAATGAGGCACACTTTCTTCATCTTAAGTGCAAGTTGTGCATTTTGTCTACAAATTCCGTGAAAAGACAAAATACTGCACAAAATGTACACTAAAATATGACAACTTGGACTTAGGCACAACCTTAAACTTGCTGTTGCCATACATTTATTTGACATATTTGTATATTCAAATGAACATATTTAGAATTTTGTATTTAAAGCATTCATTTCATAAATGCAACATTAAACAGTCTGTAATTCCAGGCAATTTCATATGCAAATTCGTTGCATATGAATGCCTTTGTAATGTAAAGATGGCTTACTTTTTTCTGTTTAAACAGAAATAGTTTGCTTCGAAATTCGAACTGTTGCTCTGTTTGAGATCTTCTGAAGACTGTCAAGGGAGTCTTGATGCAGTGCATCTAGGAAACTTTCTTCTTTCACATCTGTAATACATTATGCAATATAACTTAAAAGGGCGTAAAAACAATACAATAACAGACTCAATGGCCACTTTTACCCTATTCCATTAATATTAATACCAATATTCAACAGCCCCATGTTTACCCCCATTTTTTTTCTCTTTGACAACCTAGGGGTGCGTGTAGAACAGCTCGTATGAAGCGAGATGTCTTTCATGTTGCAGTCCAGCAGCTTTGGCTTCGCTGGAGCGTGTAGCGCTTCTCCGTGAGCCTCACCGCGCTCATACAGCCTGAGCTTGTCACTCCACCACAGCTTGTGTAAACAGTAAATAATAAACAAGCACTTTAATACATTATTGAGAAAATCACTTTAGGCAAGCGAGACGGTAGGAGAGCTGATCTGGAGCAGAAGGAGGCAGAATGACACTGCTGCTTAATTCACAATCTGTAATCAGTAGTTCATATTTAAATACAAAGTGCGCAATACAATAGACTCCAGCAATTTGTAAAACCTCTGTCGTTTTATTACGTGTACGTGCGTAAAACAAATGTTTAAATGTTAATATTGTATTAATTCTCATTCTGTCTAAATAATTGGTTTGCTTTACAAATATGTCATTTGTAAAACCAAGCAACAGACATTCAATAGCTTGTAATTTAATAGAAATTTCTTCAAAATTGAAATAACTATGTGGAACTATGTGAATTACGAGGAGTTTGGAAGAACGTCAATCCCCTAATTAAAGCTTAAATCCCTAAATGAACTCAAAACAAAAGGTATGTGTATTTTTCATAGTATATATGCTTTCAGCTGCGTTTTCAACAACGTTTCTGTAGTCAACAAAAACGTTCACAAGTTCGCGAAATGTATCCACCTTATTTTTAAACGGAAAAGTAAGCTTATGAGCGAGACTTCCGGTTTATTACTAGAAGAACAACAACGTGCATTAAACGGTAAAACTGTTTGCACTACAAACCAATGTGTTCATAATTAAGATAGTAAATTCAAATAATATGGTAAGACACGCCAATTTGCAATATCAGTTAGCAAACCCAGCTGTTTTGTATAGCTAAAAATAGCTGGACTCAGATGAGACCGGAAGCAGCACCCATTAAATTTACGAATGGCCACGCCCTCTCTACCATATTAACATCTAGCTCGTTGTCTGTCATTATCGCTTAATTTTATAAATCACAAATATATCATAAAAAACTTCTTATTGTTTAAAAATGTATTTATAATAGTTAACCATTATCTAGGCAGTTTACATCTGGCAAGACGGACCGATTTAGCGTAAAAAAATGTCAACATAGTTGATCTTTCTCAAAGTAAAAAAAAGTGTGTATTGTCTTTATATACCTACATAACTAGAATCAAATTTACTTTTTAAAAAAGATACTTCTGGGACTTGTGCGTGCAGACTACATCATGTAGTTATTGAGAGAAATAATTGTATTGTTTTCATATTCTCTTCTCTCCCAGTTGTTAAGTAGCCACTGCTTCATCCCAGCAAACCCCCAGGGCTCCAGTGTAACTCAATTCACCCTGGCTTATTATATTTATAACTAGTATAATATCAGGGACACTCTTTGAGCTTCCCTCATTCTCCTGCGCTCATTCGTTGGAACTTTTATTGTGTTCTGTATGTGAAAGATGCACGACGGAGTAAGGAAATTAGCTCAAAACAAAAATCACATAATTAAACAAAAACTTGTCGTATAGGCTACAAGTCTTCTTGTGCACGTTCTGTCACATACGCGCCGACCTATTATTCATGATGACTTTGCAAATACTCAATATTATGCAACATCCAGCAATATCATAATGCATCCCAAAAGACTCTTTTGTTTAATTTTAATTTTCAAAACGAAGAGCGCTTCTGAGTCTGACTTAGTGCTGCTTTTAAAAAATGGCTGCAATAATAAAAACAGCCTGTAGATGGCAGTCAGAACCTTGGCAAGCAGCACAGCTGAAATCCCATTGACTGTTAGTCAGTCCGAGAAGAGCGTGTATGCGTTCAATTTACATGCACTCCATCCAGAGACAGAGACAGCTCTAAAATATTCAGATTGGCATCTCTCGGTGTGAAGTACTTTTAAAAAGACATATTTCAAGATGAATTCACACGTTACAGGGATGTACAACAAGTTTGAAGCCAAGCAAAAGAGATGAGGATGATGGTGATTGTTATAATTAGCTTTGCTCTGGACCCACATTTAGTTCTCTTGACGCAGTTTTATACTTAACAGTCTAAAGCAATTTAGGTTTTCTGATAAACTTACCTGAAAATTACTTTGTCATGTAACCTAAAAAAATATGGCAGCCAAGGGAGTACCGAAACACATTATGGTGCTCAGACTTTGATGTAATATACTGCTATTTGTCTGCTAAACACTTAAAGTAGTTTAGAAATTCAGCTTATTCCTAAACACATAAATTAATGTCAAGCAGAGTGCTGCTGTTACAACTGCTGTTCCACTGGTTAGATCATGGACATTTTCAATTTTATGCATGAATTTATTGTGATAATGAACATTTTATTTCAAAAAGATTTGTATTTTTAGGCACCCTTGTGGGTCCAGAAGTATATTGTAAAATGTTACGATCATCCCTGTCTGGCCAGCTGTGATATTTCTGGTTTAGTTTATATATGTAAATGAAAAGCATGTGTGGATGTTATAAATCAAATTTAACAAAAAACCTGCTAATGCAGGTGATACCAGGTCTTTCATTTAGCATCAATTAACGTGATCACAAATTAAATTTATAAGCTTGAAGTTTACCTACTTACTTTAAAATGTGATTTTTGTTCTTTTAATTCTTTACATTAATTTTTTTTATAGGCTCACAACTTAAACCGTCACCTCAGGACATTGGCTTACATATGATAGTGATTTCATCCTACTAACTAGTACTAACTATGACACTCCCTGGCTTCTCTTAATTTATTTGGTAAGTAATGTCTTGTCTGTTTTCCCCCATTAATTCACATATAATATTTAATATGACTAAATCAACCTGCATATATGTGACCCTGGACCACAAATCCAGTCTTAGGTAGCATGGGTATATTTGTAGAAATAGCCAAAAATACATTTTATGGGACAAAATTATCGATTTTTATTTTATGTAAAAAAATCATTAGGATATTAAGTAAAGATCATGTTCCATGAAGATATTTTGTAAATTTCCTACCGTAATTTATCAAAAATTATTTTTTGATTAGTAAAAAATTAATTTGGACAACTTTAAAGGTGATTTTCTTAATATTTAGATTTTTTTGCACCCTCAGATTCCAGATTTTTAAATAGTTATATCTCAGCCAAATATTGTCCTAACAGACCATACATCAATGGAAAGCTTATTTATTAAGCTTTTAGATGAATATTTAAATATCAATTTAATAAAACTGATCCTTATGACTGGTTTTGGGATTCAGAGTCACATATAGGGTTAGGTAACCCTAATTATTCAAAGGTCAGGTTAGGTAGAAATAGCTCTTTTCGGTTAAAATTATGCTATACATTCTAGTTCCAGTTAAACAAGCATGTTTCAGAACCCAATTGATTTAGTTCAAGGTGAGTTTAGTGCTAGTCTCAGAACAGGGGCCCTCCGTCTGCAGCACATGTGAGGGTCGAGTCACCCTGTTTAGCCCAAACTGAGACAATAGAGGGACGGAAGGGGACAATGAGAGAGAGCCTTGAAAAGGGAACGGCTGGGGTGCAGGGGCACAGACGACAGGAGAGAGAGCGAGCGAGGAGGGGGGTTGACAGAAGGGTCAGTGATCGGGGTTAGTATGTGTGTTTATGCGTGTGTGTGTCTGTGTGTGTGTGTATATGCGAGGGGACTCGGTCACGCCCTTCTCTTCACACTCTACTGCCTCATTATTGACGGGCTGAACTGATACCCCAACAATGAGCCCCGGCTCCCACAGATGTCACGGAGACCAAGCGACCCCCTGACATATTTACCCACGCACCCTAACACTGGCTTTCTCTCTCTTTCCCCTCTCTCTCCCACTCGCACGCATCCATACGTGCCGCGTGGACACCAACTGCTGGTATTTTGCACATATGCGCACCCACACAGGACAGGAGCAGGGCGCTGGGTGAAAAGGATCCCGGCGCAGGGGGTGATATCATGACTGAAATCAATAAAAGAGAAGTCATGCAAGTATAACAAAATCATTACTCTTTGGGAGCCTATGTGTGTGCGCGAGCGTGCGGTTGAACGACAGCTGTTATCTTTAAATTTATCTGCTCTTCCTTCCCTAATGAAGCCCCTGACATCAGAAGCCTCTCGTTTCAGGCTTGAAAGATAAATTGACAGAGGTGTTGTTTTGACTGACTTATAAATGAGATAAATGTGTAGTCTATATTTCAATATCCGAGAGTGCTGCAGTCATGTTGGATAAAAACTGATGACGTTCTCTGTTAAGAAAAATTTTCTTAAAAGGATACTTAACTTGAAATGACATGTTCTATGTAATATATATATTGCATATATAAAACATTATATATATATATATTGCATAGAACATGTCAATTCAAGGATATTTTATATTTTATATATATATATATATATATATATAACACAGAAAATAGAACATGTCATTTCAAGTTATATATATATATATATATATATATATTTTTTTTTTTTTTTAATGTAATTTATTTCTATGATGGCAAATCTATCTGTTTATCTATAAATCTATCTATCTATCTATCTATCTATCTATCTATCTATCTATCTATCTATCTATCACTATTTTAATATTTTTTTGAATGTAATTTATTCCTATGAGGGGAAATCTATCTGTTTATCTATCTATCTATCTATCTATCTATCTATCTATCTATCTATCTATCTATCTATCTATCTATCTATCTATCTATCACTATTTTAATATTTTTTTGAATGTAATTTATTCCTATGAATGTTTAATTTATTATCTATCTATCTATCTATCTATCTATCTATCTATCTACCTATCTATCTATCTATCTATCTATCTATCTATGTTAATGTAATGGTGATTTTATAAGAAACATTTCTTAATATTAACAATGTTTAAAATGACTGTGCGGTTTAATATTTTTCTTGGACTCTGAGAAATAAAAGAACAGCATTCATTTGAAATAGAAATCTTCTGTAAAATTCGCCACTTTAGAACAATTTAATGCATCCTTTCTAATTAAAAGTATCAAACAAAATCCAATTTGCTGACTCAAACATTTTAAATGGTAGTATAAAAATGCAAAATAAATAAATAAATGCAAAAACAACAACAACAAAACACCTTGAAGTATTGAGCTCAAAATTATATGGCAATGAAAACTATAAAATGTAAGGTAAAATATAATACCAGGTTAAAAATAATACCTGTACTCAAGAACTATACATTTCGGTTTAATACAGTCTTAAAAACTTCTTCTTTTTCAGGAGTGGGACCACAAATCTGTCGTACTGCTCTTCAGAGAGCCGATTCTGCATAATGAACCTATGACATCAGACTTTTCTTGGAGATCAGCAGGTTCAGGAATTGCTCCCTGTCCGCCGCAGAGTGTTCTTGCCTAGGATGCCTGTGCACAACAGCCCTGGTGCTGTTGTAAAAATATTTTTTAAACGATAGCCCCGTCTGGACTGTGGCTCCTGGAGTTGAGGTGGGATTTGGATGTATTCTTTGATGGCATCTTGAAAAAAGAAAACCGGTCACTGCAAGCTCAATAAATCATTGAATAATTCTGCTAGGTGCTTTTTCTAAAAGGCTATGTTATTCCCAAACTCAGCTCGGGCAATAGCTTTGGGCAATAACCTGCATTCACTAGAGACAGTGTGCGTCATTAAATTTAATAGATGAATTAGAGTGACTGCTACCATGTGGTTAGTTCATTATTTAATTATTGAAATCTGGTTTCATGTTGCAAGTGCAAACTACAGAAATCTTGATTAAAAAACATTATTTTAATCCTCTCGAAAATGTTTATAATTGTCGAATGAAAAAATTACCAACAGACAGTCTAATTCCGAGGTAATGATCAAAAGCATTCCTGTTATCGCTCTCCTTTTCCTCAGGCCTGTAGTTGCAAGCCTTCCTCTGTTTTTTCACGGTCTGTTTAAAGATTTAGCGAGGCCCGCAAACTACTACCTTTAATGACCAATTAACAGTAGTAAAGCTGTGTGTGCGGCAAGCTCCACATCTCGCAGAGGGTTTGTTTAAGTCAACAACAACGCGGCGCTGCTAACGGTGTGGCTGCTGCCTCTCGTTACCGGCGCTTCGCCTTTAAACACCTCTCTCCTGTGCTTATTAAAATCTGTGCAAACACGTGCAACCAGTGCTGAAACAGCCTTGAGAGAGAGAGAGAGGTGGACTGTTTCAAATGTGCAAAGGAGGGAGTGTATGTGTGTAAGTTGGTAAAATTGTGTTAAAGTTGGTTTAAATGAGTGAAGGCAGGTTATTAGCATGGCTCAATAATGTAGCTGCGGGGCAGGACACGGATAGTCAAGGCCATAGTGTTTTCTGGGCTCCTCATTTAGTTTTAGAGAGTTTGTAGGTGCCGCCCAGGTCCCTGAAATGCACCGGACTTGGTTATCTATGAACAGCTAATAAGCAGGAACTTACAGACCTTCAAAATACTTACAGAAACAAGTACAGCTTGCTAAATATCAACGAAGCCAAATGGCTTAGTAGAATTAAAAAATATATATATTTGTTTTAATATACATACACTGTGAATCAAAAGTTTTTGAACAGTAAAATTTTAAATGTTTTTTAAAGAAATTTTCTCTGCTCACCAAGCCTCATTTATCTGATCCAAAGTACAACAAAACAGTAAAATTATGAAATATTTTTACTATATAAAGTAACTGTTTTCTATTTGAATATATTTGAAATGTAATTTATTCCTGTGATTTCAAAGCTGAATTTTTAGCATCATTACTTCAGTCACATGATCCTTCAGAAATCATTCTAATATTATGATTTTATGCTCAAAAAACTATTATTATTGTTATTATTATTATGTTTAAAACATTTTTTCATAAACAATTTTTCCAGGTTTTTCTGATGAATATAAAGTTCAGAAGAACAACATTTATTTGAAATAGAAATCTTTTGTAACATTATAAATGTCTTTATCATCACTTTTGATCAATTTAAAGCATCCTTGCTCAATAAAAATATTAATTCTGTAAGTTCTTTCCCAAAAATTCAATGGCTTTTGAATGGTATAGTGTATAATGTTACAAAGCTTTTTATTTCAGTTTAATGCTGATCTTTGGATCTTTCTATTCATCAAAGAATCCTGAAAAAATGTACTCAGCTGTTTTAAATATTGATAATAATAATAATAATAATAAATGTTTCTTGAACAGCAAATCAGCATATCAGAATGATTTCTGAAGGATCATGTTGCACTGAAGACTGGAGTAATGATTTTGAAAATTAGCTTTGATCATAGGATTAAATTACATTTTAAAATAATCATTTAAAATAGAAAGCAGCTAATTTAAGTAGTACACATATTTCACAATATTACTATTTTGCTGTATTTTGGATCAAATAAACGCAGGCTTGGTGAGCAGAAGAGAATTCTTAAAAAAAAAAAAAAAAAAAAAAACATTAAAATTCTTACTGTTCAAAAACTTTTGACTGGTAGTGTATACATGTACATTTACATATATGTAACACACACTGCTTTATCTTGTCTAGTGAGCCAAAGACTGTCATTGGTGCCCTCTCCAAAAAAAAAGATATGTGATGCCCCTGTACACACAGCCAGAGACCGCACACCAAACAGACAAAAATAAAACCCCATCCGTGCAAAAAAAAAAACAGCACTCAGATCAAAGAATAGCTAGAGTGTGAACATTGTACTTCCCATGGCATTCACGCATTATACCATCCACAGGTTTACATGCACTGCTATTATAAGCTCTGTAAACTAAACACGCACTGCAGCTGAGCGAAGCTGAAAAGTATGTATACCCCACATCTCTACACCACATTTGAATGTAATTAACTGCAAAAAGAAGCGCTAGACAACTATCAGGGCAGTTCACAGCACAGTTTTGAATGAACAGAGAGACTATAGAGAACAGCCAAGAAAACCCAAAGCACTAATCAGGATTTACCCTTTGTTTTTAGTGAAGCAGAAGAAAGACAAATAAGATGAAGTGTTTTCTCTTTTCACCAGATTGTAGCTGGGGTATTTAGCATAATACTGAAGCGTTATCACACAAGGAGAGAAAGGTATTATGTACAGATTTGTTAGTGCGTATTTGATCATTATTAAACATGTAAGCGTCAGGTTTAGTGCAGATGAAGAAGGGGAGGAGGAGAAAATGACTGAAAAGGAGAGAGACTTGATAGATACTGCTGCTTTGTTTGTAATCTAGCAGTGAGGAGGTGTTCACATTGAGCCGCTGTACTGCCAGTGCACATTTAATGTGCTTGATTGTGTGCAAAAAATACATTTTTACATTCTGCTTGATCCAATATCTGTGTCTACTATAAACTCGATTCTTAAATCATGTAAAAATAGAGAAAAACAACCAAAGACTTACTTTCTTACTGTAGTTTACTGATTATTGTGAAGTTCTAACAGCTAACATCTTTCAGGGACATGTCCATCTTTCTGATTCATCATCTGTATGTTCTGGTTCAAATGAGTAAGGCTGGGTTCTTAATACTGTGTTGTTAACTGAGTGATCTATTTTTTTTTTTGTTTTGTTTCGTGAAAGTTGTTCATGAGTCCCTTGTTTGTACTGAATGGTTAAACTGTTCCAGAAAAATCCTTCAGGTTCCACAAATTTGTTGTTTTTTTTTAGCATTTTTGTGTATTTGAACCCTTTCCAACAATGACTGTTTTTGAGATCCATTGATTTTGAGATCCTTTTTTTCACACTGTGGACAACTGAGAGACTCATATGCAACTATTACAGAAGGTTCAAATGCTCGCTGATGCTTCAGAAGTAAAAAAACGTTGCATTACGAGCCAAGGGTGTAAGCTTTTGAATTGAATGAGGATGCATACATTTTTCTTATTTTGCTTATATATCATATCTTTTTTCATTTAGTACTTCCCAGAAGCTACAGAAGACACTTACATGTTCCCCAGAAGACAAAATAAGTCTAAGATATTCAGATTCCAAAAGTTTTCACCCTTAATGGCTCTTAATGGATCATTTTTCCTTCTGGAGCATCAATGAGCGTTTGAACCTTCTGTAGTAGTTGCATATGAGTCCCTCAGTTGTTGGAAAGGGTTCAAATACACAAAAATGCTGAAAAACCAAAGAATTTGAGGAACTTGAATAATTTTTTTGAAGAACAGCGGGCAGTTTAACTGTTCAGGACAAACAAGGGACTCATGAACAACTATCACTAAACAAAAAAAACACAGCTGTGGATCATTCAGGCAACGACAAAGTATTAAGAATCAGATGTATGTAAACTTTTGAACAGGGTCATTTTTATAAATTCAACTATTATTTTCTCTTGTGGATTATATGTGAACATCTTTTTTGTGAAATATCTTATTCAGGTCAGTGTTAAATAAAAAGTAACATGCGTTTTGCATGATCCCTCTTATTTTGGTAAAATAATGAACATTTTGCAGATTCTGCAAGGTGTATGTAAACTTTTGACTTCAGCTGTATGCCTCACATCACTCCACCTGTGTAATCTGTATTACCCATGCTTTGTGTTATGTCCTTTTCCAATTCACCAGAGCCCAACAAAGGCTAGATGTCATATAAGAGTTGTTTATCTCTGCTAATAGTGCTCACTGACTTCCAGTCCACAGCAGAATAGATCATACTAGAGGCCTGTAAGCTGAACACGCCGTTTTCTGTCGTGAATCGTGGATTACAGTCGCGTCTCTATAGGCTTACTCACAGAAGTCCATGTATGCTCATGCTTTGCAGCTTAAATCCAGTGTCTGTGTATCAGTTTACGTCAAAAAGCAATGTAAGCTTATTTTCTGCTGAAGTGTACATGGATACTCAGGCTAGGGTGGATTTGAATATGTTAGATGAGGATAGATGGACCGAGACTGCAGTTACAGCTTTTGGAAATGGTTTGCAATCCAATGAAGATACTTATTTAGTTTACACTGAAAATAATCAATCTACCTGAATGATTTCAAGAATGGCATTAAAGGAATAGTTCATCCAAAAATGAAAATGTGTTAGAAATCATTCAAGATTTTTAGAATATATCATTACATCACTTGCTTCTCTAAGTGAATGGGTGCCGTCAGAGTGAGAGTCCAAACAGCTGGGATGGATTTGTATGCCACTTTTCACTTCACAAGATGTTAACTATAGACTGAATTACTTTAGCATTATTGTAATGTTTTTATCAGCTGTTTGAGCTCTCATTCTGATCCTTTGGTGAGCAAATTGGTGAGGAAATATTTAGGAAATTTTCACTTCTGGGTGAACTGTTCCTTTAAAAATGGTATAGATGAGACTAACAATGAGCATATAAGGTTACAGAGTGAGGTCATCTCTCTTTTCTGTTAGTTTAGGTGATGGAAATCTGTATTTTACAGACTGTTCGGACATTATATGTTAGCTTATGTTTGTGTGCGGCTGTGGAACACAGGTTCAGTATTCAGCTCAGGGCGCACCAGTCATGCTAATTGCTCCCAAGGTCAGAGCCTGAGCTGGGCTTTGCTGAGTGTGTATACCTGTGTGTGTGTGTGTGTCTCAGATCTAGCCTGCTTGAATGGCATGTTTTGATCAAGCTTAATTTGATCAGTCGAAAGTGTCGGGTGCGAACAGGGCCTTCTATGGCCTGCTGATTCTATTGTGCGCAGTCTCACTGTGTAGGCGTGTGTGTAGGTAAGAAATTTAAAACTGAAATCTCACTTCAAACTTCTGTCCGCTGCTTTCTGCATTTCACAGGTACATTGTGAATGATTGATGTTTTTGTGTGCTTATGAGGTGTGAACATACACGAGTTATGTCTCTGCATATTTCATTATGAGAGGATGTGTTAAAGCTTAAGAACATACATAACCAGTCAAAATGTTTGGACACACCTCATTCTTTTTTTATTACTATTTTCCACTTTTTATATTAAGAGTAAAATCATTGAAAGTGTGAAATAACACAAAAAGAATTATGCAGTGTATAATAACAGCACATTCTTATATATTTAATTATATTAAATTATATCAAACAGTCATTCATTTTTTTTTAAATTAAAAATAATATAAATTATAACTTTATTTAATTATTGTAATATTATTTGTTTTTTTGTTCACTTGTTTATTTATTCAAAGAAAAGTACACTATCATTAAAAAGTTTGGGGTCAGCAAGTTATTTTTTTTAAGTTAATTTATATGTATGTATATATATATATATATAATATTTCCACAAAATATTAGGCAGGACAACAATTTTAGCTGTAGTAAAAGAAAGTAATGTTACTTGTTAATAACTATACTGAAAAAAATATAAATGTATTTTTATATTTGTATATTAAAATATAGTTAAAAAATAAACATACTTTACAAAAATGTAAGTGCCGTCAAATCAATTAATCGCAATTAAATGCCTTTAAATTCAAAGCTTGTGTGTGTATATGTGTGTGTACTGTGTATATTTATTTGTATGTGTATATATATATATATGTATATGTGTATATTGTGTGTATATGTACATAAACATATTGTTTTTTTTTAATAAATTATATATATATAAAATATATGATTTATATTATATATAAATGTAAATATTGCATGTTTCTTAAATATATACATCCAAACGGGTTTACATATACATAAACATATTATATAACAAATTTATTTTGATGCAATTAATCACGATTAACACAATTTTTTTTATACAAATATATACATATATATATATGATTTATATTATATATAAATGTAAATATTACATGTTTCTTAAATATATACATGTACATATGTGTTTATATATACATAAACATTATATAACACAAACTTTTATTTTCGTGTGATTAATCGTGATTAATCGATTTTGACAGCACAATTTATATATATATATATAAATTATTTATTCTATATATATATATATATATATATATAGAAATAAATATAATAAATTGTAAAAATATAATTGTAACAATTAATCACAGGGAGAATGGGAATATATTAAAAAAAGGGAATATTAAGAAGAGTTATTTTAAATTAATAGAATAATATTTCCCAATATTTCTGTTTTTACTGTATTTTTGATCAAATAAATGCTGTCTTGGAAAGCATAAAAGACTTCTTCCAAAAACTGAAAAATGAAAAATCGCACTGATTCCACAATAATGTACATTTGTGACCCTGGACCACAAAACCAGTCATAAGTGTCCTTTTTTTTTTAAAAAAAAATTGAGATTTATACATCTTCTGAAAGCTGAATAAATAATGTATGGTTTATTATGATAGGACTGGTATCTGAAGTGAAGAACATGAAAATATTGAGAAAATCATTCTTAAAAAAAGTTCTTAGCAATGCATATTACTAATCAAAAATTACGTTTTGATATATTTATGGTAGAAAATGTACAAAATATTATCATAGAACATGAGCTTAACTTAATATCCTAATGATTTTTGATCATTTTCGATAATTTGATCATTTTTACCCATACATTGTATTTTTGGTTACTGCTACAAATATACCCATGCTAATTAAGACTAGTTTTTTTTTTTTATTTTATTTTGTAATGAAACTACGTTGGTGCAAATTATATCTGTCTATAATGTAATTTAGGCATAAACCTTTGCAACAAAATGTTTTACGATCATGAAAAACATTAATTCAGTAAAGCATGCCCAAACTTGTATAATATGATTCAGGCAATATAGACTCTCCATCAGTACCAGTACCGTAGAACTCCCAGCATGCATAGCGCAGGTAGAGAAGAGCAGTCTGGGTATGCGTGGTGATGTCTGAGACAGCGGCAGTGATGTCAGGCTATGAGTGAGATTGATAGGCTCTATGATCAGGGACGCGCTGCTCTCCCGAACAGCCCAGAGATGGATCACATCACGCATATACACACTCACACGTCTCCTTGCTTTCCTGGATAAATGAACTAAGGGGGAATTCATCATTCCCTGCTCCAGAAAGAGAGAGTGAGAGGAAGAAAGAGACTGTCTTCTTCTGGGTCAACCACCTCCCCACTTCTTCTCCTCCTCCCCCTTTCCTACGTCTCTCCCTCCTTCCCGTGTCACCGGTTCTCCTCACAGGTTAGGTGTCATGGTGCGGGCCCGGTTTTGTTGTTGCGGTGTCATCGGATGATTTGTCAACGTGAACGATTTGCCACTCAAGCGAATCAATCAACCTACAGGAATGCACCAACAGAGGCAGAGAGACAAGCGTATCCTCTCAGCATGAGCCTTCGTCGCGACCGGCTCTTCGTCTTCCTCAGGCCCGGCCCTCAGACATTTTGGGGGGAACACTACCTCAGTTTACCTCCTGTGTGAGGGTCATTCCTCATGTCTCCAAGTCTTTGTCACAGTTTCTTAGTCAACGCTTGTTTGCCGTCTCTGTTTCTTGTCGTACGTTTTCTTATCTCAAATTAGTCTGTCATGGCTGATTTGAAATAAGCACGCTATTGCATTAGCACATGCCTTATTAAGCAAATGCTTAGAAGAAAGACCTTGCTTAACTGGTAGACAACCTCACAATTAAGTCTTCTCTGTGCAAAACAGCCCAAACTTATTGCCCTTGCAAATGACCCCAGGGAACCTGCTAAGAACTTTAATGTCTGATGTTATTTTCACAGTGGTGATGATATTTTCATTGATGAATGACTAAATAATGCACTCAGAAATGAAAATACTGTCATCATTTAGTCACACGCATGTCTTTCAAAACCTGTATGGCTTTATTTCTTCTGTAGAACACAAATGGAGTTAAGGCAGAATCTCTAAACTGCTGTTTTGCATACAGTGAAAGTAAACGGTGACCAAAGCTGCCAGCATTAAATAGGAGTTACATTTCAGTCTGTTCTCTGCACAAAGCTATTAAATGATTTCAAAAGACTTGGAATAAAGTGCATGAGTCGTACTGACTACACCTTTTGGTGGTGTTTTTTTAAGAGCTTGACAGTCTTTGGTCACCATTCATTGTATGGAAAATATAGGGTTATTATCATTAACTACGAACTAACTAAAGCTATTATTAGCTCTTTTTTTAAATAAAAATACTGGATGAAAACTTAAGCAATATATAAAACAAAAAATGTGTTGCCTTGTCATCTAACTGATATAAGTTTAAGTTTTAGCACTAAAAGTACTAAGAATTTAAAAAAAAAAACAAAAAAAAAAAAAAAAAAAAAAAAAAGGTCGCTGAGTCCGGACCTTAGTACATTTTTCAAGTTCAGAAATATTTATTATTATTATTATTATTATTATTATGTTGAAAACAGCTGAGTAGAATTTTTTTTCAGGTCTCTTTGATGAATATAAAGTTCAGAAGAACAGCATTTATCTGAAATAGAAATCTTTTGTATTATTATCAATGTCTTTATCATCACTTTTAATCAGTTTAATGCATCCTTGCTAAATAAAAGTATTAATTTCTATAATTAAGAAAAAAACCCTCCAAGCTTAGTATATGGTATAGTGGTATAGTGTATAATGTTACAAAAGCTTTTTATTTCAGATGAATGCTGATTTTTGGATCTTTCTGTTTATTAAAGAATCCTGAATAAGTGTACTCATCTTTTTTAAATACTGATAATAATAATAATAATAAATGTTTCTTGAACAGCAAATCAGCATATTAGAATGATTTCTGAAGGATCATGTGACACTGAAGACTGGAGTAATGATGCTGAAAATTTA
The DNA here is from genome assembly GCF_022985175.1 of Labeo rohita. Taxonomy (NCBI): domain Eukaryota; kingdom Metazoa; phylum Chordata; class Actinopteri; order Cypriniformes; family Cyprinidae; genus Labeo; species Labeo rohita. The sequence continues at coordinate 13,529,819 of NC_066884.1, read as the reverse complement.
GCTTTGATCACAGGTAAAAAAAACAAATTACATTTAAAATGTATTCAAATAGAAATTAGCTAAAAATAAAAATATTATATAAAAATATTAATAAAAAAATATATTGTAAAAATATTTTACAATATTACTGCTTTTGCTGTATATGTCGGATCGAATAAATGCAGGCTTGATGAGACAAAGAGACTTTTAAAAAACATTAAAAATCTTTCTGTTCAAAAACTTTTGACTGGTAGTGTAAGTTTAGACAGTTTGCAAGAATGTTTAGTATTTGTGGTATAAAAATGATCGCTGCGACGCTGGTGGACTGAATGGGGCTTGATAGAGTCGTGAGGGCGCAGACACAGCCTCTATGTTGCCAAATCCGTCTAAAATAATCATATTTGGACTTGTCTTTTCCACTTAATTCGACTCTTTAGAAATTTAATAAAGTGAGTAGTTGCAGTTTAGGGTTAGCCATATCTTTATCTTATTTTATTCACAAAAGATTTGAACCAATTTAGATTTATGTTTTATTTATCGCAGGCACTTAAACTGACAGTAATCGAACAAGCCCGGACAAGGTTATTGCTGACAGGATACCACATTTGGTAAGGAAAAAAACATTATGATATTATTTGTCAGAAACATTGTCAATACTGTCAAAAACAGTAGCATTTAACACTAGTACACTGATTTGTAAAAAAGTAGGTTACAGAATGAAATGAAATATGAAAACACTAACTATGAATGCAATATAGTAGATACATTTTCACAAAGCCATGCAAAAAACATTCGGAAGAGCACTAGACAAACTTATCATGGTTATTAAGAAAAACTATAACAATAATATGTATTGTTGCATGAATAATAAACAACTGATCCACCCCTAATCTACCCACCTTATTCTTCAACGTGGAAGTAAGCCTATGGGTGAGACTTCCGGTTCATTAGCTGCTATAGGGAAATAACGAGAACAATAAAAATGTGCGGTAAACAGTAAAACAGTTTGCACTACAAACCACGGTGCTCATAATTAACATACTACAATATGGTATTATTACCATATTAATTTGCAATATCAAGCAGCAAAACAAGCTGTTTTGTACAGCTAAAAATAGCTAGACGTGGATGAGACCGGAATGACATGGGATGAGTAAATGATGAAAAACGTGTATTTTTGGATGCACTGTCTCTTTAAATGGTGATGTAATGATGCTTTATGCTATAACATTACAGTAAAAAAATCATTACTTTAGATAGAAGTGTCTGCTGAATGCATAAATGCTGAAAACATCCTGCTTGACAACAGCTTACATGTGACTGCTGAAGCTGTTTAAACATTTATTTGACTATTACAGTCAAACACGATGATTGAAATATGACTGATGTTTTTATTAAACATCTTTGACGTTCCAAAAACCTCGCCGTGATTTACAGCTAAATATAAAGGTAAAAGCTCTATTATAGAGCTTTAACTACTTACTGGTCAAACAAATGTCAAGACTGTTTACTTTACCAATTTAACTTTGCTTGTCAAGGACCTCAGGCCTGCCTGCTGAAGTGCCAGAACCATTTTTGATTGTGCACTCTGCAGAGAGGCAATAGTGTCATTATGAAGTGGCAATTTGTCGGGAACCCAACAAAGAAACGTTGTAACAATTAATCACAGGGAGAATGGGAAATAACGTGTAATTATGTTCATTAGGCAGCAAGTGCAAGGGCAATTATCTTCGCCTACCGTTGCCTGTCAGAAGCATGTCGGGAGTGATGCAGTAATAATTCACAACTCGCTGTGTTTTATAAGTGTTTTATTAGTGCTTGTGGAGATGGACTAGGGACCAGCGGGTCACCAGGTTGAAAACTCACAGTTCACAAGGCCTTTCTTCTCTGCGCCCTCGACCTGCCATGGAGGTCTGACAGCTGTTTACAGGTAAAGAATTCTGACTAATGTTTCACTGCAGAAAAAAAACACCATCACTACAATTCATACACATTCTATCACACTAATGTTATTATATGTATCCCAGACCAGACTGATGTCTGCAAGACTATATCAAATTGCATTAATGTCATATGCAAAATATCAAACCAAGAGGCATCTGCAAACAAATGAGGCATTTTTCAGAACTACTTTACCTTTCTGAGCCATTTTGCAATTAATTATATCAGTTGAAGTCAAAAGTTTACATACACCTTGCAGAATCTGTAAAATGTTAATTATTTTACCAAAATAAGAGGGATTATACAAAATGCGTGTTGTTTTTTATTTAGTACTGACCTGAAAAAGATATTTCACATAAAAGACATTTACATATAGTCCACAAGAGTAAATAATAGTTGAATTTAGAAAAACGACCCCGTTCAAAAGTTTACATACACTTGATTCTTACTACTATGTTGTTACCTGAATGATCCACAGCTGTTTTTTTTTTTTGTTTGTTTGTTTGTTTTTTGTTTAGTGATATTTGTTCATGAGTACCTTGTTTGTCCTGAACAGTTACAGTTACGCTCACTGATACTTCAAAACTAAACACGATGCATTAAGAGCTGGGGGTGAAAATGAAGACCAGAGTAAATTTGACTTATTTTGTCTTCTGGGAAACATGTAAGTATATCCTGTAGTACTGAATGAAAAAATATGATATTTAGGCAAAAGTTTTCAAAAGTATTCACCCCCGGCTCCTAATGCATTGTATTTTTTTTCTGAGGCATCAGTGAGCATTTGAACCTTCTGTAATAGTTGCATATGAGTCCCTCAGTTGTCCTCAGTGTGAAAAGATGGATCTCAAAATCATACAGTCATTGTTGTAAAGGGTTCAAATACACAAAAATGCTGAAAAACCAAAGACAAACCAACAGCTGTGGATCATTCAGGTAACAACACAGTATTGGGAATCAAGCGTATTAAAACTTTTGAATGGGGTCATTTTTATAAATGCAACTATTATTTAATCTTGTGGACTATATTTAAACCTCTTTTATGTGAAGTATCTTAATTTGGTCAGTACTAAATAAAAAATAACATGCATTTTGTATTATTCCTCTTATTTTAGTAAAATAATTAACATTTTGCAGATTCTGCAAGGTGTATGTAAACTTTTGACTCTAACTATATGCACTGCTTTTTGTCTGTGAAGGTTAAACCAAACTGTAACACTGTCTGTGTCAACATTGTTTTAAACGGTTAAACTCAATTCTCACTCCCTCTTTCCTGGACTGAGTTGAACTGCCCTGGGCTTTTCGTTTCAATTGGCTCGTCAATTAATTGCCCCAGCTGTTCAAAACAAGCTTCACCTGCCAGTCAGAGAAGCTTGTTTCTTCTGTAACACATTGAGGAGGTCTTCGTCTTCTCCACTCAGTATGAAGCTAAAACGAAACTTGACCTGCCAGCTTGGTGCATTATGGGAAGCGACTCGCCCATATGTGTCAATCAGTCAATGAGAGAGTGAAGAAATTTTCACCTTTACATGGCAGGCGCAGAGTGTGAAAACAAGACTCTTGTGGGATGAGGAACTCAGCCGTAATTAGCCTTTCTTTCTCCTTGAAGAATCAAGATTTGACTCATTTTGTATGAAACAAACACTATGAAATGTAATTTCATTGAAACAAAATGCGTAAAAAAAAAATAAATAAATATACATACCTATTTAAGTGGTTTAGGAAATGTATGTATAGATCTGTTTTAATTATTTTATTTTATTTTATTTTATTTTATTTTATTTTATTTTATTATTATTTTTGATGGGGAAAAATACTAGATTTTTTAAATCTAGAATAATACCTTAATTTAGAACTAAGTATAATCACTCAGCTATCAACTTATCAATAAAAATAATTTATTTATTTATTTATGTTTTTATTATATAACACATTTTTACTTAATTATTTGTAATGTAAAATATAACATTTTAATTGTATTGATTTCTAATAAGAATCAAGTTTTGTCTTTTTTTGTAAAGTGAAATTGACCCTCTTTAAATAAAATCTATACATTTTAGTTTGTTTTATATAATGAATGAACAAATCAGTCAGTAAATACAGTTGATTTATTTGTGTTATTATAACATATCTTTACTTATTTATAATTAAAAAATAATATTTTAGTTTTGAAATAAAATGTTATTTATTTATTAATAAGAATCAAGTTTTCTCTCTTTTTGTGTGAAAAAAAACACTTTATTTGATTAAAAAAATAAAAATCTAAACATTTTAGTTTATTTTATATAATATCAGTTATTCAATAAATACAATTTATTGAATACAATAATGTATTATTGTAACATATCTTTACATATTTATTTATTTTTATAGATTTTTATTATTTAAAAATAAAATAGAAGTTATTTATTTATTTATATTAATTGCTTTGTGTAAAATTTGTGTAAAACAAACACTGAAAAGTAACTAAATCGACCCTTACTTAACAAAATCCTTTTTATAAAATCTAAACATTTTAATTTATTTGATATAATAAATGAATCAGTCAATCAATAAATAAAATGTATTCATTAATGTATTATTATAACATATCTTCACTTATTTATAATTTAAAAATAAGATTATAGTTTTTATTTGAAATAAAATGTTATTTATATGTTTTTTTAAATAAAAATGAAGTAACTAAATTGACCCTTGCTTTAAACGCTTTTAATAAATCTAAACATTTTAGTTGATTTTATATAATAAATTAATCAATCAATAAACAATCTATTTATTTTTTATGTATTATTATAACATATCTTTCCTTATTTATAATTAAAATATAATATTTTAGTTTTTATTTAAAAAAAAAATAGAAGTTATTTATTTTTATAATTATTTGTATATGAATGCAAGAATACTGAGTAATAAATACTTAAAATCTTAATTACAGTCAAATAGGCTTATGTTTAATTACAGCGGCTTGACTGATTGTTAGCTAAACTTGAAGTAAATCTAAGAATAGCTGAAAAAGCTGTTAGCTGTTGGTATTTACAGTCTTGAACATGAAATGAGAAACAAATGATAGATGCATAATATCTGTGTGGCCCTCTGCGATTTTTTTTATCACTTTTTTTTGCCGCTGCTGTCGTGGCAGGCGGCTTTTCAAGCTCCATCTTTCCTTTATTTCTTCTTTTCTCCTCAGGCATCCGTCTCTTTCTCCATCTCCGTCGTCCTCCCTCTCCGCTCACCCTCTGTAAATTGCAAGCCTATTTGGTTTAGGTTTGTTTTACCCCCTCTCATCCCTCTCAATGTCTCTCATTTTCTCTCACCCTCCCGCTTTTCTGCGTGTGTCTCTGTGTGTGTGTGTGCGTGTGCCCGAGCAGCTGCTTGCGTATAACCGCAGGTAATCTCAGCAAAGCGTCCTCATGAGCCTGTGTCTGTGGGAGGCTTCGCCTCATCTCCCTCCTGCCTCCCCGCAGCTTTAATCTGTGACAGACCATTTCTTAATCGCTGCTAAGGGGGTTCTCTCTCTCTCTCTCTCTCTCTCTTCGTCCTCTCCTTCTCCTCTTCCTCATCTCCTCCTTTTCTCTTTCTCCTCATGCTCAATCATTCACAAGCACGTACCCTCCCACAGTAAGATTAGCACCCTTCGTGTTCGTCCTACATAATCGCTACACAATGGAGCCCGCATATCGGCACGGCCCACAGCGCCGCCGAGGGTTAGGAGGGGGTGCTATTCCGCACCTCGGCGTGATGCGCCCCCGTCACCCCCACACCTCGTTCCCCAGAAGGCCTTTCACTTGTCTGTAGGACCACCGTCATCATCATCATCATCATCATCATTAGCCTCAGCGTTAAGACCATCATCTCTCGAATCCTTCCTTTTCGCTGTTGACGGGCCGCTTTGAGAGTTTCGGGCGTGAATTTTGGAGGAAAATGGAATGTCCGAGCTGCAGGCTGGGGGCTGTCTGCAGGGGCGCAGTGGGATGGCATGGACCAGAATATTAATCATGCAAAAGCAGACAAACAGAGCAAACAGCAGAGCAGGGCGAAAATCTCTCGCCTTTCAGTTTTTCTTCTTCCCTCCACTGCCTCTGGAAACACTGCTGCTTTGCTTTCAGATCTGATATCTTTGACATTTTTCTACATTAGACTTATTCTTTCTTTGATTTTTCCCCCCCTCCTTCTTTGTCTAATCATATTTGTATTACAAATTTCATTGTAATGACTTTCGGATTATTGTTCTTATCCCTCCTGTCTGATGGATTTGAATGCAATCCGATTCCTTGCATAAGTACTTGCGTGATTGACATTAACACTGTAGATTATTGAAAAGCTGATAAATATTACAGCTGCAGCTACCAAAGAGCATTATTAGGCTCTTCCGCATGCACAAGCCGATGAATATTGAGCAATTATAATCATCTTCAGCACTTCATTCAGAAAATCTATAGCAATATAGCATTTACGTATTTGCATGATACTGATAAGTGGCAGTTGATGCAAATGGGATTAGACCGGGCGGATGTACTAAACCATTCTCAAGTGCTGTTTGAATAACTTAAATAATACCATGATGTGATAGTAAAGATTATTATTGCTTTTTTGTTGCTTAAGCCTCAGAAAAACTCAGTAGGCAGTAACAATTAAAATAGTATATTTTATTTGTGAATGTTCAGCTGTGATTTTCAACACTTAACTTTAACAGTTTTTGAATTTTTTGGATCATCAGTTATAATAGTCACAGACATAGAGATTTACTTTAAATTTCACCAAGCTGATTATTCACTAAAAACTCCCACAGGTCATGTTTTCATGCCATTTTAAAGGAGAAGTCCACTTCCAAAACAAAGATTCACATATAATGTACTCACCCCCTTGTCATCCAAGATGTTCATGTCTTTCTTTCTTCAGTCGTACAGAAATTATGTTTTTTCACATTTCTGCCTTTTTCTCCATATAATGGACTGCTATGGTGCCCCGATTTTGAACTTCCAAAATGCAGTTTAAATGCGGCTTCAAACGATCCCAAATGAGGCTGTAAACGATCCTAGCTGAGGAAGAAGGGTCTTATCTAGCGAAACAATCGGTTATTTTCATTTAAAAATACAATTTAAATACTTTTTAACCTTAAACGCTCGTCTTGTCTTGCTCTCCTTGAACACTGTGTATTCTGGCTCAAGATAGTTAGGGTATGTCTAAAAACTCCAATCGCATTTTCTCCCTAAACTTCAAAAATACATAGCTGCAGAAGTTCCAACCCAGTCTTTGCAAAGTGAACATGCAAAGAAGATCAAACACCCTTAACAAAAAAGGAAAACAGCGATATAGGACGATTTTGAAGTTGAGGGAGAACATGAGATGGGAGTTTTTGACATACCCTAACTGTCATGACCCGGAACAAAAAACAGTCCAGGCAGAGTGAGACAAGACGAGTGTTTGGCATTAAAAAGTATATAAATTGTATAATTTTCATGAAAATAACCGATCGTTATGCTAGATAAGACCCTTCTTTCTCGGCTGGGATCGTTTACAACCACATTTGGGATCGTTTGAAGCCGCATTTAAATTGCATTTTGGAAGTTCAAAATTGGGGCACCATATCAGTCCATTATATGGAGAAAAATCCTGAAATGTTTTCCTCAACAAACATAATTTCTTCACGACTGAGGAAAGAAAGACATGAACACTTTGGATGATAAGGGGGTGAGTACATTATATGTGAATCTTTGTTTTGGAAGTGAACTTCTACTTTAAAGAGCCACAAAACAGTATTTATTGTTTGAATTTCGTACAAAATGACAAAATTTAAAAGCTGAGACCTTGTTTCATATCAGATGTAACCTGCTCTGTCTTGTCAATCAGCATGTTGCCAGTTTTTTTTTTGCTCCACAATGTATTTTTAACTGCTTGACAACAGTGCGAGAGTGGCATTGTTTGTCAGACATAGCAACATTAAATAAGGAGTGTGGGTTTTTGCAAAGGGTCAATTTATTTGTACCACACATACATTCAGTTTAATTTTGATAAAGAATGATCTGATTCTTAGATTCAACTCGCACACTCAAAGACTTACTGACTATGAGTTTGTATATAAATAATAATGACATGCGAATATATAAATAATAATAGTTTTTTCACTTTTAGAGGGATTTTTTGCTTTAAAGGGATCATCTCAAAAATGAAAATTCTGCCATTAATTGCTCACCCTCATGTCTTTCCAAACCCATAAGACCGTTCATCTTTGGAACACAGATTAAGATATTTTTGATGAAATCCAAAAGCTTTCTGAACCTGCATAAACAGTAACACAGCTACCATGTTCAAGGCCCAGAAATGTAGTAAGGTCATGGTTAAAATAGTGTGACATCAGTGGTTCAACCTTATTTTCATAAAGCTACGAGAATACTTTTTGTGTGCAAAGAAAACAACTAATGACTTTATTCAACAGTTTCTTCTCTTCCATGTCAGTCTTCGATGTGCATCACAGGAGCCAGAATTCTGACACAGAACCCGGATGCGCTGTGCCTTGTTTAGAGGTTTGGAATGATGAGGGTGAATAATTAATGACAGAATTTTCATTTTTTGTGTGAACTATCCCTTTAAGTTATCAAATTCTGAAGTCCCAATGCCCAAGTCAGCAACAATCTCATATATAGTAAACATGTTGAGATGTTATTTGTCTGTTGTTCTTGCACAAGGCCGCTTTGCCCTTGCTTTTCCTCACACTGACCTTACGTCCTCTCCGGGCGGTGAACTGTGGTTGATGGCGGGGTGCTGGGCGGATCGGCGTCCTCAGAGAGACGCTCAGAGGACACGTGAGGGCGTAATGTATGCAGGGCCAAATGAAAGCGAGGGGCAGTGGTGTGAATTCGGATGGGGGTTAACGTGGCCGTGGCATTTGGTTGTGAGCCCAAGGGAAGCGCTGTGTACTTTACTTAGGGTGGGGGAGACCGCGAAGACGAGGGAGAGAGAGAGCGATGGAGGTACGTGAGGAAAAGAGCTTATAGTTATTAACTTTTAACCCAGAGAAGAGCGACTGCAAAAGAGGGAGGAAGGCTAATGCATCCGAGATATTGCATTTTAAAAGGTGTGTAAACAAAGTACCAGGATGAGGAGAGGAAGGTGAAGCAACAGAAATGAGGAAGAACCGTGAAAACGGCGGAAATGAGCCGAGGCAATTTTAAGTTTTGACTCTCTCTCTTTCTCTTCCTTTCTCTCCCTCTCCTTCTCTATGTCAGTGCTCTGATTTATGACTCAGTTTAAACGAAGGCCACATGTCTCTCCCAATGCTGCGATTTGTCCCCGCACCCCTTCGTCTCGACTTCCTTGCAAAACAACAGCACACACACAATCAAAATAATATACCGTTTCTTAAAACGGGGCTCCACTTTTTTGGCTACCGTTTTAGGTCGCTCATTTCACCCAAAGGGACTGCTGGGTTCTCGCACACAGTTTGATAGAGCTGATCTGTGGCCTGTTTGGTGGTGGTGCTGCTTCGTACAAACCGGCGGAAAATGCAAGATGAGGGGAGAAAAAAAGATGACAGCTTACAAGGGAGCCATTAATAATTCTCAGAAGCAAGGTTGTCCTGACACAGAGAAAATAGGGTATGCAGAGGAAGGCCCTTTTATTTCCCACATAGAATACTGTAAGAGGACTGTATTTTATTTATTTATTTTCACAATTGTTGTTTAAAAGCCTATGTCTGGTGTATTGTCCTGCATTTGAGTAGTTTCACCTAGAACATCATGTGTGCTTCTGTCTGTATTGTTGCAATTGTTAATAATAGGTAAGTAAATACAAAAAAAGCCCCTGAATCATTGAAAATGATGTATTTTGAACTTGAAAAGCAAAAGATGAAGCATAAATAATCACTATTTTTAGTGGAAAACAAGACAGACTGATACTGACTTACATTTAAGAAAGATATGTATTTGTTTGCTTGCTTGCAGTGAACAACAGTGTTGGGAATGTTACTTTAAAAGGTAATTAGTTATAGTTACTAGTTACTTCTCACAAACAGTAACTGAGTAAGTAACTGAGTTACATTCCACCCAATTAACATTACATAATTAATTATCAGGGAAAGTAATTATTGTGTTGCTTTTTTAAAATGTTTAAATATAACAAATAACTTGGATGCCCCCAATATTAAATATGTTAAATGAATGAAATTTAAATTAAATTAATAAAATGTTTACTTTACTCACCAGACTAACATTAAATGTACGATTATTATGATAATTTATAATAACGCAGTGTTTCTATAAAAAAGGAAAAAAACTACAAAATTATACTGATAAGATAACAAAACTACGACGAATTCTACTGTTAATAACAATATAAAACAAACTAAGGATTAAAGAGCTGCTGAGTTTATGAATATTAATCACGTTGTCTGCGTTCGCTCGAACTGATTTGCTGAAATCAGAACAGGGACGATAATAGGTGAGCGCCAGCCAATGAGATTGCCGTTTGCACATTAGTCCCGCCTACTACAGAAGAAACCGGCAGTTCTTAAAAGCTGAAAAACAAAGGAGCTCCGTTATTTTGAGAGGAAAATACAACAAAGAATATCGTTTACGTGTAGCGCGTCAATGCTGCATTGTATAAGGCTCTGTCGCTATCTTTCTTTGCGTGTGTGAGACAAGTGACGGCTAGTCGTGTGCCTTCACACTAGAGTTCGCGGTTCGTCAAATACAGGTTATGCTGCGCATCCGTTATGAACTGAAAAATAAAATTATAATAATATTAAAATAAATTATAGTAACGCCGAATTTTATTGTCAGCAATGGTAACGGCGTTGTAACCAGGGATTCGTTTGATTACTCGTTACTGAAAAAAATAACGCGGTTAGTAACGCCGTTATTCCCATCACTGGTGAACAAACTGTAAAAAATGATTAAGAAAACTATTTCTGTGACCTAAAAGGGGTTTGACCTCAACAGGATTTGGTTTTCAGTCTCTGACAATGACTGTCGGTCCAAAGTGTTCTCATCCAGATCCTTAGTCTTAAACCTGGGATTTAAACATCAAATGTCATGCTTGTTCACAGATAAGATTCTATTCCTTTGATATTCATCCATGTGTTGGTATTCCTCCCTCTCGGTTAGTTTGATCTTCCTCCCAGTTTATCCTAACCGCAGCTTTGTGCATTTGAAATGGAGAGAAGCCATATTTGTTTACTCTCATAACCTGTCCATTGTTCCAGGTGGAGACTCCCTGTGGGACGCGGCTCACGTGAACCGGTGTTGCTGTAGCAGGAGACACCACAGCGGTCTTAACAGCTTTCTGCAGTCTCCAGCGGGACCAGTCAACTGAGAGAGAACCCCTGGAGAGCACAGGAGAGAGGGTACGAGGAAAGTGAGGGGGTGGGGAGGAGTTTACATACATGTGCTGTAAAATGAGACAAATGTGTACGAACACTACAAAACATATCTAAATGGACAGAGTTTAGGTAAATGTAGTAAAGGATAATTAGAATGATGTCTAAAATGTAATGTAAAATGTAATGTAAAGTGTAATGATAACGTATTTGAACAAAAATATCTTAATATCTAAATTCTTCACAGAAAAGATTCTATTCTGTACACAGAACATTGTATCTTGTTCTTTAATTAATTCATTATTTAAATTATATAGAAATAAATTTATATATAATGTAATTTATTAATACTTATTGTAACATTGTTATTCTATAATTTAAAAATAATTGACAAGTTAAATAGTAATATAGTATACATTATATAACATTAAATATAACAATAGATTAATTGTTATATATAACTTAGTGTTATGTAATATATATTATATTTCTTCTGTATATTATATGATTTATAATAGTATATATTTTAGAAATGATTTATTTATAGTAATATATTAATATCATATTGGTATTCTATAGAATATATATATATATATATATATATATATATGTATGTATAAAATTAGTATATTTCATTATATATAACATGTAATGTTATTTTTATAATGGATTATATTATTATCACGTGCTATTATTTGTTAATTAAATACATGTATAAATTAATTATAAATTATATAATAACAATATTACCTTCTGTTCCTTTTGTGCTAATAATTAATTAATTAATTAAATTAATTCAATGTATACAATATTATAGTATATTATTATGTTATAGTATATATAGTATATAGTATAGTATATATTTTTATAATGCATATAATATATATAGTATATTTTTAAATATTAAAATAGTATATTTCATTATATATAATGCATATTATATGTAATGTTATTTATAATGGGCTATATTACCTATCATGTTATTATTTATGAATTAAATACATGTGTAAACTAATTATACATTATAGAATAACAGTATGATCTTCTGGTCCTTTTTGTGCTATTAAATAAGTAATTAATTAATGAATTAATTAATAATTAATTAATTAAATATATACAGTATTATAGTATATTATTATATGTTATATTATTATAATGTATAGTATATTTTGAAATATTGCATTTGTATATTTCATTATAATGCATATTTATGCAATGTTATATTTATGGTTAAATTTGGGGTATATATGGGGTTATATTTATTATCATATGCTATTATTTATTTATTTATTAAATACATTTATAAATTAATTATAAATGATAGAATAACAATATGACTTTCTGTTTCTTTTGTGCTATTAATTAATTAATTAAATTTATATAATATTATAGTATATTATTTAATGTTATATTGTAAAGTATATTTTATATTATATAGTATATGTTTAAATATTAAATTAATATATTTCATTATATATGATGCTTATTATATGTAAGTTTTTTATTAAAATGTGTTATATTTATTATCATGTGCCGTTATTTATTAATTAAAAACTTTTATAAATTTATTATAAATTATAGAATAAAAATATGATTTTCTGTTACTTCGGCGCAAATATTAATTAAACGTGTACAGTATAATAGTATATTATAGTATATTATATATATCAAAATCGAGTCCTTTACATTCTTCACAGTTTGGCTCCATTAATCTATTTTTGAACAGCATGTCTTGGGTTCACAGCCCTTTAATAACTTTAACCTTATTATATTTTTTCAATTTTTACTTGTTTTTAAAATGCCAGCATTGTTTTTAAAATACTAATGAAGCAAAATGACAGAATATAGGAGATTCTTTTGTTTAGGTTTAAATATATAGATATATATTTTCCCCCTGTAATCTGTCATTTTGTTCCATCAATCTATTTTTAAACACAAGAGTGTGTCCTGTGTGTACAACCCCTCAGACCTTGAAATTCAAACAAAACCTGGCCTGAAACACCTGGGTCACAAAAACACCATACTAAACTTTCATTTCACTCACCCCAGAACAATCCTGCCGCCCTCGCAGCCGACGAGTCCATCCAGGGCCGTTGTTAGGCCGGGCTGTGCCTGAAGCTGGAGTTGAGGTGTGTTGCTGCCGGGGTCACGCGCTGCCACTGTAGGTTAGGCTGCTGGTCTGATCCGTGTTGACAGTGCAGATACCTGTCAAGCCCAAGGAGACAGGTAGTGCTTCCAGCTAGAGAGTGAACCTTTCGCACTGACCACCGCTGGAAGGATGGGTGAGTCACATCTCGAGTCTTCCGTTCGATCGCTTCATGTCACGTCAGGTACATACAGGTATATTCGCATCAGTGATGGAGGAAGAAAGACATTTTAATGTTTGCCTCAAGTTTACCACCGTTTATCTGAAGCTGATACATAAGCTCTGCTTGTTTTGCTGCCATCGCAAGTCGTAGGAAGCGTAAAACCAGTGGCCAGACAGTAGCAAATTAAAAAGAAGGCTGTAAAGTTCAAAAGCCCAGCGCCTAATGGCTTTTTAAGGTGAACTGTTTCCCCATCACATTTGTAAACGGGCCCTTATTTACCCGCACACGCGTGTGTGTGTGCGCGTGTCTGTTTGGGGGGGTTGGGTAGTTGACCTTTGCGAGCAGAGACAGTGTCTGAGAGTGAACGCCACTCGCTGCATCTTAATGGCCACCAAACAGCTACACTGCTATCCTCTGATATTTGCTTAAACATGAGCACAATACATATCAAAGATATTTACAAAGAGAGCGCGGTCAGCAGTTACCCAGCAGAGAGAGACAGCCAAGATGGAAAACAAGCAGTGCTGGGATGTTAACACACAGTGCTTGGGCTCTCTGAAGCTAAGGCTTCAGTGCAGGAAATGCAACGCATGAGATGCAAATGCTTTTGATAAACCATAAAGAGGGACAGATAAGAGAGTTGGGAAAAAGAAAGCACTGTGCCAATGAAATACAGCTAATGCTTCACAAGGTTCTAATATATTATGCATCTTTTAATATAATATTTTATCTACTTCATTTATATTTGTCTTTAATATATTTGTATATACATTTTTTTTCTACTAAAACATTTAGGCATTTTGGTAACAGATTTGCAAAAATTGCAATCCCCATGTAAACAGAATATAAAACAAAACTATACCTTTTACTGTCAATTTGGTAAAATGAGTTTCAAGCCTGATTTTATACCCTATTTATTAAAAGTCTTATTTCTTTACCTACTCAGGTTGCACTGAACCTTGTGAAGCATTAGCTGTATTTATTGGCACAGTGTTTTCTTTATATTTTAAAATATATTGACAAGGCTGAATTTTCAGCTGCCGTTAGGTGTGTTCGATTTAAAGGAGAACTCCACTTCCAGAACAACAATTTACAAATAATTTACTCACCCCCTTGTCATCCACGATGTTCATGTCTTTCTTTCTTCAGTTGTAAAGAAATTATGTTTTTTGTGGAAAACATTTCAGCATTTTTCTCCATATAATTTACTGATATGGTGCCCCGATTTTGAACTTCCAAAATGCAGTCTAAATGCGGCTTCGAATGATCCCAAATGCGGTTGATTCCAGCCGAGAAAGAAGGGTCTTATCTAGCGTAACAATCGGTTATTTTAATAAAAATAATTCAATTTATATACTTTTAAATGCCAAACACTCGTCTTGTCTTACTCTGCCTGGACTGTTTTTGTGACACTTAGGGTGTGTCGAAAAACTCCCATCTCATGTTCTTCCTCAACTTCAAAATCATCCTATATCGCTGTTTTACCTTTTTTGTTAAGGGTGTTTGATCTTCTTTGCATGTTCACTTTGCAAGGACTGGGTCGGAAGTTCTGCAGCGATGTAGGTTGATTTTGAAATGTTTTTTGAAGTTGAGGGAGAACATACGGTCGGAGTTTTTCGACATGCGCTAACTGTCTTGAGCCAGAATACATAGAGTTCAGGGAGAGCAAGACAAGATGAGCGTTTGAGATTAAATAGTATTTAAATTGTAGTTTTTAATGAAAATAACCAATCGTTTCGCTAGATAAGACAATTCTTTCTCGGCTGGGATCATTCACACCTACATTTGGCCGCATTTAAACTGCATTTTGGAAGTTCAAAATCGGGGCACCATAGCAGTCCATTATATGGAGAAATATGCAGTAATTTTCCTCAAAAAACATAATTTCTTTATGACTGAAGAAAGAAAGACATAAACATCTTGGATGACAAGGGGGTGAGTACATTATATGTGAATCTTTGTTTTGGAAGTGGACTTCTCCTTTAACGCAGCACTGCACAGCTCTATCAAATTTGAAGCAGTGGATGCTGGTTAGAAATTTTGTCCAACTTGAGACATCGCCGATGCCTTGTGACTGTCACGTGTGGCATCAAAGTACCACGATAGCAATTCAAAAGCAGCCGGCGCAGTTTCTTCAGAGCGGCTGCAGGAGCTCTGATGACGACACGGCTGTTTCGCGATTGGCCAGATTCACCGCATGACAACGATCACAGGTGTTTCAGGTTTAATCTAACATCCTCAAGTCCGATAATGCTCACAAATCTGTGCTTTCAGAACTTTGAAAGTGTTTTTACTGTAGTCGCAATGTTATATTGAGTTACGTTTGTCATAAAAACACTGATAAAAGCATATATAACCCCACTTTATTACTATTTAAATAGAATATGTTTATGTTAAACATTATTCTTGTTCATATGTCACTGTATTAAGCAGTGTAGCAGCTGTTATTAAGAAAAGTGTTTCTGTTACTCATGAAAACGCTTTTGAAACGTCTGTGTATTTGACAAATATTGCATTTAATTCACTTCATCTGTGATAGAGTAAGTAAACATCGCGAGAGCGTCTCGAGAGCAGAAAGTGTCCAACAGCTCTGTTTTCAACTCCGCCCCCCGACTGCTCTCGGCTACTCTCGTTGACCGCCATCTGTAGCCGTAGTTCATGTCGAACACACCTATTATAATCTTCAGTGTCACATGATCCTTCAGAGCTCATTCTAATATTCTAATTTTTTATTATTATCAATGATTCAGGACCCTTAGATACATAAGTTTAAAAGAACAGCATTACTTTGAAATAGTTTTTTTTTGTAACGTTATAAATGTCTTTACAATTAATGTATCCTAGTATTATTAAATAAATAAATAATTTATTAGTCACCCCAAATGTTTACGTATGAGACTAGGTCTGGGAATCATTAGCCAAATATTAAGTTTTTATTAATTAAAATTAGCTATTAATTAAAAAAGGTGCATTACTGCAGTTAATTGAATTACTATGTCAAAGATTATTGTCAAAAAGAGGACATTTTCTTTTAATTACTGGATATGGTCGAGAAGATCAAGACTTCTGAGTGTCCAACATGTCAAAATCGCATTAGATGTAGTTCTTGTAACAGTGGCATTTGTGCCTTTAGAATAAGTAATGGGACAACAGAGCATACCATATTCATGAAAAGTGCCAAATATGTCATTGCATGTTAGTGGGAGAAAATTGAGTTTTTGAGCACTTGCTCGCAAATTGTATTTCCGCCTTTAAAAACATTATAGGCGAGAGGAGAAACTCATCCTCTTGTGATCTAAGAGTGGTGATAGATTCAGGGGTAGAGGTGTGCTGTTGAGAGCGGTGGATTCTGTCATGTGGCCATAGAAATCAGGAGCGTAACAGAGTATAATGGAGCTCCAGAACTGAAGGGGAAGTTTGTCTCTTTAGGCTACGGTTACGTGATTAGCCTCCACCGCCTCTTTCATATACCTGCCGTCCTGTCTTCCTGCCTGCAGCCAAGCCGCGTCTAATGTTCCCCTTACTTCTCTGCACACCAGAGCGGGAATGGATCACAAATGCATGAATTTGTCTAGTTTCCTCTCTGCATAACTTCTGAATGTATCAAACTCTGACAGCTGATTCTAGGCCAGTTAATCTATTCCTGGGGGGATCTGTGTACCTTTGGAGGGATGGGAGAAAAACAGCTCCCTTTAGCGAGCAAACATGAAGCTACCCCCCGTTCTTACTTTTTCTTCTTCTGTCCCTTTTTTATGCCCGGTTGTCTTCGTGAAGGCAAATAGCATGCGCTTTAAAAGCACATCACGCTCTCGCGGATAAAAAAAATTGCATGGAAAGGTCGAGAAAATTACAACAGAAACAATTGATGTCAGAGAAACAAATGTGTATTGTGATGCTGGGAATTTTGTACTCGCCTCTGCTCAAAAGGAGCTCGTGTTTACGTCTGAGCCGAAAGGATTTATCATGAGATGCTTTAAGTGACTGAAAGAACATCTATGTATGGTCCAAAAAATCATAGCATTTAGCTGTTAGCTGTTTTCAATGGCTGTTTGTTCTAACACCCATCCATAATGCTGAATTTATGAGATTACAGACCAAAATGCAACAAGATATATGATGTCTACTATTTTTATTTTGCTATTGTTTTCAGAAAAGACTACAAACCCGAAAAGGAAAGAAAAAAAACTGTCTTTCCACCACTTTTTATTTGGCAACACAAACAAATTCACACTCCTTTTTTTGCTCATTAATTATGCAGTTAAGAAAAAGCTGCAATGTAGAGAACGGAGGAAAGGTGAAAATGAGGGATTCAGTTTTCCCTCCTCGCTGAATATTCATAATACATTCCTTTTTGATGCTTTCTGCCGTTGTTTGTTCCAGTTTGGTGCTACGACTTCCCAAATCGAGAAGCTGTTAGCTACCAGGAAATCGTCGAATCCGCATCAACGAGAGGAGGAAGGTGTCTCAACTCCTCGCAAACAGGTGTTAGGTGTCTGCCACACGCTGCGTATGATATTTAAAGCGTGGCTTGATCTTCACCCCCAGCCAACTGCCTGTCAAAACCCTCCATATTGTGTGAAGTCGGTTGTTTTAAGCCAACAATGTGCTATGCTCTTGACACGCGCCGCAAAGTGCATCGCATTTTTCTAGTCGAAGTCATTAACATTATTTAACTGCGGACACCAGCACCATTTTTCACTTTCAACGTAACTCTGAAAGCACTTAGGCGTAATTATTTCACCACGAGCCGCTTTGTGAGGAGAACTACTGTCCTAAATCCTCTGGCAAATCAGGAGGCATACTAACCCACTCTTCCTGAAGTCTGAGCTGTGCCTATTTATTTATTATTTTTTTATTTGGTATATTTTGTTTTTCATTCCTTGACAATTTTGGGTTTCCGGAACTGTTGCCTTTCCACGTTGCGTGCCACAATAATTGGTCGGCAGAGTGGGATGCAAATTGCGGCTGATGTTAAAATGCATCTTAAAAGGGGATGGAGATGTCTCTTTGGAAGTCAAAGTATAATTTTTCATCCACTTTCTCTCTCCTTTTTTTGTCAATAAACCTCTTCAAGCTTGGGATGAGGTCAGACACCAGCTTTTTATTCATCTTGGGAGGATTTGCAGCTCTTGTAAACCACTTAAAACTATCCGAAAGGGGGTCAGGGACCCCTCAGTTAATTTAGTTTTATCTTTCTCTCAGTTCTGCCTGACCTCAAGCGCATTGCATTGGCGAAGCGCGGCCTACTTGCTTTTCGCTACTTTATTTGTGTTCTTGATTTTTTTTTTTATTCTCCTTGAAACAAGATGGTAAAAAAGCTCTTACAGTAGGAATGTTTCAAGAAATGTCTATATAGTTTCCCCTTAAAAAGCTTTTTTGGAATAATTACGGTGAAACAGTATGTTTGAAACTGTTCGTATCAATGAATCTGTTTAAAGTAATGGTTAAATGGCTCTTTTACATTATCAGACATGAATGGGACATACCTGAAAGTGACAGCTCTCGATTTGATGAATTGGTGAGTTGATTTGAGAACCACGAATCAGTCCAGTTCATAAATGCATCATACTGATATTGTGAACCGGTTCAACTGATTCAGTGACAGCATTTGACTCAAAAGAACAATTTTTTAGCAATAACTTGTAAATGAATCAGTTTCATCGATTCACTGAAGCTGTCTGACTCAAAAAAAATAATTTGGTAGCAATGAACAAAACATTTTGATAAATTTTGTGAATCGGTTCAATCAATTCATTGAAAACATCATACTATTTGTTAACAATAATGAGCGAACAAGTTATTGTTTTATGAATCTGTTCAATCAATTTATTGAAAACACTAGACCCAAAAAAGTAAAACCGTAAAAAAATCTGTCACACTGGTTTTATGAATTGATTCAAATGATTAATTGAACCATCCGACTCAAAAGAAGTATGTTACCAATAACCAGTGAACAAATTGTATTGTATTTTATTTTATTTTATTTTTTTTTTTATTGTTTTATTTTATTTTATTTTTTATTTTTTTGAATCAGTTGAATTATATAATTGAAAACATCTGATTCAAAGAATTGTTTTTTAGAAGTAATAAGTTAATTCAATGAATCCATTTGATCCAAACATTTTTTTTTTAGTAATAACTAGTGAAGTAATCATTCTGATTAGTTTTGTGAATCAGTTCAATCAATTCATTGAAAACATCACACTCAAACAATCATTTGGTAACAATAAGGAGTGAACAAAACACTCAGTTAATGTTTTATGAATTTGTTCATTTGATTTAAATAAAACATTAGACCCAAAAGAATCAAACAGTAAAAGAAATAATGACATTGGTCTTATCAATTGATTCAAATGATTAATTGAAACCATCCGACTCAAAAGAAGTATGTAAGTATGTTGATTTTATTTTATTTCATTTTATTTTATTTTTATAAATATAATTTTATTATATTTATTTATTAATGAATCATTTGTTAGAAGTAATGAGTGAACTGGTTTTGTGAAGCGGCTCAGTTGATTCAATGAAACAATTTGACTTATTATTATTTTTTTTTTAGCAATAACTAGTGAATGAATCATTCTGATTAGTTTTGTGAATCAGTTTCATCAAGTAACTGAAACTGAACTAATCTGACTCAAAAAGCAATAAACATTGAACAGAACATTTTGATACATTTTGTGATTCGGTTCAGTTGATTAAATGGAAACATCAAACTCAAACAATCATGAGCGAACCAAATATTCAGTACTGTTTTATGAATTCTTTCAATTTGTTTCAGTTTTCGATTTACTGAAAACATTAGACCCCAAAAAATCTGACAGTACAAATATCAGACACAGTGGTTTTATGAATTGATTCAAATGATTAATTGAAACCATCTGACTCAAAAAAGGTATTTATTAGCAAAATCTAGTGAATGTATCATCCAGATGATTTTTTTTGTGAATCAGTTGAATTAAATAATTGAAAACATCTGATTCAAAGAATCATTTGTTATCATTAATGAGTGAACTGGCTTTGTGAACTGGTTCAGTTGATTCGTTGAAAACATCCTAATGAATGAAAAAAAATATTAGCACTGATTTTATAATTGATTTCATTTGATTCATTGAAACTTTACACTCAAAAGAACTGTCTGATAGCATTAACCAGTGAACAAACAATTCAGACTGGTTTTGTGAAACAAAATAATTGATTGATTAATTGAACTCAATGAATCATTTTCTTTAGAAATAATCAGACATAAAAATATGGATTTGATCATATAACTTAACGACTATATATAATGTGCGTTATTGTGGTGTTTGGTGATTAATTACATTGATTGCTGCTGCAATTCCATCTCAAGCATTTTTTTTTTGTTAAAATTAGCTCCGATTGCTAGGGTGAACACATTGGTCACCTCTCATTTCCTCTCACAGAATCCAGCAGTGTGAGCTCGAAACCCTCTGCAAATCCACCTCAGGGCTTCAACCCCCTCTTCCTCACGCAAACACATCGCTGGTAATCCCGAAACCAAGACTCGTGTGCAGGGGACCAGAACTAATGAAGACAACTGTTCAATTACTAGCTCAATTAATACAAGTGCCTGGGAGCTCAGAGCTCTAAGGAAAGACATTACGCAGGAGATGTTGTGGCCAAGCATAAACTAAACCGCCGATGGCGATCCCGCATCCAATCTCAGGGCTTAACCGCTAATACTGTGGCCTGTTTAAAGTGCAGTTTGTGTATGTGAGGAGGGTTTTATGAACATACAAACAAAGGCTCTCAAGCACAATATGCCCACTACCAAGAATTAAAACGTAGTTTAGGGTTTGTGGTTTTATCTCTTTGTTGCCATTGACCTTTGTTTCTCATAAATTCGTCTGGTTAAAAATATACAGTGACACACAAGGTTATTTTTAATGTTCTATTGAGATTTTTGCTGCCTCAATAGTTAGAGAGGCCTGTTTGTAATTAATGTTTCTCTTGCTACAAAAGGGACTGCCTCTGAACCTTGTGGCCCAATTAGGCAAAGGCTTCCTCAAGTACATAATGCGCGGTCAGCTCCAGCATTGTTATGCATCCCTCATATTCAAGTCCATTTCTGGCACTCCGTGTGGACAGTCTGCGAAACTACAAATGTTCCAACAAAGAGGTGTAGCGTAGCACCTTGGTGCCCAAAGGGAGCTGCCTCCCAATGATTAAAGATTAAAGATGCAAGACACACACATAATTACAAAAAACTAATTATTTCCTTGAAAATGATTTTTAAAAAAAAAAAGTGCTTCCACAGGGGAGTTGGCTCTAATTATATCATTTAACTGTAAAAAAAGGCTCTTGGGGATAGTTTTTGCTGTTCATCTAGTTTCAGTTTTTCTTTCTCCCTCGCTCTCTTAGTGTTGAAGTACGAGCAGGTCATCATGATTAGGTCTTCGTCATCATTAAGTATTCATAGTCAAACAAACGTACAGAAATATGGACTTGGTTGCAGGAGTGAAAATCTGAGAACATATTTCAATGTTAAAATGTTAGAAAGCTAAAAAGAACAGAATTTATTTGAAATAGATTTTTTTTGTAGTAATGTAAATCTTTACTGTCACTTAATTTCAGTGCATTTTTGCTGAATAGAAGTAAAAACAAAAAGAAGAAGAAAAATCATACTGATCCTAAACTTTTGAACGGTAGTGTCTATATACTACCAGTCAAAAGTTTTGAACAGTATGATTTTTGATGCTTTTTTAAGTCTCTTCTGCTTACCAAGTCTGCATTTATTTGATCCAAAGTACAGCAAAAACAGTATAATTTTGAAATATTTTTACTATTTAAAATAACCATTTTCTATTTAAATATATTTTAAAATGTAATTTATTCCTTTAATTTCAAAGCTGATTTTTAGCACCATTTCTCCAGTCACGCGATCCTTTGGAAATCCCTGATTTGCTGCTCAAAAAAACATTTTTTATTATTATTATGTTGAAAACAGCTGAGCAGATTTTTTTCAGGTTTTTTGATGAATAGTTTTTGCTGTTCATCTAGTTTCAGTTTTTCTTTCTCCCTCGCTCTCTTAGTGTTGAAGTACAAGCAGGTCATCGTGATTAGGTCTTCGTCATCATTAAGTATTCATAGTCAAACAAATGTACAGAAATATGGACTCAGTTGCCAGAGTGAAAATCTGTCTTATCATCATGTTAAAATGTTAGAAAGTTAAAAAGAACAGCATTTGTCTGAAATTCATTTTTTTGTAATAGTGTACGTCTTTACTGTCACTTTTAATGCATTTTTGCTGAATAGAAGTAAAAAGAGAAAGAAGAAGAAGAAAAAAATCATATTTGCGTATATACACTACCAGTCAAAAGTTTTTGAACAGTAAGATTTTTAATGTTTTTTTTTTTGAAGAAGTCTTTTCTGCTCACCAAGCCAAATTTATTTGATCCAAAGTACAGCAAAACAGCTAAATTTTGAAATATTTTTACTATTTAAAGTTACTGTTTTCTTTTTGAATATTTTTTAAAATGTAATTTATTCCTGTGATTTCGAAGCTGAATTTTTAGCATCTTTACTCCAGTCATGTGATCCTTCAGAAATCATTCTGATATTCTGATTTGCTACTCAAAAAACATTTATTTTTATTATTATGTTAAAAACAGCTGAGTAGAATGTTTTCAGGTTTTGATAAATAGAATAAAAGTCAAGTTTAAAGTCTATTTTAAGTCAAATTTAAAGTCAAAATTACGAGAATAAAGTCGTAATATTATAACTTTATTCTATTAATATTATGACTTTATTCTCTGAATTTTGACTTTATTCTCCAAATATTATGAGTTTAATCTCATAATCTTAGATATTTTTTTTTTACATATAACAGAATAATAGAATAGAATAGAATAATGCAGATATAGGTCATAATATTACGACAATAATGTTAAAATATTCAAGAATTAAGTAAAATAAATTACATGATTAAATACATGTGAGGAGTGAAAGACTAGATGCCATAGATGTTTTTGCAGAGTAGGTGGTGGAATTTTCACAAAGAAATAAGTATAATTTCATGAAATGAATGTCTCATTGTAATTAAAAAAGATGATTGATTCACATGAATACAGCAATCTGTCTCGTCACATTAAGGAGCATGGAAAACACATTATTTCAGCTGACAGATTTTGAAAGCTGAGACTTTTATATTAAAAGTACCAAAAGCACAAAGCTTATTGCTATTATTGCGTGGATGGCGCACTACAAATAGGCCTAATGAATGCAATCAAAGACGTGAAATATTATTCCCAAGCATACTGTCCCTATGAGTATAACACATGGTATGATTTCTGCTAACAATCCCACATATATTCAAATAAATTCCGGTGGTCTGGAAACTTCTCCAGGTGCTCCCAATTTGCGTGTGCAGGCTACTCTCAAAATAGTATAAACTTAATTGCTACAATTTAAATATTTGGACTTTATTCTCGAAACATTAAGACTTTATTTCTCATAATTTCAACTTTATTCTCAAAATATATGACTTTGATCTCGGAATTTTTATTTTTTAACATGGCACTAAAACAAAGTTGTATTGAATAGTATAGTGTATAACGTTACAAAAGCTTTATATTTCAGATAAATGCTGATCTTTGGATCTTTCTGTTCATCAAAGAATCCTGAAAAAAAATGTACTCAACTGTTTTAAATATTGATAATAATATTAATAAAAAATGTTAAACAGTAAATCAGCATATTAGAATGATTTCTGAAGGATCACGTGACAAGACTGGAGTAATGATGCTGAATATCTAGCTTTGATCACAGGAATAAATTACATTTTAAAATATATTTAAAAAGAAAACAGTAATTTTAAATATTTCAGACTGTTTTTGCTGTACTTTGGATCAGGCAGGCTTGGTGGGCAGAAGAGACTTCTTGAAAAACATTGAAAGTCTTACTGTTCAAAAACTTTTGACTGGTAGTGTATATGTACTACCGTTGAAAAGTTTGAGATCAGTACGATTTTTTTCTTTTTCTTTTTACTTCTAATGCAAAAATGCATTAAAATTGACAAAAGCGACAGTAAACACTTACATTTTTGACTGGTAGTGTATATATATTAAACCAAACATATTTTAACTGTATTATTTCCCTGTAGGTTCTGGTCCATGACACACGTACCGTTTTGCGCTCAGTGGTGTGAGCTGCCACTACAAAACAAACCTGCACGGGGGGAGACGACGGCTGCACCGACAACGCTGGCGATGATGACGGTAATCATATGTGTTTGTGGTGTGGTGTTTCATCACCTGTCCACCGCTGTGGCTTGTTAGAGGACAAATGAGTCTTAATAAAGCAGATTCCCCCCATGACTCCACAGGGCCCTGCGCAACAAAGCTGTTCACTGGACCGGGCGGCCTGGGGAGTAGATTGATTACCCGCAGAATCACGGTACCGCCAGCATGTCTGCGGGGCGAGAGCTCTTATTGCCCTCCCCCACCATCGATCCCTATACACGGCCCTCCACTTCAGTCCCTTCATTCCTCACAAGCCCGACTGCTGGAGGTGGCAGCGGACGACAGTACATCAGGGCTGCGGCGCGGATCGCTCTGCATACTTGTTTGGTGGCATATCAGGGTTGTACACAAATGTATGAAGTCCCTATGAAATACTTTTTTTTTTTTTTTTATTTCAAATTCCGTTTTATTTTTACCAAATTATGTGTGTTCCATTAATTTTCTGGATTCTGTCTGAATGAATTCATTAAACTTTAATAATCAAAAGCATCTCTAATTGATTTTATTAAAAAAATTATTTATAACAATTAAATAATTTAGTTTAATAACTTAATTTATTATTATTTAATACTATGTTGTGTATTTACATTTTTCTGGTAAATAAATTCCGGTAAATATTTTTTCTGGTAAATGTTTCTTAAAAATAATGTTTTAATAATCTTTTTATTATTAGTAGTAGTACTATAATTTTTCTAGACTCTGTTTTAATGGTTAAATTTAATTTAAATCAATCAAAAAACATGTCTAATTTATTGAAATCATGAAGTTTACACATATTAACAGCAATTTATTAAATATCATTACATATATTTATGTCACAGTTTTTTTTTTTTTAATTTTCTAGACTCTGTTGTAATGGTTAAATTAAAAAAATATATATCAATCAAAAAACATGTCTAATTAATTGAAATCATGATTTTACACAATTTAACAGCAATTTGTTAAAAGGTTAACAAATTGTTTTTACGGCCCAATGAAATACATTTTTTTTCCAAATTATGTGTTTTCATCAATTTTCTGGATTGTATTTTAATGAATTCATTAAATTTTAAGAATCAAAGAATCTTTAATTGATTTTATTAAAAAATAATTGAATAGTAATAATAATAATAATGATAATAATAATAATTCCTTACATTTATATCATGCTTTTCTGGGCAGTCAAAGCGCTTTACATGGAAGGAGGAATCTCCTCAACCACCACCAGTGCGCAGCATCCACCTGGATTATTTATAATTATAATATAAAATAAATATTATAATAATTAAAATAAATAATTTTGTTTCATAATTTAATTTATTATTATTTTATTTATTAATTTATTACACAAATACTGTGTGTATTTACATTTCTAGACTCTATTTTACATCTTTCTAGACTCTATTTTAAGGTTAAATAAAAAATATCAATCAAAAAGCATGTCTAATGAAATTAAATCATGGAGTTTATACAATTTAACAGCAATTTATTAAAACCTTAGCAAATTTTTTTTTTTTTTTTTTTTTTTTTTTTTTTTAAATACTGTGTATTTTTCTGGTAAATAAATTCTGGTAAATATTTTTTCTGGTAAATATTCCTTAAAAAAACCTGTGCTGTTTTAATGTTTCTAGACTGTTTTAATGGTTAAATTAAAAAATATCAATCAAAAAGCATGTCTAATGAAATCATGAAGTTTACACAATTTAACAGCAATTTATTAAAAGTTTAACAAAAATATTTTTTTTTTAACGCCCTGTGAAATACTTTTTTTTTTTTTCAAATTCAGTTTTATTTTTACCAAATTATATGTTTTTCATTAACTTTCTGGATTCTATGTTAATGACTTCATTAAATTCAATAATGACCATATTAAATTTATTAAAATCAAAAGCATCTTTAATTGATTTTATTAAAGAAAATGTATAATAATTAAAAATAAATAATTTAGTTTAATAATTTCATTTATTATTATTATATTTATTTATTTTTCGTAAATACTGTTATGTGGACTCTTTTATAATGGTTAAATTAAAAAACAAAATCAAACAAAAAGCATGTCTGCTTAACTGAAATCATGAAGTTTACACAATTTAACAGCAATTTATTAAAAGTTTATCAAAAATAGACATTTTAAGGCCCTATGAAGTGCTTTTTTTTAATTCGGTTTTATTTTTACCAGATTATGTGTTTTCCATTCATTGTCTGGATTCAATTTTAATGAATTCATTAAATTTTAATAATCAAAAGCATCTCTAATTGAATTTATTATTTATTTATTTATCTGTTCATTTATGGTAAATATTTCTTTAAAATATGTTTTAACAATCACTTAACAATCACTGTCATTACATTAAGTCATATATTTCTGTCACAGTTTCTTCAAGTTAAACTGAACATTTATTTTGACAGGTTGCTGTGAAGACCTTTTGTAGACCATGGTTTTTCTCAAAAGAAACTGTAAAATGCTCATGAAGTGACTCTCAGTGCAGTTCTAGAGATATGTTTGCATGTTCATGCACTCATATATTGAATTAGTATGGATTATAAACCAATTTTAGCCAGAAGGGACAGTTTAAAGTTAATATTTTAATAATGAATTTGTTTTTTACAAACACACAGCTTTTCACTTTACAGGATGACAGAAATTCATGAACTATAGTCGTGTGGATTATTATGATGCTTTCATCAGCTGTTTGGACTCTCATTCTGGCGGCACCCATTCACTTCAAATGATCCATTGGTGAGCGTGTGATGCAAAATTTCTACAAACTCATCTACATCATGGACGGCCTGGCGGTGAGTAATTTCTCAGGAGATTTTAAGCTTATTTCAGTTTAGTTTAACTACCTTCGTTTTATCTTGCACTTTATGGTCATGTTTGCAAGGAACTGATACTGTGCAGGACTGTCTGAATCTCCTGATTTCCCATATGTACAGAGCAGCCTTTTGTGCTGCTGTATTTTAAATAGAGGTCTCTTGTTTCTTCAAGCATATGTCTTCTGGCTGGGCAGGAGTGTGTGATAGTCTAACTTAACGGATAGAGTGTGATGATTATACTAATCACAGACGCTGCGGCGCACGAACGGCTGCGAACTGTAAGAATGGTGACGGTGATGATGGGTTGATGTCATCGACCCGCTATGAACTGTACTCTCAGTCAGACACCTCATACCAAACTGGCGTTGACATCCATACACCCTGTCACTTCAGCCCCCGAGGTGATAGCACCGCTCTCCCCATTATGAGGGTCCCTCAGGAGGCTGCACTTTACTTCCCATGAAGTGGGAACACACTGATAGCCCCGTGACAGCGTAATTAGCAACTTCCCAATCAGACCTGCTTTTCTGAAATAGAGAACTTTGGTGTCACATAATAAATGATGATACTGTTGGCAAAGACTATCAACTCTAAATTACAGAGACAGAATTTGGAGATGCTGAAAGTAATACAATTGGGGTTCATAAAAAGTAACGCTGATTGTGAGAAAGTACTGTCAGATGATGTAATATGTCCGGAAATAGTGCAGGTTTCTTTCTCTCCCTCTTTCTGTATCTACTTTTCCACCTCTCTCTTTTACTGACCTCTGTCTTCCTGTTTCTCAGCGCTCATTATATGACTGTACTTGAGGAGACCTGGTTAAACTTCTCTTGCTGCGACTGACCTTCCAGACTCTTGCCAGGTCTTCTGCTTCATGTTTGCAGATTGTATACAAAAAGGACATGATATGGTCACTGTCAATGTTAAAGTGCTTCTATATACCTAATATAATAATACAATGATACATATTAATTAATATACTACTTAATTATTAATATAAGTACAGAAATTTATACTATAATAATATTTAAAATAGATATGAATTAATGTAGTTATATACTTATTTTATTGATATATAAATTACTATTAGCATAATAATTATAATTGTTTATGTGAATTAATATTTTTGTTATTAATATACATATTAATTAATATACTACTTAATTATTAATATAAATACAGCTATTTTTGCTATAAGAGATATTAATTATTTTAATTATACAATAATTTTATTGATATAAATTAGTATTAGCATAATTATTGTTCATTATTAATGTATGAATTAATTAATATTTGTACATATTACATATTAATTAATAAATATATTTAATTACTTATATACGTACAGTCATTTTTGCTATAATAATAATAGATATTAATTATTATAATTATATAATTATTTTATTGATATTTAAATTAGTATTAGCATAATAATAATTATTAATATAAGAATTCATTCATATTTTGTTATTAATATACATATTAATTAATTAATATATTATTTAATTGTGTATATTCATACAGAAATGTTTGCTATTATAATAAAATATATGACTTATTATAATTAAAACATTTTACTGATATATAAATAAGTATTAGCATAATAATTATAATTATTAATATGTGAATTAATTTATATTTTGTTATTAATATACATATTAATATATTATTTAATGTCTTACATAAGTACAGCAATTTTAGCTATAATAATTATATATGAATTATTATAATTAAAACATTTTACTGATATATAAATAAGTATTAGCATAATAATTATAATTATTAATATGTGAATTAATTTATATTTTGTTATTAATATACATATTAATATATTATTTAATGTCTTACATAAGTACAGCAATTTTAGCTATAATAATTATATATGAATTATTATAATTAAAACATTTTACTGATCTATAAATAAGTATTAGCATAATAATTATAATTGTTTATTAATATGTGAATTAATTCATATTTGTATTATTAGCATACATAATATACTACTTAACTAATAATGTAAATACAGAAAATTGCAATAATAATAAAAATAAATATGAATTATAATGATATGAATATTTTATTAAAGTATGAATTAGCATTAGCATAATACTTATAATTGTTTATTATTAAGTGAATTCATTCACATTTTTAATATTTTATTTTTATTTAATTAATAATATACTACTTAATTATTATAAATACAGCAATTTTTGCCATTAAAAAAAAATTAAATAATAAAAATAATTAACCATTTTTGCAATAATAATAGTAGTAGTAGTACATAGAAATTATTATTATATAAATATTTTATTTTATATATATAAAAATTTGTATTAGCATAATAATTATAATTTTTTATTATTATGTGAATTAATTCATATTTTTATTATTAGTATACATATTAATTAATATACTACTTAATTATGAATATAAATACAGCAATATTTGCTATAATAATCATAATAATAATAGTAATAGTAATAATAATAATAATAATAATAATATATTAAATATTTAATGATGTAATGTTTAATAGTCAAATATTATAGTTAGTGTTAGGACTTTATTCAAGACAGACGTTTTCATCTCCAGTCTTTTCCTCGAACAAAAAGTCAATTCTTATAACAGCAATTTTTTTAGTCAGTCTGTGAATTTGCCAGCACAAGGTCTTCGCGGTCACCTCAGCATGTTTTCGCTGCACTTTTTCTGCAGGTCTGGTGAAGATGGCCACGCGCGGGGTAGAAGTGATGAAAGAGGAGAGAGAGCTCTCTGAGATCCGGGCAGTTCAGTCAGCATCTCAGCAGGCCTTATGGAGACTATTGAGGACTCCACTGGCTTTTTTAGGTCCCTTTGAACAGGTGCTTTTCTCCCAGTGCTGCTGGCTTCTCTTTGGATCTCCGAGCTGCTATATCCCATACATTTAAAACCCCCACTTGTTTGTGCGTGGACACACACACGCACTTATGAGCCCACGTGGAAGCAAATGCACAAGAACACAAACACTTTTGGGGTTTCTCTCAGAGGGACTTCCTTTGCACCTGTTTATTTGTTCTTTTTCCCCTCTCAATATATATATGAGTGGATCTAACTCACCCAGAACAGCGTGGGTGAATTTGAGAGGCAAAATATCCTCTGGGTTCTCCCTCTTTCTCTCTCTGTCTGTCTTTCTCTCTGTCTCTCTCTCTCTTAAAGACTCCTCCGGATCTCATGATTTATGTATGAGGCTGAGGCGTGATTCATCTTGGCATGGGGAGAGAAGTTGTCCTTTGTCTTCTGCTCTGTTGGCCAGTAAGAGGTTTCCTGAGGTCTGGAGAAGGGTCTCAGAGTTCTTCTGGACTCAAACAGATGTGTGTGCCCGTGCATGTGTGTGTGTGAAAGAGAGAGAAGTGAGACTCTTTCTGGAGGTGTGGGAGTTTGCCCCACAGTTATTACCCAACTGGAACTGCTTCAGTATGGTGCTAGAGCCAGATTGCGACAGAGACACCATGTAAACAAATAAACAAACAACCCTAGACTGTCAGATACGCAGCAAGGAGGCTTAATCTTATTATTGCTTAAACAGGACCCCGGTGGGAAACATAAAGATCCAACTAATCTAAAAAATTGGAGGCTGATCACATTACAATGTTGCGATTGTAGCGTTCTTGCAAGAAATATTAATAAAATTAAAGTCGTTGTCCCAGATTTTTCCTAGCCAGACATGGGTGACACATAGGAGATAACATAAGGTAACTAACTGAGAAAAGCATGAAATCTTAAATGAAAAGCATGCTTTTGTAAAAAGCCTTAAACAGTAGTTTTAGTAAGTAATACTGTATGTGTAAAAAGTATGAATACATGCATGGTTAATTTTGTTTCATTTTATTTGAATATATGCAGATATGAGTGTTATTATGTAATATGTGGGGTATGGTATAAATAATTGTACAGATGATATATTATGCGATTAAATACATACGTAATTATGTATACTAATGACTGATTTTACAATTTTAATATCCCCAAACAATTTTATTGCTTTTTCTTAGTTGCATTAGGGCTAGTTGCATAAAAGGTTTAGACTAGTTAGTCATCTAATTTTTTAATTCAGTTAAGACATACATTTTCTAAGTTGAATCCAAAAATAAGCCTGATTACCCCTTGGCTAACAGCTAGTTGGTGAAACGTGTACTTAAGACACTGTCTTAACATAGAAGTTAAGTTTATGCAACTGGTGACAGGAGTCTTAAGTATTAAGTATCAATTTTGTTGACAATATTATTAGTATAGAGTAGGGATGTAATTGTATTATCAATATCGCACTTTGTTCAGTTTGTGATCCGGTGTTTTCCTGCCCCTCAGAACACCTTTCACAGTGAATGAATGCAGTGAACTCGTTTATTGCATTTACGGTAAAAAAACGGCAGCTGTGGTTGCCGGAATTTTACCATAAAAAATACGGTAGCAACATTTTATGTTTTGCAGTTTTCACTTACATTTACAGGTAAATACCCTAATTTCATTAACTGATATAATGTTAATGTACCAACCTTTTGAAGTACTGAAATCTGTTTTGTACATTTCTAATACACTGATAACCACCAAAAGCAGATGATGATGAGAAAATCAAATGATCAACCAAAGCTCATCACAAATAGCTTTCAAATATTAACATGTAGAAGGTGCACAGTGTCATTCACACGAACACTAAACACCATCATGGTAACACACATGAAACTGAAATAATGCATAAACATTAATTTAACAACATTAGATGTAACATAGAACCCTAATGTACAAAACAGCTAAGAAAAAACTAAGAAGAAAGGGTTATTTCAACAAAAAAACATCAAATTTAAAAAAAATGTAACACAGGGAATTCTGGTAATTATTAATCAGTTTACGGTAAATTTCACTGTTCACTGTAAATTTTACAGCCTTTTACCGTTAACCATTTAACAGGTTTTTACTGTAGCATTTTTATAGTATTTTTACTGTTAAATTCACTGTAATTTTTTACAGTATAGGGTGACCACCCATCCTGCTTTGCGTTTTTCCGCACAGCATTTTCACCCCTTGTCCCCCAATTGCATATTGAGAACATGTCTTGTATTTTCATCTGTCTGTTGGTTTTTGATTGTCATATTAAGAAAGCGTACATACATTATTTTGCCTTTTTAAGAAAGCTTTTTTATTTATTCTTTTTGCTGCATAGTTTCCGCAAACAATGTGCGGACCTCATTAAGTGATCTAGCACCGCCGACGGAAATGGTTGAGCATACACGGGAAAATACAGATTCTCCATTCATTTTAACTATTTAAAAAAATCGATGGAGCTTTCAGACATGACTTATTTTGATAGTTTGTTTGAGGTGGTTTCTATGGCGTTATTTTAATGACGAATGTCCAGAGCGAATTATTCTAATGTGAGCGCGCATCAAATATCTTTTCTCGCAGGTGGATTCTCTTCACTCTCACACAAAACTGACGTGCTTTCTTTCGCTTACATATGCGTGCTTACAAATATAAGCGCATATGACAACGGAGGTTATTCAGTATTTACATAGCATAACAGATGTAAATGTATCTCTCACACGTGTCCCACATTGTCCTGCAAAATCACATCTTCTGTCCCGATCTATTGCCAGATGGATACCCTAGTTGAGTCCCCTTTAAAGTCCAAGTCAATTCACTGATGTTTTTCTGACTTAAATTTTCTTAGTTAAGAACATGGGTGGGAGTTTTTAGTTTTGAACTCTCAAAGTTCATTAAATAGATTAACTTAACTTTAAAATGCACAAAATTTTATTTTTTTAAATTTGTCTCATTTTCTTCATTTGTCTCTTTTTTTACATATGGCAATAGATATTGTATCATGGACTTAAAAACGCAATATTATTGTATCCTAATATTTTGATTTTATTACATCCCTAGAGGTGACCACCTTTTTCTTCAACGTGGAAGTAAGCCTATGGGCAAGACTTTCGGTTTATTAGGGAAATAACGGAAAGAATAACAATGTGCAGTAAAGAGTAAAACTGTTTGCACTACAAACCAGTATTCACAATTAAGATAAAACATTAAAATAATATGGTGACACACTGATTGGCATTATCAAGCAGCAAAACAAGCTGTTTTGGACAACTAAAGATAGCTGGACATGGATGAGACCGGAAGCCAGACCCATAAAATATACAGTTGGCTGTACCCACTCTAATGGGAAGAAAACAGTTCAAGTTAAAAGTAATGCAAAAAAGTCTCTGACTTTTTTTTTGGTACAGTAAATCTGAGCCTGAGAGATTATTGAGATATCATAAGTGGGATTACTGTCTTTTTATCATTCTAAACATTTGAAAAGCAATATCTCTCCATTTCTGATTTCCATCTGAGATAAACAATTAAGCTTCAGGATATGGGACTACATACACACGTTCACTAAAGTTGTGGATTGAAAAAGAGGTAAGAGAAACAAACAACTCTGCAAACAAACATGTGCAGGAGGGAGGTGTGTGTTCCTGTCTTTTTTAACATGACGGGGGATGGACGGATGCTGAGAGGATGATAGCGCACACTTCCTGGGGGTTTTTCCCTTTCTACATCACTCGCTCCAGCCTTTAGAATCTCCAATGCACGCACACACACACACAAAGAGCGAAATCTTGTCAAAGCAAGCAACGAGTACAGATTAGAGATACTTGTCCGCCTTCACAGCCTAAACAGCGTGGTCATTCCTAGGGGGATTTGAGACATTGGAAAGGGAGAGGAGAGAGGCTGTTCGGGGGAATAGTCTGGTACAAAACCGCCGATTTCATAGTACACATGTGGATTAAGTCTCTCCTCTTTCAAATGCCCATGTAACAAATTACATTCCTGCGACTGCAGCAGGGGCGCCGGGCCTGTATTCAGATGCTCTTGTGCCTGGCAGTGCCCGGCCCGTGCCAGATTGTCTGCAGGCGGCGTTCGCGCCGGCTTTGATCGTGTGCCAGAGCGGCCTCACAGGCGCTTGGCTCCTCGATCACTCCCCCATCAATACGCTGGCACGCCGTCCTCATATCAAAAATGACCCAATTAGTAGACATCGATGTGTTCTGACAGGCACTACCTGCTGGAGTGAAGCAGGCAGCGCGAGCCGCTTTTCTGTCTCGGCGGCGCTCGCAACCCTCCCGCGCGCTTTGAAAACGGCGAGAGGTGAAAATGCAGTTGTTTGTTTCCCTCTTTCCTACCTGTCTTGGTGCTGACTACCCCCCTCCACCTGCCCACCCTCAGGGTAGTCTTTGAACAGCGGTTTGGGTGTCAGAGGCGCGCGTGCAGAAAGCAGTTTAACTAAAACTGTAGTGAGGTGATTAGAGTACCTACTGACAGGAAACATTGTTCTCCCACTGACTGATTGTCAGCACTCATCTTGGCAACTGACAGCCCGAATCCTTCTACATACCCACCTCCACGCCCCCTCCCGATGGCTCTGAGCGCTCTGCGTGTGTGCGCGCGTTCGAACTCGTGTGTGCGCGAGAGGGTATTTCATCGTCCCTCTTATGCATGCCTATCAAAACCTCTGCCTGAGCACTCAATCTTGCGCGTGTGTGGGGAGGCTCCAGCAAAGATGGTGCTAGATTCATCAAACATTCATACATCACTCACCTCAGGAATCGGTGCTCAGTGAAGTACTACACCAGATTCCCTTTGATTTCGCTCCGATCAGACGCCTTCCTATCATTTCTCATGCGCCGCTCTCCGCTTCATCCGCTGACTCGAGATGGAGCCGCCCCGCGAACGCAACAGGCAGTCCTCCGAGCTGTACGTTGCCAAATAAAACAGCCCTGCCTTAATGAAAGCCAGCCTCGATGTTTCACGCGGCCACCATTAGCCAAGAGAACTAACAAGACTTCTAGCTGCTTCTGGGAGTTTCTCTCCGCTTCTCACGCTCATCAGGTGGGACTAATGCAGGTTTGAATGTCAGTAACTTTTAAGAAGTGTTGTCAGGATGTTTCAAAATGCACAGCTGACTATGAATTCTAATCGAAGTTATTATGGAAATGTGATTTCCATAAAATCTAGTTATTTTAATACAAAACTATGTGGTTTTGACGGCCAAAAGCCCCTTTTTGTCCAAGACGTATTCATGTACTTTTTCTTTCAGGCGGAAGTAAGCCTGTGGGTGAGACTTCCGGTTCATTAGCCACTATAGGGAAATAATGAGAAGAATAACAACGTGAAGTAACGGTAAAATGTTTGCACTGAAAACCAGTGTGCTCATAATTAAAATAATACATAAAAAATATGGTAAGACACACCAATTTGCAATATCAAGCAGCAAAACAAGCTGCAAGTTTTGAACAGTTAAAAATAGCTGGACGTGAAGCCAGACCCATAAAATGTACAAATGCTCTTACAGGAAGAAAAAGGTGGATCCTGCTGTAATAAATATATCTAAAATAAAAAAAGTTTAATATTTAATATTGCTACATCTATATTTTTTACTGTGTTTAACATTTTAATTAGGCTGTGATATAAAAATTGTACCATTAGATTGTCACTGTAGAAATACCCCCAGGTCAACACCCTTGTACTTTATCTACACCTAAAGGGAGCAAGAATTAGGGTGCTTTCACACTAGGGCTGCATAATTAATCGAATTTCTAATCGTAATTACAATTACAGATGCCACAATTATGTAATCATTCATAGGCACAATTACAAAATAAATAAATAAAAATCCACTTACCTGTGTAGGGTTGGGGGTGTTTTTCCTACAGGTTATCTTAAGTTTTTTTTTTTTTTTTCATTGTTTTAATTTTTAAATTTTTGCTTTTTTAGATGTAAAGAAGAAACTATATAAGAAGGTGCCATGCAGTGCTTAAAACAATGGTATAAAGCTATTCAAAACATCATTAAATGTAAATCGTGATAATCGTAATTAATAATCGCAATTACAATTTCAAGGGAGTAATTGACAATTATGCAGTTTGTCATAATCGTGCAGCCCTATTTCACACTTGGTTCGATTGTCTGCTTTGGACCCGAGTTTGAATGCCCACATATTTATTGTTTTTTTTTCCAAAGCTTTAGTAGCCTATATAACGGCACTTAAGTCTGTCTTATGTACTGCAAGTTCTCTAAAAACACTGAAGGTGAACAGAAATGAGATATAGCTCTCTGCTTGCAGTTTGTCAGGCACGCTCATCAGGAAACAATTTTTTTTAAATGAAATAATGCGTCATTAATAGCGATTTACTTCTGCGATTCGGTACGATTTACATCAGCCAAACAAACGGAGTTCTGATGTCAGTCGAACACGGGTACCTACCAAAAGTGCTAGTGTAAAGGCACCCTTAATGATAATATGCACTCTTTAAGGGTAAGTAAATGTGCAAAGGTACAATTTTTTATACAGTACATAGCCTGTTGTAAATAATGTAATGGTCATATGTGGCTCTGGACCACAAAACTAGTCATACGAGTCCATTTTATGAAATTGAGATTATACATAATCTGAAAGCTGAATAAATAAGTTTTCCATTGATTTTCTTAGCAATGCATAGTAGTAATCAAAACTTAAGTTTTGATTTATTTATGGTAGGAAATTTACAAAAAATCTTTATAGAACATGATCTTTACTTAATATCCTAATGATTTTTGGCTTAAAAAAGAAAAATGTATAATTGTGACCCATACAGTGTATTTCTGGCTATAGCTACAAATATACCCGTGCTACTTAAGACTTTTTTTTTTTCGCCCAGGGTCACAATTAACATCCAGACTGTCATGGTTTAGACTTATGGTCAAGAGATTTAATGTACTCTCTAATTCACTACTTTACTTTATTGCACAAGCCTTTTATGTGTTTTGTGTTTCTGTGCTTAACCCTGGGTTAGCATCTTTTTAAGCAGCATTTCACACAAATAAGCAACATTTCACACCATTTTGAAATTGTAAGATTTTAACAAAGTGGTGCCAACCAAAGGTATACAGTGTAAAACCAAATTTATACGGTGATAGAGCGTAACAGCAAATTTTTAGCGACAACTAATTACAAACTGCCTACCTCACCTCAAAAATTATTCATGCACGTTCTCAGATAAACCTTCACACGCTGTTTGCTTTGAGAAAAAGTTACAAACGTTAACAGAAATGAAGTGTTACGCAAATAGTCTTACTAAAATAGATCCCACACACTACTATAACTGCTATGACATATTATATCTTAATGATCATATTTAATGATTTCTTTCATGCACTCTTCATCTTGTTTTGCAGCATTCTTATAAAGCGTGCCATTTTATCCTGTTGAAGTTCCGAATTTCTTTTTCCTGCTATATTTAATGCCCGTATGGGTCCATCTGGGCAGTGAGTGAATATCTGGGTTCAGCAGCTGATGGCCTGTAGCTCTGAGCTGGTCATTGCGGAGGCCTCGCAGGTCTCTACTGCCATGTTTCGGCAAGCTGCTCGCATCGACAAACATTTGGCACAGACATCACTACCAGCTGGAGCGGGCATCTCTGCCATTCTGAACGTCCCCTAATGTCACTCTCTCTCTCTCATCTGTCACATAAGCCTCATGTTAACACACACAGACTTCTCGCCCCATTGGCTCGTACGCAGGCGAGACGTAAGTGAACTTTAAGAGTCGGTCCTCAGATAAAATCTCACGTAATTAGCCATAATAGGGGTAGTTAAAGAACTCGGAAGCAGATGTTTGGCAGGGAAATTGAGACGCTGGTATATAAAACAGGTATTTTAAGGTGAGGCGGCCACCTGAGGCTATACTGTTTCCAGATCAGTCTTACAGATAGCATTCAGTGAGCAACATCAATTCTGTCAAGCTCGATCTGATCCCAGATTAGCTCTACCACTTTAAAGCAGCTCTGAGAAAGCATCTACAGCTGTGAAAGTGAGTTCCTGTGGAGTGGAAAGAGGGTTGCAGCTGTGCTTTGGAGCAGGTGTGTGAAGGCGGATGAACTCGGATGTGGCTGTTGTCCACTGCGTGGCTTTTACCTATAGCTACAGGCTACAGACAGCCCAATTTACCTCATTTCAGTCTGATAGTGCTGTTAAACGTGATATCATAAAACATATCTCCTGTGTGTTATGTTACAGGATTATGCAGACTGTTGCTAAAGGAGATTTCAGTATATGAGATGACACCTGATCCCGGAAGAGCACTGAGCTTGGCAATATGTGCATATTTTGTGGTAAATTGTGATGATTTGAATGAGTTTTGTAAGGTAAGTAAATCAATTACAGCATTAGTTTTTAAATATTGATGAATGCTGTTTTACGAAGTTGTTTGTCTGCTGTTCATTAGCATTCTCGCAAAACAAATACGTGGAGTAGCGCTAGACGAATTATACGTTTTCTCACCCTGGGCTTATTTCCTCTGCTATTTTTGTCAAGATAATATTTCAAATTCTTAAAAAAAAAAAAGAAACGAGTAACAGGGAAGGTAGGAAGAGGCTTTTTAAGGACATTGTTTATCTACGAGTAAAACAGCTGAAGAGAAGCGAGGCTAATTTGTACACCTTGCCACATCTTGCCTGCTAGTGGAGGGAGACTCCAATAAAAAGATTTTCCAGCTTTTACCATTATCTTTTGATATATGTCAGGCTTGCAGGTGCTTTACCATGGCCTGGGGGGGAGAGGAGGTGTTTAAGATAAAAGACAGGTTATTACGATGTGACAGAGATTCAACAGGACCTGCAGGTCAGGACACTAATGCATGCTAGACGGAGAGCTCTGTTTGGGCTGTTTACTGACTGAAGTCTACCTCCATACCTATATTAAACTATTATGCATTTTGTTTTAAAACACCAGCAACTCAATCCAGGTGTCAAGAGGCTTATTTCAATGTACAGGCTCATTTATTATTTACAAGTCATTTATTTACTACCTTTTTGAAAAAGCAGTTCAGTTCAAATCACATTTAAAGCTACCATTCACACTTAAAAATGAAGGTTCTTTTTGGAATCTGTGATTTCATGAAGAACTTTTAACATCAGTGGAACCTTTTTATTGCACAAAGGGTTCTTTAGATTGATAAAAAAAATGAAAAAACTGTTCACTGAAAGGTTGTTTAGAGAATTTAAAGTGGTTCTATGGCATCACTCACTTTTGTAACCTTTATTTTTAGGAGTGCTTTTAGACTATATTCAATATTTATTTGTGTCAGAGTAGCGTTTGTTTGGCACAAACTATTTTATATTAAATACAACAAATAAAGCTAGAACATATAGTACCTTGCAAAAGTATTCATACTCCTTAATTTTTTTTTTCATGTTTTATGTTGCAGCGTTATGTTTTTACGTACAGCGTACTGCTTTAAATTACTTTTTTTCCAGATCAGTCTACACTCCGTGCACCATAATGACAAAGCACAAAATAGATTTGTGACAACTTTAAAAATGAAACACTGAAATAAGTACATTGCATAAGTATTCATACCCTTAACTCAGCACTTAGCTGAAGCACCTTTACAGCCTCCGGTCTGTTTGGGTATGATGTGACAAGCTGTGCACATCTGCATTTGGCAATTATCTGCCATTCTCTGCCTCACCTCTTCACCTCTCAAGCTCTGTCACTTTGGATGCGGGCTGGCAGACATTTTCAGGTTTCTCCAGAAACGTCTGATTGGGTTTAAGCCCAGGCTGTAGCTGGGCCACTCAAGGACATTCACAGAGTTGTCTATAAGCCACTCTTGCTGTGTGCTTAGGGTCATAGTCCTGTTAAAAGGTGAACCTTCTGCCAAGTCTGAGGTTCTAAATGCTCTGGACTGGGTTTTATTAAAGGAGAAGTCCACTTCCCGAACAAAAATTGACAGATAATGGACTCAACCCCTTGTCATCTAAGATGTTCATGTCTTTCTTTTTTCAGTCGTAAAGAAATTATATTTTTTTAAGAAAACATTTTAGGATTTTTTTCCATATAGTGGATGTCTGTGGTGCCCCAAGTTTGAAATTCCGAAATGCAGTTTAAATGCGGATTCAAACAATCCCAAATGCGTTTTTAAACAATCCCAGCCAAGGAAGAAGGGTCTTATCTAGCAAAACGACTGGTTATTTTCACAAAAATAATACAATTTATATACTTTTTAATGTCAAATGCTCGTCTTGTCTCGCTCTGCCTGAACTGTTTTTTTTTTCCGGTTCATGACAGTTAGGATATGTTGAAAAATTCCCATCTCATGTTCTCCCTCAACTTCAAAATCGTCCTATATCACTGTTTTACCTTTTTTGTTAAGGGTGTTTGATCTTCTTTGCATGTTCACTTTGAACTTGATTTTTGAACTGTCTTGAGTTCAGGCAGAGCAAGACAAGATGAGCATTTGAGATTAAAAAGTATTTGAATTGTATTTTTTTAACGAAAATAACTGATCGTTTCGCTACATAAGACCTTCTTCCTCGGTTGGGATTGTTTACAACCGCATTTGGGATCGTTTGAAGCCGCATTTAAACTGCATTTTGGAAGTTCAAACTTGGGGGACCATAGCAGCTTTATTGCAAATTCCAAGTGTGTATTCATGTGTCTTCACTGAGGAGAGGATTGAGTTTGACCACACCAAACTGGAGTGGAATGTTGCAGTGATGTTTTTCCTTCAGTAAGTTTCTCCCATCTGCATGTATGATCATGGAGCTCAACTAGAGTGACCATCAGCTTCTTGGTCACCACTCTAGCCAGTGCCCTTCTCCATCAGTTGCTCAGTTTGGCCAGAAGGCCAGCTATAGGAAGAGTCCTAGCTGTTCCAAACATCTTCCATTATGGATAATAGAGGCTACATGCTTCTGTGAACCTTGTAAACTCTTCCCCAAATGCATGTCCCCAGTCCTATCTCTAAGTTCTACAGGCAGTTCTTTTGACCTCAGGGCTTGATATTTGCTCTGATATGGATTTTCAGCTGTTAGAACTTTTATTGAGAGGTGTGTGCCTTTCCAAATCATACTCATTCAAATGAATTTGCCAAAGTTTAACTTCACTTGAAGTGTAGTAACATCTACAAGCAATTTGAATGCTCCTGAGCTCATTTTCAAGTGTCCCGGAAAAGGGTATGAATACTTGTGCATCGGAAACAAGTTGTTGCAAACCTGTTTTGTGCTTTGTCATTATGATGTATGATGTGTAGATGGGTGTGGAAGATTAAGTAATTAAAAGCAGATAAATTATGTTTCACAAAATGTGAAAAAAAAAATGAAGGGGTATGAATACTTTCGCAAGGCACTGTATAACTGAATTGAAAATATTGTGATGAACAGCATGATTTAACTAAATACTCTATGAAATTTGGCATACTTTATTTGTTAATTTAATATTTACTTAATTTTATTATTTATAAGTTAGTAACATTGCTACTTTTTTAACCCAGTACTCAGAATTTAGACTAAGGAGTTTGGCAGGTTAGCAGTAAAAAAAAAAAAAACTCTTTTTAAGGCCTAGATATTTAGGACATTTTTTTCTGGAAAATGTTGGAAAGGTTTTATTTTAGAATACCTAATGTGGTGTATCTTCTGCACCTTCTATGTACATAGCTTTCAGGAGGAACCATGGCTTGTTTGTTTTTGTGTGTATGGGAAAAATCACTTTGAAAAGTCATCCAGAGAAGCAAAAAAGTAAAACACCTTTCTAGTTAATTAACCCAAATCCTTTCAGCGTGGTTTCACCCTGTTTTAAAAGCTTGAAACTTGACCATTAACCTCAAAATGGATGAGAGAGCGCTCTCTCTTCGACTTTTTTCTTCTCCAGCAAAATGTGACATAAAAAGCCTGTGAAATGAAATGATGAGTTTAAAACGTCTTTTTGAGGCAAACCCAATTAGGGCTCGCACAGTTTTTTCCACCTCACAAAAAGCCTTACATTAGGACGAGGGCTAGTTATTAGTTCCGCAGTCGTTATTTTACAAATCATTTCTGTTTGCCTTCCGCACGCTGTGGCAGAGAGTGGGCTCCAATTAGAAAGGCATTAAAACAGCAACCAGGACTTAGCTGCATTACACCCAGCAATGACATTCCACCTGCCATTATGTTATTAGCAAAGAGCTGGATCGAGAAAGGAAAAAAGGCTTTTAATTGAAAATAAAGAGAAATAAAGGCATTTTGAAAGTAGCAGCTGTTAGCTTGCAGATCTCTCAGCAGCTGTTGCTGTCAAGTCTGAATCTGGGCCTATTCACCTCAAATCTCTCTCTCCGGTATGACCATGTAGCGCTGCCTGGTCCTTCGCTTTGTTCAGCCTTAATGCCGCTTTTCAAAATGAGCTCTGAGTGTGTTTTCAGACTGGACTGGAAACAACAGTAATACATTTAAAACATGAAATCTGTGCTGGAACTTCAAAGTCACGTTCCATTGATATTTTGACATTAGTGTGCATACGAAAACAATAAACTCTGATTTGACTTTTCAATGGCTTTGTCACTTAAAATCTGACAGATGGACCAGAAAGGACCTTCTGCGCACTCTCTGTGCATTGAGGGATCGTATGTCATTTGATTTGGGTCATTGTTTGTGCCGGCACAAGGTTCTTATTTAAATTCCCACAGACACCTCACATTCAACCCCCATTATCCCATCCTGCGCACAAATGGACATTAGGCAAGGCGAGGCAAATTTTATTTATAGAGCACAAGTTTAACACAATCGTAGTCGATCCAAAGTGCTTTACAATAAAAATAAAATCTGAATTTAAAAGAGAAAAGGAAAAGAAAAAAAAGGTCAAAGGAAAATAAAACAACTATCAAAACAATTAAAATTAAAATACATAAAACACCAATTTAACACCAGTTCAGCTATTCACAGTACATACACAGCATCACTCAAATGCTAAAGAGTAAAAGTGAGTTTTAGCATCCTTCAGGTTTATTTTCCACCTGTTTGTTTAAAGCAACACTGGTCTCATGATATAAATCATGATATAAATTTGATATTTGTGACCCTGGACCACAAAACCAGTCTTAAGTAGCACTGATATATTTGTAGCAATAGCCAAAAATACATTGTATGGGTCAAAATTAGTGATTTTTCTTTTATGCCAAAAATCATTAGAGTATTAAATAAAGATCATGTTCAATTATTTTGTAAATTTCTTATCATAAATATATCAAAACTTATTTTGATAAATATTAATATTTGATTAGTAATATGCATTGCTAAGAACTTAATTTGGACAACTTTTACTCAATATTTTGATTTTTTGTTATGTAGAAATCTCGATTTAAAAAAATGGACCCTTATGACTGGTTTCTGGTCCAGGGTCACATTTATTATAGGCCTATTAGTTCGGTCCAAAAAGCTGCTTTAGTATTTTTATGTGACCTTTTCTTCAAGTTACATCCTCTTTCCACCAGGTGGCGACAAGTGTCTTTTTTGAACGAGTCATTGAATCAATTTGTTCAAAACACACTGAGTCATTTAGGATTGAACAAGCGACTATAGTGAGTCATTGAATCATTTACTCAGCTGATTTGTTCAAAACATTTTGTTCATTCAAAGTGGAATCTCACAGAACCATTTTTTGTGATTTTCAGTTTTTATGATTGATTAATTGAATCGTTCACTCTATAGATTCCTTACAAACATACATTCATTCAAAGTGGAATCTCACAGAACCATTTTTATGATTGTCAGTTTTTATGATTGATTGATTGATCATGAATCACTCAACAAATTCTTTACAAACACTTATTAATTCAGGAACCAGTGAAACAATACAGTCTTAAAGGGGTCATCGGATGCCCATTTTCCACAAGTTGATATGATTCTTTAGGGTCTTAAAGAAAA
The DNA here is from genome assembly GCF_022985175.1 of Labeo rohita. NCBI lineage: Eukaryota > Metazoa > Chordata > Actinopteri > Cypriniformes > Cyprinidae > Labeo > Labeo rohita. Next base: position 13,485,490 of record NC_066884.1, on the reverse strand, counting down.
GTCTTTTAAAGAAAAGGTTTTGTAAAACAACACCTTTTTACCTTGCCAAAATCAGCTCTGCAAAAATCATCTCTAAGGTAAGAGCTCATGTCAATCAACTATTATGGGAGCGGCCTCTGTTGGTGTGACGCCAGACCGACAGGCGTCTGAGAACGGCTCGATTTGAAAAAGGGGATATTATTTTTACAGATTAATTAAAAACCACTGCATAGATTTTTATTATTATAGGGCAGATTTGTACATACCCTGCCAACACACATTAATGTTCAAACAACATGAAAAAGTGAACTTAGCATCTGATGACCCCTTTAAGCAAGGGATTGAATAATTCATTCGCTCATTCGATTCGTTCAAACGCAGTGATTCATTTAGAAACGAACGAAACAAAGGACGTCTTTTAGTGAGTGTTTGAATCAGTCTCTCATCCGGGTTCTTTCAAAAAAACTGATTCGTTCAGTAAAAAAATAGCGACACAGACGTGAAATTGTGGATTTGTTTGGATTCAGTTCTTTAAACAGAGAAAACGGACAAAGTACCTGGAAATATGGCATTAAAATGTACGTTTATTGTTTATCAACATTAACTTGTTGTTTATTGGACTGCTGTATATCAAAATCGCAATTATGCTGTATACATGTTGTGCAGCCTGTGTTTAATGCTAAACAGCAGCGCTTGCTAGTTTGATATTGCGTAATTGTAGTATATAATATTTTAATTATATCATTAATATTCTCAGTCTGGCATTCCAACATGTTCTTGTACTACCGGAGTTGATTTGCTGGTCTCCATGTGCTGTATCGTATAACCAGTATGATTAAGAATGAGATTGAGCTGGGTGTGTTGTGCTTTGGGCTCCCGCTGCAGACTGTAATGATGAACTGTGAGCTTGCGTTCCTCCATCCAGCCTTGCTACTGACCTGAGGTCAGGGCTACAGCAGCGGTGGGAGAGGAGAACTGTGCATAAATCTGCTTAGCTGCATACATGCAATGAAATAGTGTCTCATTAAATTGGTGGTTTAGATATAGCTGCACATGTTAGTGCGTTGGTATACATGCGAGTTGATCGTGCACCACAGTATCCTGCTTACCTTTTACATTTCTAACCACAGTGTTCGCATAGTCCTCTCTATGTGTTTACTGTAACTAAGGCTAAAAGGTGCCTATCATGATAATAAGCTATATAGAGACCCAAACTATAGAGTCTGGTCTCTCATAACAGTCAGTCATAAAAATGATAAATAAACAACGAGTCCAGGTTCCCATTGGCCCTTGGTTTCACCCTTTCTCATTTTCCCTGTGGTTAAGGGTTAGCATCACTTTAGGTCATTTCCTTCATTTGCCTAGACATGAAATGGTACCAAATTAGTTCACCCCATTGCCCCTTAGCCCCCCGCCCCTTTCTATTCCCTGTCAGAGACTTGTGTGTTGCCATTTGGCCACGAGGCATTGTGTGTTTTGCAGCCTTGCCAGCAACTGCCATTTGGACTCTTAAGAGGCAAAGGACCCTCCCCCTTTGAACTGCAGCCAGCTTTCTATGCTCTCTATTTTTCTTTCTCCCTCTCTCTTTTTTTTTTAATAACTTCCCCGGAAGGCACTTCCCTCTTTTTTCTCTCCACTTCACACCCCCTTCCTTTTAATTTGACCATGGCTCTCTCTGGCAAAGCTGTGATGCTGATAAGAAAGGTATGGCTGCGTTTAACTGACAGCTTGCCGTCTCCCCGATTGTATGTGCATGTGCAAATGCGTTTGTGTGCGTTTAGATCTGAATTCAATGCCACTCAGTGAGCTCTGCTCTTAAACGCATCCCGTGGGGGGTTTCAGTCTGTAATATTGCGTAAAGCTGAGATGCTAGACTGTGAACGTGAATGCGTGATAAGTCCCAGACAAACCATGTGGATTTGATACGGTGCCTCTGAAAAGCAATGCTTTCAAAGTGTTTCAGTTCACATGTTAAAGTCTGCCCGCTTCCACACACATACTCCCTTTTTCATCTGCAAACTTCAGTCGAACAATGACATAACTGTCTATATTGTTACTTAACATAAGCACAAGTCTTTTTTAGTTTTATAACATGTTTTATTGTCCTAAGTAATTTAGTGTCTTTATATCAGTGGTTTTCAGCTTTTTGACTCAAAGGTCCCCCTGTTGTCCAACACAATATTTAAAGGCTCCCATAGTATGTACATGTAAATTATGACAAACATGCTTGTTTTCAGACTGTTTTAATTAACAAAACTGGGATTATTGATATATGAAATTAATTAATTAATGATTAATTTGATTAAAAGAAGTTTCAGGAACCATAGTTATTGAGGGAGAAAAAAAATAAATATTTTTAAGAAATTAAATTTTTTTAGGAAATTAATTTATTATTATTATTATTAGTTAGATTAAAAAAACTTAGATTGAAGCTAGATTGTTTTAATATATTATTAATAATTTATTTATTTAATTATTTGTAAGTCATGCTGTGGCTACCTTGGATATTATTATTTTTTTTATTGTTTTGTATTTTAATATAATTTTTTTTTAATGTTTTACCATCCAAAGTAATTTGATTCTTCATATTTATATCATCACAAGCATCTTTTGATGTGATCTTATAGCAGTGAGTTCACTGCTATAAGATCACAGCTGAATTTGTAGCATCATTACGGTCACATGATCATTCAGAAATCATTCTAATATTCTGATTTGATGCTCAAAAAACATTTATTTTTATTAATATGTTGAAGACATCTGAGTAGAATTATTTCAGGTTTCACTGAATAGAAAGTTCAGAAAAAAAAAGCATTTATCTGAAATAAAAATCTTTTGTAACATTATAAATGTCTTTATAATCACTTTTGATCAATTTAAAGCATTCTTGCTAAGTAAAAGTATTAATTTCTATGAATTTCTTTCCAAAAAAACAAACAAAAAAACAAAACATTAAACAATAATAATTTATAACTCCAAGCTTTTGAATGATATTGTGTCTAAAGCTTTTTATTTTAGATAAATGCTGATCTTTAGATCTTTCTATTTATTAAAGAATCCTGAAAAAATGTTCTTAACTGTTTGAATATTGATAATAATAATAATAATAATAATAATAATAATAATTAATGTTTCTTGAACAGCAAATCAGCATATTAGAATGATTTCTGAAGGATCATGTGACACTGAAGACTGGAGTAATGATGCTGAAAATTTAGCTTTGATTACAGGAATAAATTGCATTTTTTAAAAATATTTAAATAGAAAACAGTTATTCTAAGTAGTAAAATATTTACAAATTATACTGTTTTGGCTGTACTTTGGATCAAATAAATGCAGGCTTGGTGAGCAGAAGTGCCTTTAAAAAAAAACAAATCTTACTGTTCATAAACTTTTGACTGGTAGTGTAATTTAGCATTTCTATGCCATGATGTGCACATTACCTATTTTTCTATTTTCATTGAACTGCCTTTTGAAGTGTAAATATGAGGAAAGGTTCTCGATTGTGCTCCACCACCAGCACCAGGACCCTGCTGGTGGAAAATGGGCAGGTGAGGCCTAGGTTTCAATGACAGATGTGTGAGGAGATAGGCAATGTAGACTATCAGCTTGCCCAGGGGGCTTGCTCTCACTTGTCATGGGATGGAGAGAAAAAGACCCCTAGACACCTGTCTGACACCTCTCATCAGCGCAGTATCCTGAATCCTGCAGAGGGCTACTGATGGTCTGAAATCTCACACCTTTAAGCTACTGTTTGCACTCAGCGCCTGTCATATCCACTTTACAGAACAACAGCCTGGGGGTGCGCGAAAGAGGCAGCCATTGTAAAACAAAGAGCTGAAAAAAGCAAAATCTGTCGTATTACGGCATCATAATGCATTGTGTCATCCACAATGCAACGCGAAGCATTAAAGAAATAGCCTCCCGTGCTTCAGCGTTTATTTTGTCATGTGGGATTATTTCTAACAGACTGTTTCCGTGTGAACATGTCTGTTCTGTCGCTGTGAAAGCGAGAGAGACGCTTGGTCGTGTGCCAGCGTTTGTAATTAAGGCTGTTCTGTGTTCAAAAACATGGGGTCTTTAAACATAAATGTAGAAAACATGCGCGATCGCTCCCTCTCTCTCTTTGCTGTCTCTCTGTACTCCTTGTGAGTGAGGGCGAGCGGGGAGGGAGGTGACCTTGCCGGCTGTAATTAAAGTGAAACACCTTGACTTGTCACCATTGGCTCAGACAGCTTAAATCTCCCTAATGTAAATCGGCCCGCTGCTGACGCGCTGCTAGGCATGGCCACGGAGAAGATAGAGGCGGTGGTGATCCATCTCTGTACACACACGTAGACGCACACACACACGCGCAAGGTCTCCCACCCAATTGTGTTAGCATGCGTTTTTATTTATTTTACACACCAGACACCATGTTGCAAAGCTTCATAGCCACAAGGCCTCTTGGGATTGTGGTGTGTTTGCTCATGAAAAGGGGCTGAAATGTCACAGAGTGGTTAGAATATGTGGGCTTCATTAAAAGAGCATCCAGTTTCAATACAAGCTCAATCGACAGCACTTGTGGCATAATGTTGATGACCATAAAGTTCGTTTAGACTTGTTCCTTCTTTTCTTTAACATTTCAAGGTTACAGGGACGCACTTGAAATAGAAGTGAATGGGGGCCAACCTGTTTATGTTAACATATTCAATAGCATAGCCATGAGATGTAAACAATATACATGTTAAAGGGATAGTTCACCCAAAAATGAAAATTGTGTCATTAATTACTCACCATCATGTTGTTCCAAACCTGTAAGGCCTTCGTTCATCTTCAGAACACAAATTTAGATATTTTTGAAGAAATCCAAATGCTTTCTGACCCTGCATAGACAGCAACACAACTACCATGTTCAAGGCCCAGAAAGGTACGGAGATCGATAAAATAGTCAATGTGACATTAAGTGGTTCAACCTTAATTTTATGAAGCTACAAGAATACTTTCTGTGCGCAAAGAAGACAAAAATAATGACCTTATTCTGCGTTCAAGAGATCTCTAGAACTGCTCAGAGAGTCACTTAATGAGTATTTTACCTTTTCTTTTGAGAAAAACTAGTCATATACAAACAGAAACGTAAAGGTCTTCACAGCAACCTGTCAAAATAAAAGTTTGGTTTAACTTGAAGAAACTGTGACAAAAACATATTACTTAATTTAAAGAAAATACTACTACTAATAAAATTAATATTAACATATATTTACTAAAAAAAAAAAATTACCACAATTTAATCTTTTATTTATCAGGATAATATAAATGCACAAAAAAAAATATTTTCTTATTAAATCAATTAATTTAAGATGCTTTTGATTATTATTTTGAATGAAACCATTAAAATGGAACACAGAAAAATAATATATATATAATTTAATAAAACATTTTATAGGGCCTTATAAATGTAATTTTTTAATTAAACAATAAATTGCTGTTAAACTGTGTAAGTTTCATGTGTTAAGTAAGTAGACATGCTTTTTTATTAATATTTTTTTATTTAATCATTAAAACAGAGTCTAGAAAAATTAAAAATGGAATTTGGAAAATAAAAAATTAAAACGTAATTTGGGAAAAAATAGAACTGATTTCATAGCACCCTACAATAACCAAATAACAAACAAAAAAAGCCTGCCATTACTAATAACAAAAATGAGAAACAAATATGATCTCATGTGATGTCATTCAGGTGGTTCTGGGAATGTCCTTTCTATGTTTTTCACCATAAATTATATTTTTCACATGGAAAAACTAATTTTTCAGTATTTTACTGTACAATTTCATATACAATGTTAAACCATTTACAGTTTTTTACCATATGTGGTAAGATACCTTACAGTTAAACAGTTATTTTAGCAGTTCATTTCTGACAATTTTTGCAGTGATAACCTAAAATGACTGTAAAACACTGTAAAACAACTTTACAGCTCGAATAATAGCAAGTTTTAACTTGAATTATTGGAAATGTATAAAATTATAAGCGTCCCGTTTTGGCTTTAAATCCTTCATCTATTGCAAGTGCTTCATTGTAAACTCCATTATTTTTATTTTTTGTTTTTTTGAGAACATTTTAGAGAGACGAGTCAAATTATTTTTGTGGTAATGCCACAAATGCTGTTGATTGAGCTTGCCTTGTATTGAACCCTAAATCATTTGATATCTGAACACTCATTTGGCACATAAAGTGAGCTCATATCTGTGCGTAACAGAATCTAAAATCAAATACATATGAATAGAACTTTTACAGCAACAAGTTAAATGAGTGTATTTCACATGGAGAAGAATCAAAAGATGAACTATTTAATGATTAGGGAATGAGAGGCCACCTCATATTAAATTGGGGAGGGTGGAATGCCTGCCAAATGGCTCTGGGCTGAATAGATGGCATGTAGGAGAATGTTTCTGGGTGTGTGTGCCAATATTACCAGTTGTCGACGGCCCATGCCAGGCTGTTGCTGCATGGGCAATGGGAACAGTGACAGGAGTCAGATGCCCAGTCTGTGTCAGTGCCAGGCACTGTGCCCAATACCTCTGACCTACAGGGCAACCGTGCACATGCCGCACGCTGAGAGGGCGCAGAGGGCATGCACAAACATATACCCACGTGTACTCAGTCTTATACGGGCCTCTGAGTTGGCAGGGTTATGTAAGCAGGGAGTCCTCCTGGCATGAACCTCATGTCTCTATAGGTCTCCAGTGGGTACAGCCTATAGCAGAGCTAGTTTAGTGCCAAATACAGGCCTTGGAGTCTCTTAGAGCCACAGCTTTGTGTTCTTGGCATTGTCTCAATTTGGGTGCCTGTCTTAGCAAATTGCTTGAGATTCCCGATTGTCTTAAGCAGCAGCATACCTCATTTTTATCAACCTATAAAAAGTGACACTTTTAGCCAACCATGATTTTGTGTGTAATAACTTGAAATCAGAATAATTTTGATAAGTACTTGTAATGTAAGCATGTTGAGATGAGGCATTGTGTATTTGTAGATGTAAAGTGTACTATATATATTCGGTTCAGTGTTTTTATGATCAATGATACGTAGCAGATATTTGAGTGAATCTGTTGTGAATTTTATGTGTTGTTATATTCAAAATTTCAGAAAACCTGCATTTGCCATCATCTAACATTTCTTTAATTTTATCTTTAAAACACTAATAATTTATCAACACTTTTAAACTGAATGTTTTTCAAAGTAAATATCAGGTTTTTTATACTGTACATTGTAATGTTGTCGTGCCTTTTTCCATCGTTCCATTGCTTTTCCATTTAAAATGGTTGAATTTTAATATCTAATTATAGATATTGTATTGTTTATTATTAGGTACACTACCAGTCAAAAGCCTTTATGTTTGATCCAAAGTACAGCAAAAACAGTGAAATTTTAAAACATTTTTTACGATTTGAAATAACTGTTTTCTATTTTTTATTTTTATTTTTTTTAGATGTAATTCATTCTTGTGATCAAAGCTAAATTTTCAGCATCATTGCTCCGGTCTTCAGTGTCACATGATCCTTCAGAAATCATTCTAATATGCTGATGTTCTTTCAAGAATCATTTATTATTATTATTATTATTATTATTATTATTATTATTATCAACATTTAAAACAATTGGGTACATTTTTTATTAGGATTATATGATGAATAGAAAGATCAAAATATCATCATTTATTTTAAATAAAAAGATATTCAGATAAATGCTGTTTTTTTTTTTTATTCATCAAAGAATCCTGAAAAAAAAATCTACTTTCAACAACAACAACAACAACAACAATAATAATAAATGTTTTTTGAACAGCAAATTATAATATTAGAATGATTTCTGAAGGATCATGTGACTGGAGTAACGATGCTAAAAAATCAGCTTTAAAAATCAAAGGAATAAATTACTTTTTAAAATATATTCGAACAGAAAACAGTTATTTTAAATAGTAAAAATATTTCAGAATTTTACTGTTTTTGCTGTACTTTGGATCAAATAAATGCAAGCTTGGTGAGCAGAAGAGACTTCTTCAAAAAACATTAAAAGTCTTACTGTTCAAAAACTTTTGACTAGTAGTGTATATTTATATATAATTAATATTGGATATCGATCATAACATGGCACTAATTATTGGCTAAATCAAAACCAAATCTATGCATAAACCCATTTGTAACAAGTCCAAACATTTTGTTGGTGGAAGCCCATTTTCACATCAGAGTAAATAAATATAAATAAATAAAAGCATACATACATGCATGCATGCATACATACATAAAAAATTAAAACCACATGAAAACCACATTGTGAGATGTAAAGTTGCAATTACAAGAAATACATTTTTTTAATATTATTTATAAATTTGTTTGTTTTTCTTTACACCTGTATGGAAGCTGGTTTCTGCCTCAGTTTTTTTATTTCCTTGAAATCACTTTTTGTCATTATCGATATAAACTGGGCTTCCATCCAAAGTTGTTGAATTTAACTTGTGTGCAAATTTGAAATATCGCATAAAACATTTGCAGATAAGCACCATTTCCATCTAACGGGTCAAAGAGAACAAAATCCCAAAATCAATCGCGGATAAACTGGCACTAAATATCACTAAGAAAAGTAGCAACTGAATATAATGATTTTCATATATAATAAATAAAAACATTTTTGTGAATTAAGTGTTTTTTTTTCAAAATGTGCATAAAGACAGGGTGATGGAAACATAGCTATAGAGTACTGTAGGCTGTATTTTCAACAAGGGAAAATGACTTAAAGCACCTGAAGTAAAGCTTAGCCCTCTGCGTTTGGGATTTCAGCAGAGCTTGAGCATCTGCAAAATTCTATTCAGTTTTCTTTCTTCTGTCAGAATCTGATGGTGAAGTGGGGTTAGTTCTCCGCAAGAGCAGCTTCCACAGAACACTCCCTGTGTGGCCCGGCGAACAAAAAGTCAGCTTGAGAGGGATTGCAGGATTCTGAGAACAATGCATCTGGAGAAATGTAAAAGAAAGAGAAACTAAGAGCGAACAAAAGACGCAAATGTGGCAGCAAAACCAATTAAATAGTAGTTCAAAACCCTGTAATGTAGCATGCAGATGTTTAGCTGCTCACCAGGCCCACACCATCTGTAAACTCTGTGGACACCACACAGGCCGATAGCATGAAAAAGTGACGGGATGTCACATGCATGTCTTCAAGCTTCCTGTGTCATTGCCAGTGCTTATCAGGATCTAGAGTTTGAAAATTCTACCTGCTTTAATAAAAGCTCTATCTGAAGCACCCGCCACACACACACATTTCTGTATGTAAAGAGCCGTGAATGCGCAGCAAAGGAAAATACGTTTAATGTCGCAAATTTCTTATTGCCTGTCAGTCTCTTTAATTTGATCTGACGAAGGACAGTTACCATTTTGGGCAGTGAAGTCAAGGAACATATTGGCAGTGAGACTGGCAGCTAATAAAGCCAGCTGGAATTCACTCGCCCGAGTATCTGCCCCCCTTTATTTATAAATCTCAATATTGTTATTATGAAGATATCATAGGTGTATTAAGGTTCACCTATCTCTTTTCATGCCCCCCGAACTAATAATGTGTTATTGATTTGGCAGACTTCCTGTCTGCTTCCCTCCCATGAGGCATCACCTTTCAGTTCTTTCTTCCTCTACGTTGAATCATGTCTTTGTTCGCGTTTGCGCTGGCAGTGGTAGGATGGGTCCATTTTCTTTATTGCTCTCGATAAAGATGCCAACAAATGCCCTGAGGAAAATCACGGCTGATTATTTTCAACATCTTTTCAAAGACGTCTATGAACATGTAGATTTTTCTTAATCAAGCTGTCAAAACTGGGCTTTCGTTGGTTCATTTAAAGCTGAAGTGTGTGATTTGGAATACTTTCTCCTACCCTAGCTTTTTTATGTGTAGACAACTACAACTGAAACCATTTGATTGATTGTTTTGATTGTTGCTCTGTGGCTTTGGGGTGCATTACTAAAAGCAGCTATGGACGCAAGTTGCTTCGTTAAAAATAGAGTTCAATGGAAGTTATGGCCATAGTTAGCTAACGATGCTGTAGGGAAATGCACCCCAGCACTAACTGATAGCAACACTGACTCAACCAATGGTGTCTGTCTCTCTTGTCTGTCCGTCTGTGTATTGTTTAAATATGAATATTTAAACAATAGTTCTTTCTTGTTCTCGAATCTGATTGGCTAAGAGCCTTTTGATATTCTAGTGATAACAGAACTCCAACCATTTCACAGTTTGCAGTAGGGGTGTGACAAGACGCTTATACCACAAGACGAGACATGAGACTGGGTTCACGAGAACGAGACGAGATTTTTAAACTTTTCTTAAGAAATCTTCAATGATGAAATATATAGGGAAAATAATCTTTTATTCAACTGAAAAAGACAAAATGCAAAGAAATGTAGGTGCATTTTGAACTTTATGAAATTAAACTTCCATTTTAATGAATTATATGCAGTAATAAACAACAAGAGCTTCACGATTCACGATAAATTGAGAATCCCAGTTGTTTTTAATAAATTGGAGAGCATGATTCTCTCGCGATTCTGGAGAAAAAAGATTAGAAAACTGAACAAAATAAAGTAATTTACTAGTGGTTCTGACAAACTGTTCATCGTTTAAGTCTTTTAAAAACATATATTCATTAAAAAAAAAAAAAAACATGCAGTGAAGCAGTCAGTGTCTCGCTTCGTTAAGACACATCGGATCTTGTGAGATCTCGTGCTGCGAGATCTCGTCACATCCCTAGTTTGCAGTATTTCTCACAGCGAGTGACATGGCAGACGCTCAAATCCACTGCAATTTTATCAATATATTTTTTTAATGTATTTTTTTTTAGTCGACAATATGGTTGTTTTTACTTTATATATGTGGTTTGTTAATTAAGATATTTTCTATTTAAAAATTTGCTTCTGTGTTTTCGGAGATGTGAGTTTCTGTGTTCATGAACTCGCCGAGAGCAGCATATCATCGGCCAGGTCTTCTGGTATTGGCCACTGGCTCTGTCTCTACAGTGGTTAAACATGAGAAATGGGTAAATCTAACAGGCAGTCTTTGGTTTCATTAATCTATTATTTGTTCTGGAGCAAATAGTTTTGGCTGAGGGCAAAATCTCAAAACGGTATGTAAGTTTAATGCTGTATATCAGACCACTGTCTTTGCCCAACAAACATGAGACGTCCACCCGACGTGCAGATCATGTCTATATTCCGACAAAGACGTTGAAATGACGTCGTTTGGACGTCGTTTGCTCAGTGGGTGTACTTTTGACTGAATTGCCTCACAATTTTTTATGATGGCTGTTGTTGTTTATTAAATACCATTATTCAAAAAATACTAGGGATGTGATGAGATCTCGTGGCAGTCGGATCTCACGACTCGCAAGATCTTGTGACAATTAATCCTTAAAATATCAAGATCTCGATTCAAACACCCACGTGATCTTATTCCTAAATGACAACGATTTAGCTATGTCTATTAGGACTGTTAACATTGCGAGTGTCAGTGGAGCATGAGAAACACCTTTTGTCGCTGTCAATGTTAATGAATCAGAGGGTCGGGGTAAATGTGAACGCAGAAAGAGCAACACAAACAGTCTTTTCAATCACATTAATCATTATTTCTCTTACAGACATTTAAATAATAGAAGTACTGGGATAAAAGTTTATAGTTTGGAAATAAACACTTATTGTCTTACCTACATTTTTTTGCATTTTGTCTTTTTAGTTGAATTAAAGACTATTTTCCCTATATATTTCATCACTGAGGATTTCTTAAGAAAAGTTTAAAAATCTCGTCTTATCTCATCTCGTTCTCGTTAACCCAGTCTCGTGTCTCGTCTCGTGGGATAAGCGTCTCGTCACACCCCTAATAAATACTATTTTATATAAATAATAATAGTATTTAGTGATAGTATTTATTGAGAAATGGTGATTTAGTTATTTATTTTTAGTTACATTATTCCGCCATTAGATGGCAACAAGAGACTGTTTTTAAGAGTGCGTTAACAGTAAAGACTTTTATATTGAAAGAGACTGAAATAGTGTTGTAAAGGAAAGTTATTTACTCTCAACAACATCTTGTAAGACACCACTAAATGCACTGAGTAGCGGTGTCATTGGAAATCACCCTTAAGAGATGAAAGGATAGTACGGCAAAGATATCGCTGAATTAGTTTTTGAATTAATTTGTCTGATTTTCAAATCATTTTTGCATCAAATCACAGTTTGTAATCTTTTTTTGTTGTTAAATCCTTAGGAACAATTAATGGGGAAAAATAATTGTAGAACCAAGGCCACTGAAAAAGTGGGCAGGCATTGTTGGACTCTATTAGCAGATAGGGGGTGTTTTCTGGAAACCTGTTCAAATCTATCATTATTTTTGCAGTTTCATTTGGTGACACTAAAAGCTAGAAATTGCACAGTTCATGTTTAAATGAATGCATTGCTCAGCATTTGCATTTTAAACTTTAGTTGGAACTCAAACTGCAAGTTCACTGCACCACTAACCATTGCCTTGGCCTTCGTCCCACAACTTGCCAGGAAGGAAGAAAAAGAGGTGAAAGAATAAGAGATGGCTTAGAAAGAGAGAAGCAGAAATAAGCAGCACATGTATATATGCGAATATATGCACCATCAGCACAAAATTTGGCTGACTCAGCTGACGGTGGTGCTTTGCTGCATGTTAAAACACATAGTGGCAAAGCCCATTAAAAATGAATGCGGCACGATAATCACATTCGCACTTAAAATTTAATGCCACTACAGTGAGGCTGACAAAGAGGAGCTGGGCCGGGGCACCGTGATTACAGTTCTGCTTGTGAAGTTATGTGACAGGGTGACGGCGTGCAGTTGCCTTTATGAACCACGTGTGATTGAGGGTCTATGATCGGTCAAAGCTGATTGTTGTACTAATAGTACTAAAAGAAGCTGTGCTCAGGATAATGTTTGACCTCCAATTTGTGCATCCCAAAAAAAGAGAGCAAATACTTTAAAAGCTTTGCATAAATATAGAATATATGATGTATGTTCTAAATGCTTAAACATTAGTGTCATTTAGCAAAAATTTGGCTTTATTACAACTCAAATACTAATGTGTGCTTTGTTAGAGATAACTAATAAAGGCATCCTTTAAGGCAGTCAGAAAGTAGGTAAATATTGAATGGTATTTTTGCAACTAGGAATTGAGACTTTATTTGAAATTGATTATTAGGGCCCTATTCCGTATACTAAAGTGCATATGACGCTTGCTGTGTTTTCAGCCTCTGCCGCCTCAATATATGAGTACATGAACACATTAAACATAATCTAGAACTGCTTTGAGAGTCACTTGATGAGCTTTTTACCTTTTCTTTAGAGAAAACTATTGTCATGTCATATACAAACAGAAACTTAAAGTTCTTTACACCGACCCGTCAAAATAAAAATTCAGCGTATCCGTGACAGAAATATATTACTTAATGTAATGATAGTACTTCTACTACTTATAAAATGATTATTAAAACATTATATTTTAAGGAATATTTACCTAATAAAAAAATAAAAAATAAAAAGTACATACACAACACAGTATTTATATATAAAAAAATAAATAAAGGCATAAAATAGTAATAAATTATTTTTTATACAATTAATTTATTGCACATGCTTTTGATTTATTACAGTTTAATGAAACCATTAAAATGAAATTTAGAAATTTAATGGAAAAATCAATAAAACTGAAGTTGAGGGAAAAATCTATTTCATAGAGCCTTAAAAAAAAAAAAAAAAAAAAATATATATATATATATATATATATTGGTCAAACTTTTAGTAAATTGCTGATAAATTGTGTAAGTTTTATGATTTATATATGTATATATATATATATATATATATATATATATATATATACACACATATATATATAGAATCCAGAAAAATTAAAACAGAAAAAATGGAATTTGGAAAAACTTACAGTACATCAGACTTTAAATTCAAATGTATGTGGCAGTGTTATTTTGGTATTATTTATGTTATTGTAGTATTAGTTACTACATTTTTAATTATTTTTGTTTTTTATGTTTTCAAGTTTTTTGATTAATTTAGTAATTTTATGTGTTTATGTAATTTGTTTTATTAGTTTTTGTATTTTAAAAATAATTCTATTTAGCTCTATTTTTTATTTCAGATTTAGTCATTTTAGCTTTAAACTTATTTAAGTCAATTTTTTTATGTTCTAATTTAGGGTACAACATTTTTTATGTGCTAATTTAGGATACAACATTTCAGATCCTTTTTTTCAGATACAAATTTCAGTGCACTTTTTTGTTTAAATTTTTTCAGGTTTTATCAGTTAAATTTGTATTCGTCGGAGTGTGAGCCCTGATGTCTGTTGTGCAAACAAATGACTCTCATGCGTTTTCTTGTTAATGAATCATGCTTGTGATTTTTGTCATGTATGGTTCAAGATTTGGTAATCTTTCAACTAAAAGTCTTTCTTTATTTGATTTTAGGAGCCAATAGTTCATTTTTGTGTTAAAATTCAGAGGTTCACCAAATGGGAGCTGCATCTGAACACGTATTTGTGTTGTAAATGCGTGCATCCATTCACACATGTGCCCCCTCGGACGTGTGGATCGGACCAGGGGTTCTCCAGCCCACCCTCTCGTGAAGTGGCCTTTCGACTGCGAAGAAGGACCCTTTATAGAAAACAGCAAATTAATTTCCCTCTGTTTCAAGCATAATACTGCCAGCTACAATGGGCACTCTTGAGGATGTCTCTTGCCTGTGTCTGTGTGCATTTACGGAGGTAAAGTGATTGAAGGGGGGCTCTTTTGCAACTCCTAGTCCTTAACCCCACCTTCCCCCTACATACACATGCTCCCCACTTACCCTTCCAGTGTTCTAGAACTTTCTCTTGGTGCCTCCGAGGTCAGGTGGCCCTGAAAAGGTGCCTTCATAAACAGAACGGCTCCTTCATTAGGAGCTAGAGATATCACTTTCTCTCCCATACACCTCAGCCCCTCACCCGGAGCACAGTCCTCTGGACTCGCACAAAAGACCTCCGTCTTTGGAACGAGCAAAGAAAGGAGAGCAAAAGAAAAGCAACATTTTCAATAATGAGAAAGTGGGGCCAAAAAGGAACAGCGGGCTTATGGGTGGGCAATCGAGCACCTTGGAGTTTCAGAGAGTCAGTTCGTTCATGTTTTCGTTCCGTCTTTTCACTAGACAGAGACTTTTCTCAAGGAAAGTGACAGTGGAACAAACCGAGAGCGTTCTTAGCAAATAAATGTGTTTGTTGAGACATTCATTTCAACTCTTGCCTGCATCATTAGGGTAGCGTCTTACCGTCTGCATACTCGAATTATGCAAAAGCCCTCGCTATTTTAAGACATCTAGTTCAGAAACATAAATCGATATGTGTCCGATGCTTAGACGCATCACTAGATCTACCTACGTAGCTCAAGTATGCCCTATTATCTAGGTCACAATATGTGGAACGTTTTCAACAGATGGGTCAGCGCCAATTCCCCAGGCGAACAGAAGTTTTTCTCTTTCGTTCTGCTTGTCATTTCTTTCTGGAGTTGTGCGCTAGGATTGTCGGTGTTATCGTGTCATTTCAGGTATTGTCTGAGCATACACACATAGTCATGTTTGATCTCTCACACACACACACACACACACACTCACACTCATTCATGCATGCATGCACTAACATTCTCCTTTCCCTGTCACTCTAAAAAACAAGAGAAAGCCAACTGGGTCACTTGCAGGTTTAAAGACCTTTTTTTCTTCTCTATTGATTTATTAATGCACCAGTAATATCTATAACTGCAAATACACTAGTTGCCATACAGCAGTAGGGAGCCTTATTAGTGTTAATGCATGAATGCTGTGAAACAAGAACTCTCTTCTATGGGTTGAAGTTAAATTTGCTTGTGTTGCTTGTGTAAATGCTAGCCTAGGTGTGAATTATATGATATTTAGGAGGGTCTAATATATATATTTTTTTATACTACCATATTAATGTTTTTGAAAGAAGTATCTTATGGACCAAAAGCTGCATTTATTTGCTCAAAAATACAGTAAAAACAGTAATATTGTGAATGCTATGTTCTATTTAGATTAATTTTAGAATGTAATTCTTTCCGGTGAAGCTGAATTTTTAGCAGTCCTTACTTCAGTCTTTAGTGTCATGTGATCCTTCAGAAATCATTCTAATATGCTGATTTGGTGCTTAAGAAAGTTTCTTAAAAAGGGTGTTGTTTTACACTACCATTGAGAATTTTTTTATAGACTTTTCATTAAGACCCTAAAGAATCATATCAACTTGTGGAAAATGGGCGTCCGATGACCCCTTTAAGGTTTCTAGCTTGAAAATGTAACTACAACATGATTCAAGTAACGTTTTCTTTATTAACCCTTCAGTTAAAGAAAATTCTATTCCAAGTGCACCACACATGAAGTTGTCAACATGTGTAAATGTAAATGTTAAACAAATCACATGTTAAATTGTTAAATATCTTTACTGAAAAGATGCATGAACTCGTCTTATACATATTATATGTTAAGAAATAATACGAGGAAAAAAAAAATCAAAAGTCTGGGTAATTCAAATTCAAAATGACTGAAGGTATAACACCAGTAGACTATTAACTATAAATGTTCTGTAAAAATAATGAACAGCAGCTTTCAGCCTGTCACCATGATGCAAACATGAAATATCAGACATACAGTAGTAGTTCTGCATAGTTTTTTTTAATTCAATTGCGCTGCATTTCCATTGTTTTTTTTTCTATGTAAACACGTACACGTTTGAGTGTTGCACTCGCGTCTCTTGCATTTCATGCATGAAACGGCATTCTAAAAACGCGGCGCTCAAGTTAAAAGTTCACTCCCATCTTGCATGTTTTTCCTACTCTACTGCCAACGTCACATCTTTGTCAACTCAAAAACGCAGTCTGTGTGAATGACCCCTAGCGATTTGAGCGTGTCACACACGTGAGCGGTTAATCACATGCGTCCTCATGCGGTTGGATCATTCTTTTCTCTTAACTGTTATCATTGGCACATTGTCAAGGTGTCTAATATTTCTATTCAAAATCACGATTCCTCGTTTTCGTGCCAAAACATTAAATTCAAATTAATCGATAAAATTGGAAAAATCACCCAACCTTAAGGGCCGGGACACACCAAGCCGTCTAGCGGCGCAAAAGCCAATGGTGTTGTTGTTTCGTGTCGGACCAAAAAGCTGCACTTGAACACCGCAGAGTCTACAGCCGACTGCAAACTTACACATGCATTCTGCGTGAGAAGATTTATCTGTCTAAATCAGCAGCTTTTAATAGTATATATTCATCATTTTAAAGGAGAAACCGAAACAATGATATACCAGATATGTGCTTGCTTACTATTTTGAATATCAGTAATGTTGATAACTTTCTTTATTTTAAGCGGCTCATGTTGTTATGAAAATATTCTTATATTGGAATGCTTGGGTAAGATCATGTATCCAATCAGAGTTCTCACTTTCCCTGTCGACCCCATCGGTCCTGATGCTGATTCAACATGTTGAATCGGGCAAACTCCCACTGGCGTGCATGCAATGAGAGCTGACTTGTGGAACACACCAAACAGACTAGCCTGACAGATACGATCGATGTTAACCGACGGGCAATCGTCGGCTTGGTGTGTCCCGGGCTTAATACTGACACGAAAGAGAAGATGACATTTTTGTTGTCTAGCCACAAAAAGAATTCTTGTAGCTTCATAACATTACGTCTGAACCACTGATGTCACATGGACTATTTTAATGACGTCCTTACTACCTTTCTGGGCTTTGAACGTGTCAGTTAGATTGCTGTCAGGGTCAGAAATCTCTCGGATGTCATCAAAAATATCTTAATTTGTGTTCTGAAGATGACAGAATTTTTATTTTTGAAATAAAATAATAATTTTATTATTATTAAACTATCCCTTTAATATTTTTGTGGAAGTGGTGAAACAGAGCTTATATTTGAAATCTTTTGTAATATTGTAAATACGTACTGTCTCTGTTAATCAAGTTAATGCATTCTTGCTGAATAAATTATGAGTTCCTTAAAGAAAAAAAATAAAGCCTTACTTTAAACTGTACATAACTGTACATTTATATCATAAACTTACATCAACATTATAGATTACTTACTTAAATGCTAAATGCAGATAATGAAAATGCATTAGCAGTTACATCTTTATTAGCTAAAAACACATGCTAATGGCAAGTGTAAAGGAGGCCATTGTGAGTATTTTAATTTGGCGCTGAAAAACGCTTTATAAAGCGTCTTTTTAACGATGGCAATACTAGTTTGCACAAATGCATTCTGTTACAATTTGTGCATGTGAAAACTTATGGTTAGCTAGTGTTAGCATTTAGATAGCTCATGTTGACAACAAGCAGATAGCTAGGAATTTGGGCTCTAAAAGTTATGTTGTAACAGTTCGACCCTGTTGAAAATCAGGGTATAATTCACACATTGCATATAGTTACATGTCTTGCAGTGGTTTCTGGCAGCATGAATATAGCAATGCCTGTCCTTTTGTGTCACCAAGACATGGATCCAGTCAAGACCCCATCTTTCGCCCTCAGACCAGCGCCAACAGAGAGACCCACCACTGATGTTGGGGGGGTCTTCTGGGAGCTTGTGGCCCAACAAGAGCACAAAAGGCTGCTTTTGGGAAGGTGGGGACTGAATAAAAAGAGGGAGGAAGAAAAAAAGCCCAAAACAATAACTGACAGTGGGTGGATGGAGGAATGTTGAGTGCGTGTGTGTGTGCGCAGTACGGGAAACTGTGCGGCGCTTCACAATAGAGATCTCCACCTGTTTACACTTCTGCTCTGGCCGCATTCTTCTGAGGCCTCTCTGGAGGGCTCTCACTCAACTCAGTCGGCTAACTGCCTCAGAGCGCCATCCGCCAGCGCACAAAGGGCCTCCGCGACCCTCAGCAGAGCCATGAAAAGGAGGGAAGAGCAAGACAGAGGGAATGTCGGAGAAAAAAAAAAAAAGAGTATCGGACGAGGAGAAAGCTAGGGAGCGAAATGAAAGGGATGACGGGCCTTTTCCCAACGAGTCGTGTTAAAGGAAAAGCCGCTTTTTAAGCGAGAACGAGCGGAGGGTGAGAAGAAAGACAAGACAAGAAAAAAAAGAAGCTCTGTCAGTTTTCTTTGTTGTACCGGACAAGAACATGGGTCAAAATGAAGGGATGTGTGAGGTGAGAAAGAGCATACTAGAGCAAAGGATGGAGAGATGAGGGGAGGAGAGGCCAGACACCGGCCCTTTGTGTGCAAATTTCCCACCACGGTCCTTGCAGTTTCTTAGCAGTTAATTAAAGAGGCGGGAGGCGGAGGACACTGGATGGGGTCGAGGGTCTTGTGAGCGTTCCTCACCGCATGAATGAAGGATTTGTCCTAAACTGGGCGGCAAGAGGCCAAACAATGTCAAAAGCAATTAGCGCTGGCACTGGGCAGCAGGAGTTTCCACTAGTGAACAAGCAAAGGCTACAACAGACACGCACGCTGGTATTTTAGGACAGAGAAACAGTATGTTTGTGTCACAGGATGAGGCTCTAGTGGCCTGAGAAGGTGTGGAAAGGGCGACCACCCGACAGCACACTCCAGCACAGTGAGGTGTGTACTAGTGCCACGATTTCTGCATATTCACCCAAAAATGAAAAGTCTGTCATTAATTACTCACCCTCATGTCGTTCAAAATCCATAAGACCTTCGTTCATCTTCACAACACAAATTTAGATATATTTGATTGAATCCGAGAGCTTTCTGACCATAGACGGCAACGGAACTACCACGTTCAAGGCCTAGAAAGGTAGTAAGGACATTGTTAAAATAGTCCATGTGACATCAGTGGTTCCACAGTAATTTTATGAAGCTATGAGAATACTTTTTGTGCGCAAAGAAAACAAAGATAATGCGACTTCCATGTCAGTCTTTGATGCACGTTCAGAGAGGTCCTCAATGTCCACTCTTTGTCCACAGACCATGCAGTGCCAAGTCCGTTTCCTCACCCTCAGCCTCTACAACTGGCGCCTCTGCTATGGTTGGCACATTTCCCTAGTCCCTGTCTTTATCCTCAGGGGTTGAAGTGCCACTCTAATGCCTCTGTCTCAGTCTTGGCAGAGACATAACTGGCATTTTTAGTAGACACTGGAGCAAAGCAATGTGCCCTCCTCCTGTTTGTTTTTGGGAAATTATCAAATGTAAAAGTTATGGGTTCCATGTAGAGGTGTGTGAGATGTGACTTGCTGCCACTGGTGGTTTTAATTCCACATTTAAAGCATCTTTTTACTATTTAAATAATTTCAAATATTTTAAATAATTAGTATTCAACGTTTTATGTTTAAAATATCAAAACATTATTTATGCATTTGTAACTGCAGGTTAAATGCATGCATGACCTGCATTAAAGATGTAGCTTCTGTGTTTCCTTTGCATTGCGAAGACAAATTTTGTTGATAGTGATTTCATTTGCTTGGTAACAGCCCAAAATGTAAGAATTTGTTCAGAAGATAATGTACTTTTAGAAAAAAAAAATGGCTTTTCAAAAGTTAAAATGCCCATTAAAGGTAAAAATCAACTGAAACTTTTTGGAAAAGATAAATTTCTATCAGTGTGAACTGACCACCACACAGAATATGAAGAATATCAAAACATTTAGGAGTCAGCTGTCCATGGTAGTCCTTAAGATACCACCACAATAACACGCTCAGCAAAATATTGTCTAATTATTGTTAAAGGGGTCATCAGATGCTAAGTTCACTTTTTTATGTTGTTTGAACATTAATGTGTGTTGGCAGTGTATGTACAAATCTACCCTATAATGATAAAAATCCATGCAGTGGTTTTGAATTACTATGTAAAAATAATATCCCCTTTTTCAAAACGAGCCATTCTTAGATGCCTGACGTTGTGGCGTCACACCCACAGAGGCCGCTCCCACGATAATTGATTGACATGAGCATTTTACCTCAGATCAGCTGTCACAGTCATCTTTGTTTCAATGCCCGAGCAGGGATGTAAGTTAGACAAGAATATCTCTGATTGAGTGATTGAGGTGTTGTGTTGCTGGATGTAATAATGAACATAGTGGTCATCATTTACTCCTGACATCTGAGCCACTGAAGATGCAGTAGATTACGTTTGCTTTTGAAGGGAATACACCTCCTGATCTACATATATCCGTCTATGTTCGCGCGAATCATTCATGATCCAGCTTCATCTACAGCAAAAGTGAGTATAAGGGTTTTTTTTATGAATCTTTCCGATCACCTTTCCTAATAATGTGCTAGCTAGCAAGTTTAGCGGCTAAATGCGCTAAATGCGGCTAAAGTAAACAATCTCTCAGAGCAGCTCATCACTCCACAGAGAAAAGAGAGGGGCGGGGCGAGCAGAGCTCATTTGCATTTAAAGCAGCCTCTACCAGAAAGAGATGATTTTTGCAGAGCTCATTTTGGCAAGATAAAATGGGTGCTGTTTTACACAACCATTGAGAATTTTTAACCAAAGTATATTATAGACTTTTCATTAAGACCTTAAATATCGCACACCCCTAGTTCCACACTGCCAAAATATTGAATGTGTCACAAAATGACAACTCTAAGACTTAGCAAAAACTTCCGATTCTGCTTTGACAGTGGACCGATTAAATACGCCAGTGTGAAGCAGTCAGCGATTGTGGCTAGTCTTTCAGCAAAGACTACTGGCTGAACATTATGTTGGCTAATTAATATTCATAAGCCAAGCTGATACGGTCTTTCCCTACTGTCCATATCATTTCTGTGGCCCTAAATATCTGTCTGTTTAGAATGGTGAGAATTGAGAAAAAAGCTTGAGTCAAAATCTCTAATATTGCGAACACTAACTGTCTTACTTAATCATTAAGCTCAATTTTCTTGTATATCAGTCTACATACCTTCTGGCTGGATTCACTGTATCTCTCCTCTGTATAAATAACTAACAAATGCTGCGTGATTCTCTCTCTTTCTCATCCTCTATCTCTGTTCCAGCATCTCCAGCTCATAAATCCATTAGATTCCGCAGCCAGAGACAGTGAGAGAGGAGTCCATCCCATCCTTTCCTCTGATAAATCACAGTTGTGTGTGTGTAATCTCCCTCAGGCAGGCCGGAAGAAGTGATCAGTGACAGAAGAGACGCACGTCGACACAAACCACCTTTAGTGGAGGGGGCTGAGGATGGGGGGCAGGTAATCAGAAGGAGATTGAGAGACGGGCGAAAATTGCCATGCAGATTTAGAGCCCATAAACACAGAGCTGGGCTCCTTCCACCCCCTCTTCCTTTTTCTCTTTCTCTATTTCTCAGCGTCTCTATGGGTTGCTAATTAGAGGCAGGTAGCCTAAGACTAGAGCCCAGGTTACTGTAACCTTGGTGGTGGCGTGGCCGCTCTCCTCCATGCGGCCAGCTATTCATCACACCACCAAGGCGGAGGGAAGAACGTGCGGCATGGGGAAATGAGCGGCCCAAGAAGAGTAACAAATCACCCCCTCACTCCAATATACCAAGGGAACATGGCTGAGCTGACTACACCATCAGCCGGTCTGGGATCAGACTGTTTAGGCTGTATGCAAAGTCTCTTGTATGAAGCAGAGTGTTGAACTGACCTGAAAGCAGATTTCTGTACTTAGCTTTGCTAGTCACGTCTTGTAGGTTTAGGTAAATTTATGGTGTGTACCAGTTTTTAAGGTAATGTAATGTACTGTGAAATGTCCTTTCACCCTTTCAGAAACTCAAGATTTTGATTTGTTGAACGGTCAAGATCATGGCGCTCCACACTGATTCATTCAAGTTATGCTCAATGAATTACATGTATAAAGAATCAGCTTTATTATAAAAACCTTCAACTCTAAATCTACGTGCTGATCGGATTTTGTATAAACCGTTTAAGGTGATAAAACAATGCTGTTAAAGACATTTACTTTTACACACATTGTTGAGTTATTAGGCATAGTTGCTGATATATGTACTGTATTTACACATAGATAGATAGATAATCTATCTATTTAAAATAAAAAACACAGACTTAAATATAAACAAACTAAAATAAATAAAATATAAATAAAATAAAAAATATATAAAAAAAACTATGTATATATACTGTAAAAAACTATGTATATATACTGTGTATATATACGGTATGTATATGTATTGTATATGTGTATATATATGTGTGTGTGTGTGTGTGTGTGTGTGTATATATATATATATATATATATATGTATGTATGTATATATATGTGTGTGTGTGTGTGTGTGTGTGTGAACAAATACACACACATACACACACACGTCTAAACATAAATAAAAATATATTAACATAAAAAGTATAGTCTAATTGATTAATTGCGATTAATCACATCCAAAATAAATTATATAAATAAATACAATAAATAAAATAAAATGTATATAGAAATAAATAAGACACACACAAATCTAAACATAAATGAACGTATATTAACATAAAAAGTATAGTCAACTAGATAAATAGATGCTTGAAAATGATAGATTTGAAATGCGACTAATCGATCTGACAGCACTACTTTGTAAATATATAATTTTACTATTTCAATAACTATTTTTAATGTATTTGTCATTCTGTAAGTAACACTGTGTATCTTCTTAACATTTCAGTCAAAATATAAAATCATAACCTAGTGAAAAATGTGCTTTGCATGAACGAGATTAATTTATAAGTGCACGAAGACTTACGCAGAGTGCTCCAGTGGCCTTTGACCCCTCAGACACTCTGAAGGCCAGGGCGTATTGTTCCTTTAAGAGCATACAGGACCATATATTAATACTTGGCAGGTAACGGCAGCTACAGCTTGGCAGCTCTGCACAGGGCCATAATCTTGCCTGCATATGTGTATGTATGTGTGTGCTGCAATTCCCCTGTGAAGCTCACTACACCAATTTTCAGCCCTTGGCAATCACTCACTCACCACACATCTACATACAGGCTGATGAGCTCCTCTGAGGACTTGTCACATGACCCCACCAGTCACATGACTCTGTTTGTACACTCACCGGACTGGCGGATTCAGTAAAGG
The DNA here is from genome assembly GCF_022985175.1 of Labeo rohita. Lineage (NCBI taxonomy): Eukaryota > Metazoa > Chordata > Actinopteri > Cypriniformes > Cyprinidae > Labeo > Labeo rohita. Next base: position 13,461,392 of record NC_066884.1, on the reverse strand, counting down.
TGTGTGTTTGTGTGCTAATAGACTGGCATATCAACCATTACAAACCATTTTGTGAACTTCCCCATGATCCCTTCTGGTTTTATTGTCAATTGCCTTGTAGTTGATCTGCATTTGTAAATTTAGATTTTTAAAGCAGATCTACATCTGTCTGCCTTTCATTTACACTCATTTGGACTTAGCAGGGAAAAAGAGGGGTATTTTCCCAACATAACATTTGTCGTCACTGCGTCCATCCCCCACTCTAACACCAAACTATTCTCATCTACTCACATGCTGATGCAAGCACATATCTCAGGTTGTTGTTGGCCACACAATAGATGAAACTCAACACTGTAAGCTGCTATTTAATGTGACCCTCCTGTAAAGTCTCCTGCAAACATCATATGTCATGTTATGGTGTCTGTGGTGTTACACATGTTCAGTATAAAGTAGACCTATACAGTTTTTTCATGAAAAATACTAAAAGTAGATACTTAATGTTTCCACATACTCTTTATCAGGTTAGCTAAAATGGCTGTGTAAGAAGAAATTGTCATTTTGGTGTGCTGACAATACAGCTGTCACAGTAAAAGTACTGTGATTTACACCTCTTTGTCATTAGCCACTATATAAAAAAATTGACATGATTTAAAGAGGTAGTACACCCAAAAAAGAAAATGATGTTATTAATTAAATTGCCTTTGTTCATCTTTGAAACACAAATTAAGATATTTTTGATGATATCTGAGAGCTTTCTGACCCTTCATAGACAGCAATGCAACTGACACGTTCAAGGCCCAGAAAGGTAGTAAGGACATTGTTAAAATAGTCCATGTGACATCAGTGTTTCAACCATAATTTTATGAAGCTATGAGAATACTTAAAAAGATATAAATGTCAGTGATGCATCAGAAACAGTATAGAAAGGCATTCATTATCTTAATACACTGTAATTGGTCCTTTATTCATACCAGTTCTGTATTTCTTTCTGTTGAATATTGCGAAGTTTTATGTGTTGGTTATTTTGCCTGTTTGTATTCTGTAGATGTTGTGCAAAGGTCACCCAGTCATCAGAGCCAGTAAGGAAAATGTGCAACGGCATTAGCATCCCGCCGGAACTTTTTTGTCGCGTCGGTAACATCATCAATCAAGTTCTTGCAAGTCAGATGAGCGAATCACTAGACATGATGGGAGAGGTCGGTGAGCCTTAACCACACTGAAATAACAGGATCAATAATATCCGTCCAGATATACGACCGTAGTCCCACCATGCTGAGATCTGACACTCCAGGGAATCAAGAACTGGACAGGTGAATATCTCACACTGAGAAGCCCAAAACCTGAGGAGCTCAAGCATCCATATTTTGTTCATAATCCTTTTTTTAAGAAGTATTGATCTGACCTTCAGTTTCCACCGTTCAGATAACATCCATCAAACATGATGGTAAACATGCAAACTTGGATATTATTGATGTGGCATTGGTGTCCAACAACTCAAAACACCAGAACCTTTGATGCCTGTAACTGTAATTTTTTTACGCATTTTAAAATTCAGCATAGTCAGCTTGCTATGTGCATATGATGCCCAATTGATTTCTGACTGTGTCTTTCAGGTAAATCTTAGCAACATATAATCACATTACATGAACAAGGAACATGAAATTATTTACATTCGGTTAGTGGGGAAAATAATTTTTTTTTTTTGCTTTTGTGGCACACCACATGATTCTTTATATTCTAGAATTTATATTCTTTATATTGTAGAATCTGTTACTTGCACACTTCAGCGCAGTCAGCTCACAGCGTCCACTGGTCATCTGGTGTTCGGAGGTCTCAGGAGAACTGACCAGACGCTGGGGAAATCTCCTGCTTGTTCTGTACTGTATCCAAGGGGCAGAGAAAGAGAGGGAGAGACTGAGAAAGAGCAAGAGAGAGTGCCGGCCACGGGGCCTGACCGTTAATCAGTGGCTGTAAGAAGCAGATAGGCCGTAATTGAGGATTTATCTGGGGTCTTCACAGCACTTAGTGCCCAATCGACAGCAGCACACAGACACAGGAATGAACGCTTAGCCTCCTGAGAGACAGAGCCACAGCTGAGAGAGGGAAAATGAGAAAAATGGAGGAAAAGAGACGGAGAGAGGTTAGATTTAGGGGCTGGAGAAAGGACGGTGTCTGATCATGGTGAGTGGAGCTGGATTGAGAAAGAGTTAGAGGACTAATTTGCTTAGAAGATCTGTTTAATGTGTTTTGGGGATAATGATGCTGATTGGTTGATGAAGAGATGAGCTTGACAATGAGAAGCAAGTATTGGGAGCTGCAGTGTTGGGAAAACTAAAATGGTTAAACTGCTACAGTACAAGTTGGTCATAATTTTGAGTCGTTAAGAAGATAAACTATACAGTCAGGCTCGCGAGTCAAAGGATTCAGTGAATCGTTTTTTAACCGGTTCATTTTAACAAAACTGCTAAAAGAAACAGTTCACTAAAATGAATCAGTAGCTTGTTACTGGAAAAGCTACTTCATTTTGAAAACAGTTATGCTAATGTAATGCTAGTTAAAATTCTATTAAGATAGTAGTACTGCTACATCTTTCAAAAGTTAACAATGGTTTTATTGTAGTAAAAATATGGTAACCATGGTGTAATGATTACGATTTGTATAGCTGCAGTATCTATAGTTAGTTATTTGTTAGTTACTGAGGGCCTGTATGTAGTCCCAGCTGAAAATACCAGCTAAAACCAGCCTAAGTTGGTTGGCTTGTCTTAGTTGGTTTAGGATGGAAGTAGCTGGTTTTATCTGTTTTCCAAGCTTGACCAGCTAAAACCAGCCTGAGCAGCTAAAGAAGTGGTCAAAACCTCTCTAAATCCAACTGGTTTAGGCTGGAAGTAGTTGGGTTTAGCTGGTCTCACAGACTGGCCAGCTAAAGAAGTGGTTAATACCCCTCTAAAACCAGCTAGTTTAAGCTGGGAGTAGCTGGGTTTAGCTGGTCTCCCAGCCTGACCAGCAAAAAAAGTGGTCAACACCACTCTAAATCCAGCTAGTTTGAGCTGGAAGTAGCTGTTTTTAGCTGGTCTCCCAGCCCTGACCAGCTAATGAAGTGGTTAAAGCCCTCTAAATCCAACTGGTTTAAGATGGAAGTAGCTGGGTTAAGATGGTCTCCCAGCCTGACCAGCAAAAAAAGTGGACAATACCACTCTAAATCTAGCTGGTTTAAACTGGAAGTAGCTGGGTTTAGCTGGTCTCCCAGCCACACTGGCTAAGACCAGTCTGACCAGCTAAAGAAGTGATTAAAACCCCTCTAAATCCAGCTGGTTTAAGCTGGAAGTAGCTGTTTTTAGCTGGTCTCCCAGCCTGACCAACTAAGACCGGTCTGACCGTCCAAAGAAGTGGTCAAAACCCCTCTAAATCCAGCTGGTTTAAGCTGGAAGTAGCTGTTTTTAGCTGGTCTCCCAGCCTGACCAACTAAGACCGGTCTGACCATCTAAAGAAGTGGTCAAAACCCCTCTAAATCCAGCTGGTTTAAGCTGGAAGTAGCTGTTTTTAGCTGGTCTCCCAGCCCTGACCAGAAGTGGTCAAAACCCCTCTAAATGCAGCCTGCTGACCAGCATGACCAGACTGAAGGCTAGTTATAGCTGTTGCTTCACACCCGTTTCTCGTGCTAAAACTCTGACAGAAAAATTATACGCTTAGCACCATAAAAGTGGTATTTCATGTTAACCCTGTTAATATGCTGTAGTGTTCATTAGACAAAAGTCGTAGTTCTTGTTTGTGCGCATAAAGTTTAGTCAGTACAATGGACACACCTCTTACAATGGCTGTACGTTCTGTATCTTAACATTATTGATCTAGATTCCCACCATCAAAACACAGTGGCCCAGGTACCAATTATGCATCATGCATTCAGGACACACCAGCACCTTAACCCTGTGTGTTCATACATCACCGTCATATGGCGCGTGCGTTTGTGTATATGATCTTATTGGATGCAAATGTGTGTTTAAATGTACACACGCCCGGCCGTGCATAGGGATGCTTGGCGTGGGGGGGTCGGTGGCTGTGGTGGTAGGCGGTGACAGAAATTGAGGGGGACGGGGTGGCAGCTGTGGGCTGCTCAGAGCACTGTCAGAGCAGAATGATTAATGAACGGCAGCCCCAGCTGAGCCTAACCTTTGGAGAACCGCGCAGGACATCTGCAGAACTGTCAGCGCTCTGACAAGGACAGAGCTGAACAACCAATTATTTCGCCATCACTAAGGTGGGCTGTCAGCTTAATCCTAGCCATTCACTTAGGCAAGGACAGGCAAATTTCTCCTTTACATACACATAGAGGCAGGGCGCTACACGGACACACACACACACAAACACACACAAACAGACACACAGCCACATACAAACTGCTTCGGTGAAACACATACACACACATGCCCAGACAAAATAGAATTAACCCCTCCTGTGCCAGAGGTGGCAGCGAACAGGTAACTCCTGCTAGGAACGACATGCCTTACAAAAATGAACTGGAGTGCTACCAAAATACAATGTTGGCATCAGATGGCAGTACCATGATACTTTGAAATGTACATCAGTACTCAATAATTATGCTAATTACCAGTGTAAAAAAATACCAAGTGTTATCAGGGTTACTGCATGCTACCAATGGTACTATGCCTTTGACAAAAAATGAACTGGAGTGCTACCAAAATACAATGTTGGCATCAGATGGCAGTACCATGATACTTTGAAATGTACATCAGTACTCAATAATTATGCTAATTACCAGTGTAAAAAAATATACCACAGTGTTATCATGGTTTATTTTGAAAAATGCATGATATTTTTATTGTAAAATCAACTACCAATGGTACTACCATGCCACTTTGATATATGCAATGGTACTGAATAATTATCATATAGTATTTAAACACTCAAAGGTACTGTTAAAGAGATAGTTTACCCCAAAATGAAAATCTATCATTAATTTCTCACCCTCATGTCATTCCAAAACTGTAAGACCTTTGTTCATCTTCAGAACACAAATCAGTTCCTGTCAGTCTTGGTACTACTGTATACACGTCAAAGAAATTATTGTTGAATAAAGTCATTATTTTTGTTCTTTGTGCACAAAAAGTATTCCCGTAGCTCTCGTAGCATTACAGTTGAACCACTGATGTCACATGGACTATTTTATCTACCACACTCAAGCCCTTTCTGCACTTTTAAAAATAAAGGTGCTTAAATCTCTTTCATACCTTTTTAGAATCTGAAGAACCTTCTGTCCCCGCAAAGAACCTTCTGAAACAGAAAGGTTCTTCAGATGTTAAAGGTTCTTTATGGAACCTTTAGATAAAAAAGATTCTTCTATGGCATCGTGAAGCACCTTTATTTTTAAGAGCGTGGGCCTTGAACGTGGTAGTACCATTGCTGGCTTGCAGGGTCAGAAGCTCTCAGATTTCATTAAAAAATAAATTCATTTGTGTTCTGAAGATGAATGAAGGTCTTGCAGGTTTGGAACGACATGAGGGTGAAAATTCATGACAGAATTTTGATTTTTGAGTGAACTGTCTTTTTAAGATTACTGTAGTATTTCCATGGTGCATGGCCAAAAAACTTGATAGTGCCATGGTACTGGTTTTGAATTTCATATGTTATGGTGTTTACAAAGTACTTCAAATAAACATGGTATTACCATGATACTGTGTCCAAAAACCAAAGCTAGTACTACCTGGTCATTTTTGGTTTGTTATTCCGGAAAACTGAACTGTATAGATAAGAAAAAAGGGCCTAAAAAAAAATAAAAATCGGCATTGGCGAGTATATGTAACAGTGTCAGTCACCAAAATTTTTTTATGAAATATAACTATGCAGTGTAGTGATAACAACAGCCAGTTTTAAAGAGATTCGTTGTTTCTGACGTAAGCGAATAAAATAATCTTTTTCCGAAGACAAGATCATTGTGACTAGCTGTTCTGTCATTAGCAAAAAGACTGAATCAAATAATAGGACACAAATGGGCTGATAAGCGTTGTGATGGCCAGCTTGTCTCAAGACACGGTTCTAATAACTTTTACCTAAGAAGATATTGCTGCTTCTTTTCGGAAAATTACCTTTTCTTTATTCTTCATAACCCAAGAATGTGGCGACTCATACCTGGGGTTACGCCGCCTTAACGGTGCAGTGAAGTATAGTTTGAAAGGTTGCGTGTTTGGCTGTACGCATAGGCTTAGCCGCTTCAGACAGCTTCACCAGTAGCGCATCAACGGGTGAAAACACACACAATTATATCAAAATGCACATAAAAATGCACATTTTGGTAAGTTACCTCGTAAACAAAAATTTAAATGATTTATAAAGTCTTAAATGACCATAAAGAGTTGAGAGAATATCGGATGTGTACAGAGACAGCACTGATTTTAAAGTGAAAGTAAAGTCTGTCACTGATGTAAATCAAAGAACCAAAGAAAAAGAGAAATCACTCGACTGCTGTAGTCGCTGATTAACTTTTGTTAGATTAATCTGTATAGTTTATGCATATACAATTTACAGTTTATGTGAAGATTGTTTTAAAATCACTTTTTAAATCACAAATTAAAAGTTGTTATATATTTCAGAGCCTATTAAATGTTAAAAATAATGGCTTTCAATTATACTGTAACGTTAAATGGCTATAATTAGTAGGTACATTTGAGGGAAAATGCATTTAATAGAGACAAAAACAAAAAAGAGTTTCATGGCCGGTAAAAAAAAAAAGAAAAAAAAAAGGGAGGTAAATTTGATCACGTCACTGGCCATTGGCAGGTGTGGCAAAAAGTTTTAGGCCCTGGTTGTGAACCTTACCAGGATGTGGCTTTATAAAATTATATAACACAATTCAGTTTTAGTCAAAGCTGCATTTTTCAGGCACAAAAGAGGGTTTTTGAATGAATTTGTATTAAACTTGATCTTAATCTGCAACTATGAAGCTATAAAAAGCCTAATTTATTTATAACTGAGTTGAATTTATAGTGATTAACAGGAGCATTTAACTAAATATTTTGCTTTAATGTAGACGATAAAAAATGGCTTGCGGGGACTTGAATCAGTGACTCGTTCTTGTTTTTTTCGTCTGTGCATTTAACCGATTTATCACTAGAATGAATCAGACTTTTCAATGCTACACATGAAAAAAACTTTACAAATGACACATTTTGCCACTTGTTTATAAAAAAATAGCTTGTTGCTGGATAAACTACTCTATTATAAAGACAGCTGATCTACTAGTCAGTAGCATCCCTATTTTAGTTACTTTTAGTTACATTCTACTCACGGAATTACTGTTTAGAATGTATTTTTCAATCGAAAACAGTAAAAAAATCATACAGACCCCAAACTTGTATATCTCCACACTCAAAAAGGATGTGTTAATTTTTTAACACTTTTTTTTGTGTTGACTATTTTAACACATTTTGTGTACCTAATTGAGACAAGTTGTGTAAGTGTAACGCATTAGTGTGTAGAAAATTAGCAGGAATAACACTTGGTTGAGTTAAAAGTAACACGAAATGTGTTGTCCTTAACTAGACACAGAGTTGTATTGTTTTCAGCACATCTTTTTTATGTAATGTATGGCCTAAATATAGGGGCCAGGTTCAGGGTTTCAAAATGAAAGCATACTTTTTCCAAAAAATTACAATTCTGTTGTCATTTACACATCATATGATTTATTTTGATAAAATAGTAAACTATTAGAGTGAACTATTGGCTGAATTCTTAACCTAAATAATACAAATCTCAAAAGTTGTACAATATTGAGTTTTTGCAAGTTGCTCAAGTTGCTCTAGTTTCGTGTCTGTCATTCAGGCCTAAAGGCTCACGGTGACATGACTGCCCATCTTTACTGCAGCCCTCTTAACACACGCTAATCAACCAGTGATTAGCTGCAAGCATTGATTTACTCTCCAGCGCTAGGTGTGTATGCGCATCCGTATTTCTGTGAACGCGTGTACGTACAGCGCTTCTAATGAGCCTGTATGTTGTGTTCGTGCATGTATGACAGCACTTCTGAGTGTTTGAACTCTGCTGCAGGGTTTCCGCAAGGGTGCTGTGTATGTGTGTGTGAGTGATGGTGATCTGATTGAGGCGTTTCCTTGGCACTAACGAATGGAGCTTGGCCGGCAAGCCTATTGACAGACTGCTGATGAAGCTCCAGGGAGAGAGAAGGGGAAATTAGGCGGGGATAAAATCAATTACCTTTAAAGCTGTCCCTCATCACTGGCTGGCTCTGAGAGAGTGTGTGTGTCTGTGGAGGTGCGCTGTTTTGATTGTGACACATTTGCATCATTTACGCGTGCTTTGTTGTGTCTGTAGTGTGCGGAACTTTATTTTTTTCCCCATTACTTGGTAAAAATATCTGAACACCCCCCCTCCTTTTTTTTCCCTTATTAACTCCATGTGGATGTAGTGTTGTCACCCCGTTTTTTTTTTTTTTTTTTTTAGGCATATATCTTACAAAATTGGGTGAGGTGCATGCTCACACTATACTGTATAATACACTTTTTTTCACTTTAGTAGCATAGGTAAATTTAGGAATAGACAACAATACATTTTATGGGTCAAAATTATTATTTTTTTTTATGCTAAAAATCATTAGGATATTAAGTAAAGATCACGTTCCATGAAGATATTTTGTAAATTTCCTACCATAAATATGTTAAAACTTAATTTTTGATTATTAATATGCTTTGCTAAGAACTTCATTTTGACAACTTTAAAGGAGATTTTCCTCTCTCTATATATATATATATCTATGTGTGTGTGTGTGTGTGTGTGTGTGTATGTATGTATATGTATATATATATATATATAATTTTTTTTGCACCTTCAGATTCCAGATTTGTCCTGTCTATATGTATATGTGTATATATATATATGTACATGTATGTATGTATGTGTATGTATATATATATATATATATATATATATGTGTGTGTGTGTGTGTGTGTGTGTGTGTGTGTATTTATTTATCTATCTATCTATCTATCTATCTATATATATATATATATATGTATATGTGTGTGTGTGTGTGTGTGTGTGTGTGTGTGTGTGTTTATTTATATATATATATATATATATATATATGCACATTTGTGCAAATGCCCCGTTAGTGAATGAGACCCAATACATTAATTTGATATAAAAAATTAATTAAATTGAAAAATTAAATAAAATTAAAATTACATAATAAAAAAAAATTCTAATGAGCTTTAGATTTCTGTTATGTGTATAAAATGCATGTATTGCTTTGTCTTATGAAAATTATGAATAATTGAAAAAATATTTATTTTATACTTTTTTTGTATAATCATGATTAACATCACAGGTCAGCATTGTAAAAGAGATTAACTACTCTGAATAAAAATTTTAAAAACATGATTGTGTTCCTCATAATTTTATATCTTAACATGAGGAACACATGCAAGTTTTTAATAGTCATGATTAAAAAAAAAAGTCTCATCTGTTGACTTGCACTGTTGGCGTGACGCACAGTAAATTGCTGACATCAAAACAGCAAAAATGTCCCAGATTACCCATATTCACCCTTTGTTTTGGTTCCAAATTAGATAAATACCCACCAAAGCCAATTCTTAATGGTGTTTGCCACATGGAGGATGTTAATTTTAGACCCTGAGTGTGCGTCTCTGTCTGTCGTTTTATATGTTTTTCCCTCTCTATATCTGTTTGTGTAAGTGACAGAGCTCTAGTGTTAAAATTTGCTCTTTGTCCTGCCTTTGAAGTTGAGGTCAATCATGCATTCCAACAGCCTGAGGAAAGAAAAAGAAAGCAATGAAAAAATAACGTGCTAGCTTTTAGGGAAAAGGTTTTCAGTAAGACAGTTGAAGGATGAAATGCCAAGTCAAGCCATGTGAATCCTCTCTGTGATTTGGCTTGTGTATATTCATGAATGAACTTCATGTTACTGTGATGCATGAGATGCCTCAACTGACACTCCTCAGTAGATTTGATCTCCTGAACCGATTCTGCTCCTTTGTGTTTAGACAAATCGGCTCAGCCTTTTGAATTCATGAATTTTCACAGGCGGAGCGCACCGAGTCGTCTCGTTCTGTGGAGAGAATCGCTCGTAGCTGAGGGGGGAATTCTTTTTCGGGGATTCTGTGATTAAGAGCTCATTAAAAGCTTGAGTTACCTCAAACGACAGTCGAGACAGGAAGACCTGAGAGGATGTGTTGACGTGGTTCTAAAGTAGGTTAGTGGACCGCAAGTCGTGTGGAGAGACAGACTCCAGTAGAAACGGCAAAAGTGGGACAGCAAATGCTAAAAAATAAGCGGTCGAGAAGAATTCTTTGTGGTGATATGTGAGCTCATCTGTACAAAGGGTCCAGAACCTGCTAATGGTGATTGAATGGCTTGAACAAGCCATAATTGTTTTTGCTTGCCATGTACAGTAAGTAAGGCTGGGTGATATGACCCAAAAATGATCATGAAAAATTTTTTTATATCAGTTGATTTTGCTAATTGTCACAATAAATTTCAAATCTTTAAGTTTAAAGTTTAAGTTTAAAGGTAGATTTTTGCTCCTGAATAAAAATTCTAGCAATCAGACCATTAATTGTGGTTTTTAAAGGAGAACTCAATTTACAAATAATTTACTCACCCCCTTGTCATCCACGATGTTCATTTTTTTCCATATAATGGACTGATATGGTGCCCCGATTTTGAACTTCCAAAATGCAGTTTAAATGCGGCTTCAAACGATCCCAAATGTGGTCATAAACAATCCCAGCTGAGAAAGAAGGGTCTTGTCTAGCGCAACGATCGGTTATTTTAATAAAAATAATACGATTTATATACTTTTTAATGCCAAACGCTCGTCTCATCTTACTCTGCCTGGGCTGTTTTTGTTCCGGTTTGTGACGGTTAGGGTATGTGGAAAAACTCATGTTCTCCCTCAACTTCAGAATTGTCCTATATTGCTGTTTTACATTTTTTGTTAAGGGTGTTTGATCTTCTTTGCATGTTCACTTTGCAAAGACTGGGTCGGTACTTCTGTAGCGATGTAGGATTATTTTGAAATGATTTCTGAAGTTGAGGGAGAAAATACGATTGGAGTTTTTCGACATATCCTAACTGTCTTGAGCCAGAATACACAGAGCTCAGGCAGAGCAAGACAAGACGAGCATTTGGGATTAAAAAGTATTTAAATTGTGTTTTTTAAATGAAAATAACCAATTGTTTCACTAGATAAGACCCTTCTTCCCCGGCTGGCATTGTTTACAACCGCATTTGGGATCGTTTGAAGCTGCATTTAAACTGTATTTTGGAAGTTCAAACTTGGGGCACCATAGCAGTCCATTACATGCAGAAAAATGCTGAAATGTTTTCCTCAAAAAACATCAATAAGTGGACTTCTCCTTTAAAGTGCTTCACACTGGATCTCACAGTGCTGTTTACTGGTCATGTGACCGGGACTTATTAGCGAGTAAATGTATCTGTTTTTGTAAGCTCACACTGAACTTTGAGCTGAGTGGATAAACGGTCCGTGTGGCGCGCTTCAAATGAGTAGCGTTGTTTTGTTCCGCTTTTAGCTCATAAACATTATATCGAACTTTTATTGAACTCTTGTTGTTGTTTTATTGAGGAAAATTATAGTGCGATAATTATCGTTATCATTTCATCACCCAGCCCTACATGTAAGTGAATTTTCAAAATTATTATCCCAATTATCACTTTTTTTTTCTGGTTATCAAGGCACATTTAACTCCTAATAGTGTATCTACACTATAAATACACTATAAAATACACTATACACTATAAAAAAAATCATCAAGGATATGAATTTTTGGGCCAAAGCAGTCATATCTGACTATTTCTGTTTCTCCAAAATACTAATAAAATATTCCATAAGTTTATTCAAAATGTACATAATTTTGTACATAATAATGTTTTTGAATTTATATGTATATGAAAGGTAAGAACTGCTAATTCTTCAGACTTTTAACCTGTTGATTTATAGTCAGATGCCTATACAATCAAACCAAAATTTATTCAGACACCTTCAACATTTCTCACATTATCACAGTTTATTTGTTATAGTTTAGAAACTGAGTAATAAAATATGACAAGAACTCAGAAAAGGTATGTGATGGATTACAATTGTAACTGTTAAACTGTTAGTATGACAATATTTACACAACTATCAATACTTTGTTGATCAGTTACCAAGCAGTGCTTAATTTTATTCAGTCTGTGGTGTAAAAAAGATCACATCAACAATTAAAGACAAAAAAACTTGGTCAGGTCAAAGTGTCTGAATAATTTTTGGTCTCACATTTGTATCAGTTTTACTGGTAGTCCACTGTATGAAGAATTTTTTGGGTATAATATGTCACAGTTTACTTTATTTTGCTATCATCACTTACATAAATTAACTATAGTGTCCTTCACCCACAAGTAAAAAAAATGGTGTCTGAATAATTTTTGGTTTGACTGTAGCACATAAGGCTTGCTGAGAAAAGATATTAACACTTAAAGAATTATGGGCCAATGACACAACACATTTTTTTTAATCTATAATGTTACAATTTACATACAAGTTTTATTGTTACACTAGCATTATTTATGGCCGTTGTGAAATGTGTCCACAGCTGACATGTTTATCTTATTGTAAACAATAATACATATTATCTATATTGTGCATTAAATTCTCCAAAACTGTTTCGGCTGCAACTGAAGATTCATTCATTTTCACTTGCTGAAATTTCTGTACATCACTAAGTTTATTCAAATATAAAATAAAAATGCAATTCTTACACACTGTGACTTGAATAAACCTTGATTTTAATTTCTGAATAAAAATTAATTTAGATATTTTTGGATAAATTTCTTAAAAAGACAAATGCCGTTTGGCATAAAAATTATTATTTCTAAGAAAAGATTATAAGTACTTGGCACATTTAAGTAAAAACAGATTTTAAGGGATTTCCTTATTATTTATTGTAACACTCTTATTTGTTACTGACTCTTACCTGTGCCATCAGTATTATGTAATATTGACGTGGCTCAAGAGTTATTAGTCACATGGCATTTATGGCATTTCACATGAACCACAGAAGCTTTGGCAGGTTGGCAGATTTCAGATTGTATACTTGCAGGGGTTCCTGCACCAGCTGAGCTACTGCAGCTCAGTACTAACGGACAACTTTCTCCATGGTTTTCTTATTTAATAAGAAAAGACAGCATCTCTTGCTGACATGACGCTTGATTTTGTTCTTTGTGTTTATGTTGTAGTGGCTTAACGCCACTATACAGTCACAGACTTACAAAAATGAAGGGACAAACTCTTTTTGTATTCCTAGCTAACTACCAAGAATGCAGAATTATTTCACTGAGGTGAACGTGACAGAGCTTGACAATTTATCAGAAAATCACTTGCCGACTGTTAATTCTGGCCCATGTCTGTGTGTCAGAGCAAGAGATTTAAGAGTGCACACAAAGCGAGAGTGCTTGAAAGCATTCGCCGAATCTCCCACGACTTTATTCAAGTATCTCAAGCTCAGATGTAGGAGCGCCCAATAACTCTGACTTTAACAGGTGTCAGCTGACTAAAATATGTCTCTCCGTCTCCTGGTCTCTGGAGCGGTACAAGAGCTCCTCATTTAGCTTCAAAGCGGTGGGATACCCCCTCTCTGTCTCCCTCGTGCTCTCTTTTCCTTCTCTCTGTCTCTCAGTGTCTCCGCTATTGCCTCTAGGTTCACCCTCTGCAATTAGCTTTTCCTCTCTCCTGGCCCGCCAGCTCTGGTGAATGAGGTGGCGAGGTGACACGGGTCAAAGAGAATCTTCTCCTTCGTGTAGATGATTATGTCTTAACCTACCGTTATTCAAAGGCACTTGCCTCTGGGCATGAATCTACTCTGTGTGTGCCAGAGAGACACAGTGACGTCTCTACACATACACACACACATAGTTGTACTCCTCATCGGGCGATAATGACAGGAAAATAGAGGTGGGACAGTGGAAAAGACTGCCAGGTCAAATGCGTGTTCCTTGCTTGTTTCAGAGAAAATGACAGCCGTGTGTGTGTGTGTGAGAGTGCAGTGTACAGCTTGAAAACCTAATGATGTACACTCAGTTATTTGTGCGTTTTTATGTGTGCTGCAGTTCTAGCTGCTAATGAATCTTACGGGGATGGAGTTTGAGGTGTAATATGCAACTCATATTGATGTATAGTAGAAGACATAAGAAAATGCAACCAATTCCAAAGCAAATGAGAACGATGATTAAACTTTATGTTACTGTCAGAAGGATTATGGTGTAGTAATGACTTCCAACTAACGTGGACCCCTGTGGGAAAGGTGTCTGACAGAACAACACATTTTAGTTTTAAACTCTGTTTTCAGTGTCTGAATCTTGAAAGACATTTAATAGGTCTCTGTAACCCAGCAAATATAACATTCTCCTAATGTAAGTGTATAGTTCTCAGTTGGTTACATTTTTGGAATCCAATTACTACAGTTACAGGTGCATTTTTAATTTTAAAAACAGCGTAACAGTTATTTTATTATTATTGTTTTTTTAAACACTACAAAAATAAACAAATAAAGCTATTATTTTAAATAAATATAAAAATGTAAAATAATAATCATGCTAGTGCAGCAAAAAATGTATAAAAATATAGTAAATAATAAACAAAATAAATGTATTAAAATATTATCAATAAAATAAATGTTAAATATAAAAGTACATAAAATGTGTGTGAAAATTAAAAAATGAACTTTTAATAAAATGCTATCAATTAAATCTGACTGTCTATCTATCTATCTATCTATCTATCTATCTATCTGTCTGTCTATCTGTCTGTCTATTTTTTCATATTTAATTTTTTATTTTTTTTTAATATTATGTATCTATCTATCTATCTATCTATCTATCTGTCTGTCTGTCTGTCTATCTAAAAAAAAATAATAACTATAATAATTATCAGTACTATTATTAGTAATAGTAATAATAATATTTTTTCTTTTTTTTCATATTTAAAATTATTTTAATTTATTTTATTTTATTTTATTTTCACAATCTTTGGATATTGTCGTGAAATGACTCTTTAAGCATTTACATATAAGTTACTGCACTTTCTACTGTGAGATATAAGGATTCAGTTTTATAAAAACAGCTGTGCTTTCGTTTTTGAAGTACATGTTTTGTTTTACTATCACTGTTCAATCACTGATTATTAAAATAACCTATGCTCAGACAACTTTTTTTTTTTTTTATAACAAAGCAAGTTGAAGATCTCACTGTTTCTACTACATAGCTCATTCTCACACAGTTTTAACATTTTAAACCTTATTTGGTGGGCAAATCTGTAGAATCCTAACCTTCGTATACCCCCCCCCCTTTTTTAGTATAGCCCTAGACAAAGATAAGGGGCTGAAAATAACACAGGGGACAAGGGAATTTTGGAGCCTTTTAGGGTGACAGTGGGGTGGGGCCTCTCAAGGACATTCAATGTTTCCAACAAAAGTCTTTAGAGCTTCAAAGGGAAGTGTCCAGAACCCCAGAGCAGTGGTCACCCAGGGGGAAGCAGGCCGATGTGGGCAGCTGAGATGAGTTCAACCCGCTCCGGATCTCCCGTGCCCAGTGGAGAGAGCAGAGCGAAGCTTAAAGAGTAGGCCTCGGCTCCAGCGATCCTCCTGTGGGACGAGAAACTCTGTCTTGACCTTGAGGAGCTGCTGAGAACACAGAGGAAACTTTATTATGTGGTTAAAACAAGAATTACATTGGCAAATCGTATTTCTTAATGTCTGATGTATTCTAGCTTTGATATTGGAGTTGTTTTTAGTGGAAGTTGTGCACTAGCTGACAAGAACTTTCAGTTTGGTTTGCATAACCAAATTTCATTATCAAATCAAAAGCCTTTATGCAAAAGTCCATTGTGATGGGGAAACCATACTTGTTCTTTTGAAATTCAATTTACTGTTCTTATGTTTGGGGTCCAAGAGAACAATATTATGTACTGTTATGGGTCTTTTTTTGGTTATTTTTGGGAACCAATTGACTGTTCGAAAACAGCTTGATTGACAGGCGATCTGACCAATCATAACGTAGAATCCGCCATTCTGTCCGACAAACAGATCAGGCAGGAGAGTAGATTAACTTCAGTGGACTTAAACTTGAAACATTGTTTGTATTGACGTCTTTCCATGGTTTAAATAAAATACATTCTGATGTTCATTTGTGTTTTTTTTTTTTTTTTTTTTTGTGCTTTAAGTAAGGAAGACAAGACCTGTGTCTCCAGTCATTTTAATAAGGCAATACAGTGATCTGTCACAACACATTAAAGAATTGAATTGAATTTCTTAAAACATGACAATATTTCAAAACTGAGACCTTGTTTCATGCCAGAAGTAAGTGTTGTCAGTTTCCTCTTTGCTCTGCGTGATGTGTAGTGTGAGAGAGGCATTGTTTGTCGGACATAGAAACAGTAACTAAGGAGGGCGGGTTTTTGCCAAGGATCAGTTACTACCATTCCAGGAACATTATTTTTAGGTTTTATTAACTATTGTCAGAGTTGGGGAGTAACTAGTTACATGTAACTGTGTTACATAATTTAATTACGAAATAAATGTAACTGATCTCTGTTACAGTTACTCAAAAAAACTGTGAAATGAAATTATTTACCTATGAAATTGTTAACGATTACAAAGTGGGTTACATCTGAATACTTCCTGTATTAAAATTTACTATTTCTGATTAAGATTTTGAATCTGTATTTTACCTCAGAACGATCTAAAAATAAGTAAAAAGTTACATTACTATAATAAGTAATTGAAATAGTTACGCTACTTATTACATTTTAAATATGGTAAATAAATTAAATTAAATAAATTAACCTATTACATTCCCAAAGGAACCTTCCCAACACTGTCAATGATTTATTATTATAATTATTAAGAATTATTATTATTATTATTTCATCAGACTTAAGTCCATCTAGGCATATATTATTGAAGTTAGTAATTTTAGAAATAAACTTTTATTTATTTATTTATTTGTAAATGTGATTGGTTAGTTGGTTGTTAATTGGTTGTAATATTGTTTGTTTGGGATCAGTTTGACCCCAGCAAAACCACAATGTAGAAAATTTAAATAAAAGTATTGTTATTATATTTAAATAATTTTAAAATAGATCTAAAATTGCACATTTTAGGTTGAAATTTTGTTTGCATTCAGCTCTCATTAGATTAAGAAAATGCATGAAGTATCTATCTGATACTTCAATGTTGACCACTTTTTCCCAAGCTATCAAAATGGCCCTGGTGTCTCTGAGACCCCAAACTGCTAAAATGACTCTTTTTGATGACAGATAAAAATGTGAATGTACATACTGTATCTATGTACTGCATTTGTAAGAGAGTATCTGTCAAGCAAAGCAATGAAAATGTAACTTTTACATGAAAAGCGTATAGTTTGTGGTTTCGAGGTATGCATACAGTGGCTTACTTCTCAGCCCAGACTGAGGTTTGAGAGAGCTTGAGTAAACACGTTGATCTCCAATCAAACAGCACTGCATCGACCGCCTTTATTACACATGCACAGCCTTTCATTTTGTGTGCATTGGGTCACAATGTGCTTCTACAGTGTGTACAGTCTACATACAGACGTACTGTGAATGCATCCAATTCCTAGAGACTGTAAATTAATATTAATTGCTAAACGCAATTAAGTAATCAGTCGATCAATGAATCTGTTACTCTATTTCCAATTAATCTGTTAGTCCAATCAATACTGTGAGGCGTCAGCATTATAAGGCTACGGCACTACATATCTGCGCTTCCTCATATGCATAATTAGAACATGTGGAAACGTTTAAAGCATTAAACAAAATATTTGTTATGAATGCTGGCAGATGCATAATATAATGCATAATTACAGTAGGAAACAAACAAGGTAAACAGAAAAGTTATTTGCAAGCAAGACGATTCCATCTCTCCACTCCGCAGGTTTATTTACTCGCTCCCGGCCTCTGTTTACTTGTTTGTGTATTCATCCCTCCATTATAAGTGACTCTCACTTCCTCCTAGATGGAAGCCTTTTTCAGTGTTGAATGGGGATATGCAAAGGCAATTTGCTGGTAGTAACTTTCAGCTGGGCAGTGTGTGTATGTGCGCGTGTGTTGTGAAAAAGGCAGTGAAGCGTAGAGGGCAGCCTCATTCCATCCCCTTATTTTGGCCCATTACGCTGTGTATAGGAGGCCTGTTCTCACTCTCTGCATTGTAATTATTTTCCACCCCAAAGGCAGCTGGAGGCGACGGCAGGTTCCTACGTTTGGGACCACTGCATTAGGTGTACATTGCATTATTTATTTGTACGCCGGCCATGGACGGACGGATGCCCCGCGTCCACAGAGACCGTAGGTACGTTCAATGTCACCTCACGCGGCGTCTCCAACCTCAGTTGCACTGGTTTCACAGGGATGCAGAGGCCTAGAGACCGGGCTGCCGATGGTGTGAGGAGGCATGATTCACTGATCGCAGGTCAAAATGATTAAGTCATTTACTTTCCTTTTTATTGCTCAGTAGATAAACAAGAGTGTAATGCATAGACAAAAATATTAAAAATCAACATGAAACATTGTTCGCAACCCATGTTGTTCATGTGATGTGTATTTTGAAAGAAACACGTGGGGCTCTACCGTAGTGCAAACAGTAGAACGTTGCTAGCTACGCAAGGGTCATGGTTCAATTCCCAAGGAATGCATGAATTACTAAAAAATAAAATGTATAGATTCATAATTCAGTGCAAGTCTCATTGGATAAAAGCATCTGCCAAATGCATAAATGTAAATGTTTTTCCATCGGGATCTGAATGGACTATGAGAAGTTGCCTGTATGAAGTGAGCGGCAGAAAAATTAGAGGTCTTGCTAACATAAGCTGAAAAATAGGTGTTTGGGACTAATTACTTTCAAAACAGAAATGATTTAGACACTAGATATCATTTTTGATATTTTTTACTAGTGGGTGCAGTACGTAATTGTTCATTTATGTGAGGACAGCAAAATAAAGTAAACTGTGACATGTTTACAGTGGACTACCAGTAAAATGTAGTAAACATTTGGTACCAAAAATTATTCAGACACTTTGACCTGACCATGTTTTGCTTAAGTGTTTTTTCTTTAATTGCTAATGTGACCTTTTTACACCACAGATGAACATTAATTAAGCATTGTTTGGTAATTGAGAACAAAGAACTGATAGTTGTGTAAATATTGTCATACTTAGTTGTCTGAGTTTTTGGTAGATTGTAAGCCATTATATACCTTTTTATCAAAATTATCTGACATTATCAAGATGAATTTATTCTGACAGCTTAACTCTTGTCAAATCTCTTGACATATTTCATTACCATTTTCTGAATTACAGCGAATAAACTGATAATGTGAGAAATGTTGAAGGTGTCTGAATAAATTTCGGTTTGTCTGTATGTTTTGATGAAAGATTATGAAATACATTTTTTTTTTGGAACAGTGTGCAATAAATTAAAAATAATTAAATAAACAAGACCAGGAACACTGCAAATTTAGGAAGTAAATAAGCTCAGTTTTGATTTCATGTTGACTTAAAAATAAAATTTCATCATCTTTAGGTGGTCCTTAAAGTTAAGGGCTAGTTTTAATGAAAATTATCATTTTCTCACCTAAACCAGAGCTGGTTCCTGGTTGACCTATTTGGTTTCTGAGAAAAGAAAAAACATTTTTAAAAGTGCCTTTTTTCCCCCCCACCCCCTCAGTGTTGTTTTGGACCTCATTGACTTTCACTGTATGGACAAAAACAGTTGAAACATTTTTCAGAATATCTTCTTTTGTAATAAAAAGTAATTCATACAGGTTTGGATTGACATGAGGCTGAGTAAATTATGAAAGAATCTTTTTTGGGTGAACTATCACTTTAACATCCTTAAAGAACCTTAACAACTATCCTTTTTTTTAGAGCATTAAATTGGACACTTTTCACAGACTATGATGATGTGTTTCCACAGTTAACAATTAACATTGTAAATCTAGCTGAGTTTATAAAAATATATTATGTTTATTTCGTTTTTTTAAATGTGTACATTTATATTATTTAAATATTTTGGCATTATTGCCGTTTTTGACACAACAGCTGATACACTGTAAAAAACGAAAAACACAATTTGTTGAGACAGCTTAAAATAATTTGTTACCCTGCTGCCTTAAAATGTTAAGTTCAGTCAACTCAAATAAGTTTAGTCAACTTGAAATGTTAAATTGTACTAAGTAACAACTTAGATGTTTGTGTTTGTTAAACCTAAAAGCTGGGTAAGTAACCCAGCTGCCTTAAAATTTTAAGTTGAATCAACTCAAATGTCTAAGTTGTCACTTAGCATAACCTAACATTTCAAATTAAATACATTTTTTTGAGTTGACTGAACTTAAAAATTTAAGGCAGCCAGGTAACAGATTATTTTAAGTTGACTCAACAAATTGTTTTTTACAGTGTAGAGTTACAGAAATGTTGACATCTTTCTCACTGCAGACCAAAATAATTAATCTTGGATATATATTTTTTTTCCTTTTTTGGAAAGTTATACACTGTAAAAAAAACTTAAAATAACTAATGTTATATATGTTAAAATAAATAAAAATGTTCAACTTAAAATAATTTGTTACCCCGCAAAAATGTTTAGTTTAGTCAACTAAAATATTCCAATTGACACTTAAATGAACATTAAGTAACTTAAAATTTCAAGTTGACTAAACTAAAAATTTTAAGTCAGCGGGATAACAAATTATATTAAGTTGAAACAACTTTTTGAAAGATTTTGACTTCTGGTTCTGAGAACCCTGGAAATATGAAAAGTGTCCAAAGTTATTTGGGTTGAATATTCTGGTTCTGCACTCCATATTTGACTCCATATATTGTCGAAATTCACTGACGACTGCATGTGGTCACCACGCCCTGCCCGTTTTTAGGCCGGAAGGGAAGGTGGGCAGTGCGGGTTGTTGTTTGGGATATCACACATTGGAGTGTGTCAGATAGTTTTAGCCCTGTCCAAACAGTCTGACATGTTTGCTGTGTAACGTGCTGCCGCGGGATGCGGTTACATGTGCTGTGCCTCATGTGTCCGAGCTGACAGTACACTGGGCATTGTAGACAGTATCTAGTGTGTTAGTTAGGCTGATCCGGTGTCAGTAGGTCAGCGATCCTTCGGTCCCAAGGGGGATAATGGCCATGTAGTGTGCGCGCGGCCGGCTGTGTATCTCTCGTGGCCCCGCTGACCTGTCAGATCAGAGGCTGCGGTCCTCACTAAGCTCTTCTGTGACATCCTCACCCCTGTCCCTTTCAGCATGCCTTCACCGTCCCACACATGCACGCGTACACAATACGACAACATCAACGGAATCAGCCAGGCTTCCTCGCTCACATGAGACTCTGACATGACAGGCCCGACTGGGAAAAAAAAGCCCATCTTCCCCCTTCAGTTTTTTTTTCTTCGCTTCCACTCTCAGAATTTCCTCTATATCTTCGCCCTCTCGGGAAGAGGTGGGCGATAGGGCGAGTTCAGGCCGCTCTGAGGACCTGAGAGAGAGAGGTTGGGAGGGAAATAGATGTGGAAAGGAGCCTGTTCTGCACTGGCCTCCACGCCCTAATCGAAGCTGACACTATTGAAGCCACCCGGATGGACAGAGAGTGGGGGCAGCATATTGCGGGCGGCAGCCTCCAATTATTTTTCTGGCTCATAAGTGTGGCTTGTTTAACGGGGGCCTGCATGGCTGACAGGAGCCTGATCTGCCAGCAGCCTGTCACACCGCCACGGCCACGAGTCCTCCCCAGGGCAAGCACAGCTAACTTCAGTCTACTCTTTGCCAAACACACACACACACACAAGTGCATGTGGGAGAGAGAAAGAGAGAGAGAGAGACTGATTTGCTCTCCGAAGCGTGTTTGTGTGGAAGAATGTTCATGTGTATTAGCCAGGATGTTTGTGCCCGGCGACTCGACACTCCGCTTGGCGCGCTTCTTCCCCCCTTAGCGCACTTATTTAAAGCTCTCGTTTGGGTCTTAGCAATGCTTAAATGCCTGGCTGGATGGGCACGAGCTGACATGGAGCGTGAGCGGCGAGCGTGTACGCGTAGCATATGGTTAGCCGAAACGGTGTTTTGCGCCACTTTGCAGGGCAACGCTTTCTGATTGACGCTTGGGGTGTGACTGAAGTATAATAAGCGGAGTCAGTTGGCGAGAAAGGCACAGGCTCATTTACACTTGCGAAATCTCCACCGCCGAGTGTACGTGCGCGTGAACGCGAGACTGTGGCCGGGCATGTGTTACTAAGAGTGTGAGTGTAAGTGTGTGAATAAGAAACATGAAATGTTGCGGCGGAATTTACATCAGCGACAAGATGTGTAAAAAGGTTTTTAATTGAATTAGTTGGAATCGAAAAATAATAAGTAAATCTATGGAAAGATGAGTCGGGGTGTAAATCAATAAAGCAAGCGTGTTTTTGGCGAGGAGCAAATTAAACAGATCTTTCCCCAAGGTTTCTCTTTCATATTATTTCTCTCTCTCACTCTCTCTCTCTCTCCGTCTCGGCCTCTGTAAATCCTTGCGCTGGGAATTACAGATCAAGCTGGAATAATTAACACATTAAATAAAAGAGCCATACATCAATGGGAGGTCCAAGAGTAGGGCAGTGAGTTATTGTTTAAATTAAGGAAATACCCAATCTCCTCAGCCAGCCATAATTTGCACGGCCGTTCCTGGTGTTGTGATGCAATAATCAGGGTTACACAGTCTGTTGAGTGTCTTAATGGGCTCTGGAGAGGTGGGGTTTCCCTTGTCATCAGCTGGCTGGCCACGCTAGCCACCGCAGCCAGCCAGGAGAGGGTGTAAAAAAGAGTTAATCTATTTCCCATATGCAATGGATTTGGCATGGGCCCTGCTTTGCGTAACACGGCGGTACCGCAGAGAAACAGAGGTAGATTTGATTCATTATTTCATTACGTCCCCTGCTCTGCACCGTAATCTACTTAACTTTAAGATCCACTTACTAATTTTCAGAGTTTGTTAAAATTCCACTAACATCACATTTTCTGTTATTGAGTGATGCAGCGTCTGTTGGTGCAGCACTTCTGATCTGATATAATGGACTGCTCAGCCTTTTTTAAGATACATTGATCAGTTTTCATATTGTTTCATATAGACTCACAGATTTATGAAGATTTTATACACAACATTTATATTTTATAATATTTATATTAAATGATTTGATATGTGATATAAATGTCATGTATTGCATTAAGAATGATGAGAGTTTCTTGTGTTTCATACATGTTTCCACTGTCCAATTGTTAATAGATATACAATTGAGGTCAAAATTTTGCATCCCCCTTTCAAAATCATTAAAAAAAATATTAATAGTTTTACCAAAATAAGGGGGATCAAACAAAATGCATATTATTGTTTATATAGTACAGACCTGAATAAGATATTTCACATAAAAGATGTTTACATATAGTGCACAAGAGAAAATAATAGTTGAATTTATAAAAATGACCCTGTTCAAAAGTAACATCTCCTTGATTCTTAATACTGTGTTGTTACCTGAATGATCCACGGCTGTTTTTTTTAGTGAAAAACTTTCACTTTAGTGTTTGTCCTGTACAGTTAAACTGCCTGCTGTTCTTCAGAAAAATCCTTCAGGTCCCATAAATTCTTTGGTTTTACAACATTTTTGTGTATTTGAACCCTTTCCAACAATGACTGTATGATTTTGAGATCCATCTTTTCATATTGAGGACAACTGAGTGACTTATATGCAACTATTACAGAACGTTTGAACACTCACTGATGCTCCAGAAGAAAAACGATGCATTAAGATCGAGGGGGTGAAAACTTTTGAACAAAATGGAGATGTGTACATTTTTATTATTTTGCCTAAATATCATATTTTTTAATTTAGTACTGCCCTTCAGAGGCTACAGAAGATAGTTACATGTTTTCCAGAAGACAAAATAAGTTAAATTTACCCTGATCTTCAAATTCAAAACGTTTTCACCCCCCAGCTCTTAATGCATGTTTTTTCCTTCTGGAGCATGAGTGAGCATTTGAACCTTCTGTAACTAGTTCTGTAAAATATACATGAGAGTCAGTTTGTACTACATTACTACGGTATTGAAAGTTTAACAAGTTTATGGTCACCGAATATGTTTTTTCTTCTGAGGTAAATGTGACATTACTTGACATTGCTTACAAGCTGTTATACTGACGTCTTTCTCTGGCTGAAACACTGATTGAGCGATTACATGAGACAGGATATGCATTTCAGTAGGTTGTACTCTTTCTTTTAACATACCTTCAGATGCTCATTCATGTTTATTTTGTGCTAAAACTGGTATTAAAGCAGAGGAGATGATTAATTAACACATTTTTTTTTTACTGAGGCGCTACAGCGATTTGTCACTCCTCATCAAATAGTGCCAAAATGGTATTTTTGCTTGAATATTGTTATAAAATGGACAGAATTTGAAATCTGAGACTTTGTTTCATATCAAAAATAACAAATCAAGAAGCTTATTTCGATTTATTTAATGGTATAGGCAATGTCCGGTAAATTAAGTGAAAACAGGCTAGACTAATTGATCCTTGGGATGTAAGAATTGAAATCGTTTTGTAAAAATGAGAATCGATTAAAATCGAGAAGTTGATCTTTTTTTTTTGCCCAGCCCTAATAAATATGTAATTATAATATAGAAGTTCACTGGGCCAAATGTGTCACCCAAAGTGGGCCAAAAGAAACAAATAAAACAAAAAGAAACCCAAATAATATCCCAAATTAAATCTATGTTGTCTTAGAAATGTACGTTTCCTTCTGTGTTGAATTGGCTCTGTCTTGTCATACCCATGTGAATGAGTAAGTGTGAGAGACAAAGGAAGTTTGGTTGATTTTGTTATTGTAGAACACACTAGTAGTGTTCAACACACACAGATTAAATTCCTAATTTGTAAATTTGTGCAGTATTTTTGAAAAATCAGATGCTCTCAGGCAAGACTTCTGGCACGTATAACCTATACATACTTAGGAACACACACAAGCACACATTCACACACTCATTGAGTCTTATACTGCTGTTGAGGTGCAATGCAGAACAGGAGCTTGTAATGCATTACATGTTGTTGGCCCTGGCTGAAGTGCGAGGGAAGCAAGATCAATACTATTGACCTGTTTACCTTAGTGCCGACCACACAACCCTGCGCTCCCGTTTACCACTTGAAACATTAAACCAGACTATTAGTAATACTTTGGTCTTGCTCTTTAGCAATTGACCACCGCAACACAGGCTCCCTTACCTGCCTGATGCAAAGGAGAATTGGTGGAAAAGGGCCTACCCATAATTCTCTGCATCAACCCCCACAGGTTTACCTTGTTTGCCTGCTGACGCTAATATGGTCACTCAACCCTGTCAGGCTGCAGGGCATTGTGGGCCAACTGCCTCATCCAAAGCTCCCTGGAGCTCTTCTGCGTTCATACCCCAACCATCCCCCTCAATATACGGCCTCATCTCCGTCCCCATCCAAAGGAGCGGAATTTCTTTAAATGCTTATTTTTTCCTGCTTTCCTTTCCATTGCTTGTTTGTCTATTGATTTTTGTAAACCCCTCCAGCCAGCCCTGCGTTCACCTCATCCCTCCACCCCTCTGCGCCCCTGATCACCCACCATCCTCCACACATGCACATTTATTTATTTCAGTCTTTTAGCCAGGGTAATTTGTTGGAGGTATTGACTTTGAAAATGTAACTCTCCACTCCCTTCCCTCTCTTGCCTTTTAGGAACTGTGCTTTCATAACCCCCCAATCCCCCCCCCAAAATAAAAGATGCCAGGGGGCAAAGATTGTGGAGGGTCCCGGTATCCTGCTGATGGAAGTGACTGACATCTGGATGTCTGTTGTGGAAATCTCTCAGCCTCTTTGCCCAAACCACATCTCTTTTTCGGTTTATTGGACATACAGCAAGACACAGAGGCATAAGTCAGGTGAGTCAACTGAAAAATGTTGTTGACAGGGCAAATAAGAAGATAAAAAGGAAACATAATATTAATAATAGTGTGGAAATAATAATAATTCACAGTGAGGGAGGAAAAAAGGAAGACAAATTACATTAGGAATGTCTTTGAATCTTTGACTCTGGTATCTAGATGTCAAATTCACACAGGTGGTAGTGCAAGATACACTTGTTGTTTGGTCAGGTTCTACAAATATATTAAGCAGTTTTCAATACTGTTGAAACATTAGACAGTGTTCAACAAAAATAATAAGAAATATTTCTTGAGCATCAAATCAGCATATTACAATGATTTCTGAAGGATCATGTGACACTGAATACTGGCGTAATTCTGGATGCTGAAAATTAGCTTTGCCATCACAGGAATAATTGTCTTTTTAAAATATATTAAATATTGTATTATTTACTGTATTTTTGTTTAAATAAATGCAGCCTGGGTGGGTGTAATAAACTTATTTCAAAAAGACAAAAAATCTTGCCAACCCCAAAATTGAACTGTAATATATGAGAAATCCAAAGTGAGTTTTTGTATTTTGTGGGTTTTCCCCTTTTGTAAAACTTGTTTGACAGCTGTCAGTCATATGGAGTGATGGCTTATTTGAAGTCTGTCACCAGAAGGGGACAGTACAAAGATGGAGAGGAAGGCTTGTCACATTAAGAATCAATGGGGAATTCAAAGGGAATGTTAGAAAAGGGTTAAAGTTAATGGGATACCAACTGTATATCCCCATTGCCAGGGGATATACAACACTCCAAATACATACATTTTTAAAGAAAATGTGAGTGGTGTTAAAACTTAGCTAGGGTGTTTGGTGTGGTTGGCATGGTATTGTTTGTGGTTGCTTCCATGTTAGCATAGTAGTTGTTAACATGGTGTTATGCAGTTGCTGTGAGTGGTTGCTTCTGAAAGTGTTTACTGGCTCGCATCCGAAGAGCCTACCTCTTAGAGCTTACAAAAGTAATAGCACACCTCTCTAAGATGCACAACTTGATGTATCATCCATTTAGAACATTGAGAACATTCAGAAGATTCATCATTGAGAATGCTTTTTGAATTCCGAATCAGTTCAAAGCAGAACTGCAATTTAAATTTTAATAAAATAAATTGAAATTCTAAGAAATTCATATGAGTGTAATTTTAAATAGGAAAGTAAAATTTAGCAAGAACTTTGAAGGTGTGAGAGAGATAGGTAGACAGACAGACGGATTACAGACAACAAGTGAACATTAAATTGACAGACAGACAGACACAGATAGATAGATGGATTACAGACAGTACAAGTGAACAATAAATTGATAGATAGACAGACAGACGGATTACAGACAACGAGTGAACAATAAATTGATAGATAGATAGATAGACAGACAGACAGATAGATAGATAGATAGATAGATAGATAGATAGATAGATAGATAGATAGATAGATGGATTACAGACAGAACAGATAGATAGATAGATAGACAGACAGACAGACAGACAGATAGATAGATAGATAGATAGATAGATAGACAGACAGACAGACAGACAGACAGACAGACAGACAGATAGATAGATAGATAGATAGATAGATAGATAGATGGATTACAGACAGAACAGATAGATAGATAGATAGATAGACAGACAGACAGACAGACAGACAGACAGATTACAGACAGAACGAGCGAACAACAGACAGACAGACAGATAGATAGACACAGATAGATGGATTACAGACAGTACGAGTGAACGATAAATTGATAGATAGATAGATAGATAGATAGATAGATAGATAGATAGATAGATAGATAGATAGATAGATAGATAGATAGATAGATATTGGATTACAGACAGAACGAGTGAACAACAGATGGACAGACAGACAGACAGCCAGACAGACAGATAGATAGATAGACAGACAGAGAGACAGATTACAGACAGAACGAGCAAACAACAGACAGACAGACAAACAGACAGATAGATAGATGGATTACAGACAGTACGAGTGAACGATAGATAGATAGATAGATAGATAGATAGATAGATAGATAGATAGATAGATAAATAGATAGATATTGGATTACAGACAGAACGAGTGAACAACAGTTAGATAGATAGATAGACAGACAGACAGATAGATAGATGGATTACAAACAGAACAGATAGACAGACAGATAGATAGATAGATAGACAGACAGACAGACAGATTACAGACAGAACGAGCGAACGACAGACAGACAGACAAGCAGACAGACAGATAGATAGACACAGATAGATAGATGGATTACAGACAGTACGAGTGAACGATAAATTGATAGACAGATAGATAGATAGATAGATAGATAGATAGATAGATAGATAGATAGATAGATAGATAGATAGATATTGGATTACAGACAGAACGAGTGAACAACAGATGGACAGACAGACAGACAGCCAGACAGACAGATAGATAGATAGACAGACAGAGAGACAGATTACAGACAGAATGAGCAAACAACAGACAGACAGACAAACAGACAGATAGATAGATGGATTACAGACAGTACGAGTGAACGATAGATAGATAGATAGATAGATAGATAGATAGATAGATAGATAGATAGATAGATATTGGATTACAGACAGAACGAGTGAACAACAGTTAGATAGATAGATAGATAGACAGACAGACAGACAGACAGATAGATAGATAGATAGATAGATAGATGGATTACAAACAGAACAGATAGACAGACAGACAGACAGACAGATTACAGACAGAACGAGCGAACGACAGACAGACAGACAAACAGACAGACAGATAGATAGACACAGATAGATAGATGGATTACAGACAGTACGAGTGAACGATAAATTGATAGATAGATAGACAGATAGATAGATAGATAGATAGATAGATAGATAGATAGATAGATAGATAGATAGATATTGGATTACAGACAGAACGAGTGAACGATAGATAGATAGATAGATAGATAGATAGATAGATAGATAGACAGATAGATAGATAGATAGATAGATAGATAGACTTTCCTGTATGTAGGTTGGTAAGTTGACCTTGCTTGGAATTGACATTGCACCCAGGACACTTTGCATTTCTGATTGTGTCCTATTGGTTTGTGCCATCATCATCATTACCTGGAGTCACCACAATTTTGAAGAGGCCGGAGCATGTATAATTTCCAAGACCTTTAAAAGCCTCTTTTGGAAATCAGCATAACTCAGAACATGAGTAATACGGGCCAGAACTAGAAAAACAACGTCCTGAGAGCGAACTCTTGTAGAGTGCTAGAGGCGATTACCATATGCGTGTCCACACAGAGTGGCAGATGCCCATTGGATATTCCTAAATGAAGGCTTTGACCTTGGCTCAGCCCTCGCTTAGTTCATTAGCTCCTGGGCTCTTATCCGCAATAACGCCAGCCAAAAACCAATATACTCACTTTGCGCAGAGTGGGAGCCTACAAAATATTACCATAGAAAATGACCGCCATTGGAATCCACCAAGGGCAATTCTTCCTAGCCCTTAGTACATTGACAGAGACACAGAGAAAGAGAAAAACAGGGATAATGCCAGGTTAACCATCTCATATAGACTGACCCTTGTGTATGTGCAAGAGCTAGCCTTAGGGGTCAAGGGGGTGCGCTGGAGCTAAATAAATGAATAAATCAGAAAGGGAGGAGAGAGGAGAGACAGTGTGTGGTCGATAGCGTCAAAAGCAGATGACAGATCTAAAAGAATGAATATTGATCTGAGAAGGGCCTGCGCAGGGCGACCGGTGGGAGGTCAGGCTGTGTAATTAGAGTGGTGGAAAGGCAAAAGTGCTTCTCTCCTCCTCCCAGACACAACTTCTCTTGTACAGGCATGTATGTGTGTGAGTGAGCATGGAGCTGTGTTGGCAAGTTTAAAGCTGTATGTACTGACATGGTAAAGAATGAAAAAATGCTGTCATTATATACTTGCCCTGATTTTATTCAGTATGTGCAGTATGTTTAAACAGTATGTGCTGTTTATTTTTTCCATGCAGTCACAGTGAATGGGGGAATGGAGCTTTAAAGCTTTAAAATATTACATAAATGTAAGATAAAGACTGAATGCATATTGAAATGTAAGTTGTTATATGTTTTCATTATCCTTTAAAGGGATAGTTCCCCTAAAAATGAAAATTTTAAAGAGTGTTGGTAACTAAAGAGGGGATGGTAGCCACTGACTTCCATAGTATGGACAGTGTCCAAAGTCAGTTGCTACCGTCAACTGTTTTCTCTTCCAAATATCTTTTTTGATGCTCATCAGAAGAAAGATTTTAATGATTAACAAATTAAATTTGAAAATGAAAAAAAAAAAATGCTGTCATTATATACTTGCGCTCATGCTATTTACACAGAACTTTCTTCTGGCTAAACAGAAACAAAATTTTGAAGTATGTCCTGGTCATTTTTTCCATGCAGTCACAATGAATAAAGGAATGGAGCTTTAAAGCTTCAAAAACAATCAAAATATCATAAAAATGTAAGAGAAAGAGTGAATGCATATTGAAATGTAAATCATTATCCATTAAAGGGATTGTATTTAATCACAATAAACTTCAAAAACAATAAAAATATCTCATAAATAACTAAATGCATATTGTAGTGCAAGTCAATATATATTATCATTATCCATTAAAGGTATCGTTCACCAAAAAATTTACATTTTAAAGGATTGTTAGCAACCAAAGAGTTGACAGTAGCCATTGACTTTTATAGTATTGAAAAATACCATGGGAGTCAATGGCTATCATCAATGGTTACCAACATTCTTCCAAATATCATCTTTTGTGCTCAACAGAAGAAAGATTTTTTATTTTGAAAATGAAAATGCTGTCATTATATACTTGCCATCAAGTTATTTGCACAGGACTTTCTTCAGGCTGAACAGAAAAATCATTTTAAAGTATGTCCTGGTCATTTTTTCCATGCAGTCACAATGAATGGAGGAATGGAGCTGTAAAGCTTCAAAAACAAAAATGTCATAGAAGTGTAAGATAAAGACCGAATGATAAAGACTTATTGTTATCCATTAAAGGAATAGTTCACCCAAAAATGAAAATTTAAGTAATGCTGGTAATCAATGAGTTGACGGTAGCTATTGACTTCCATAGTAGTTTTTCCATACTATGGAAGTCAGTGGCTGCCGTCAACTCTTTGGTTACCAACATTCTTCCAATTTTTTTCTTTTGTGCTTAACAGAAAAAGATTTTTCATAAATTAATTAAATTAAATTAAATAAACTTGATATGATATCAAAAGAATATAGCACAAAAGTTGGATGCACCACTTTTATGTTTTATTTAATAAAAATATTGAAAAGGGTGGTCAGGATAAAAGAAGAAAGCAAACAGGTTAGAACGGAAGATAAAGTGAGTGAATGACGACGACAGCTTTTTTGTCTTTTGTGGGTAAATGTTGAGGACAAAATTGCATTGAAAGTCAGCTAATACAAAATAAATTATCTGGTGAATTAACATGTTTTGTGCCTGATATTTTTTTCTCTTTCCAGGTGTCTTTTTTGTGGCATGATATAAACTTGTGTGCTGTTAAGGGAAAATGATGTCTGAGTCCTTGAAGTGTTACATCTGATGTTTTTATGGATGGGCTGCACACTCTCTTTGCCTGCCTCTTACTTTCTGTCTTTCACATTCTCACTTTCTCAGTGGCTTTTTTGTGCTTCTTCTCGATAAGTGCCACCGGTGTGTGTGTGTATTGGATATCCTTGTATGAGTATTTTTCAACGGAGGGTATAAGCTTGATTTAGTGCTCTGTGACTCCAGTAATGGATCCCTGACAAGCCCTCCAATCTTCAGTCCGTACATCCCGTGACCATTACCAGACGCACACTATCCCAAACACGGCAACATGGCCGTTACTTCCCCAGGGGCATCTCATTCTAAAACGAACTTGGGATGAACCCAGAACAAACATAAATAACATCTCTCGTCTTCCTCTTCTTTACTCCTCCCCTCCCTACCGTCCTGCTGTAAACACGCACGCAGGCGCACAAACGTACACCCAGACTCATTAGCGCAAGATCTCACAAGCTTAAGCTGTGCGATTTTGAACGTTGTGCACTTTCTTTGTACCACTGAGTTGTGCCACCTCTCGTTTTCTGACATTATATTGGTCCTACGCGCATTGTATCTAAAGCATGATGACAACTACAACGCCGCTACCTTCACGACCACCATCGTTTTGTTCGTGGCAAAGTCCCGCTAATGATAAACCATCACAGTTTAGCCCTATTTATATCTTCCCCCACAGACCAGTCCTTTAACACACAATCCCATTATTGATAGGCCATTGCCATTAGCCGTGTTTACCTGTCAGCTAGTGCCTCGTTAATGAGAGAGCTTTGGGAGGAATAATGAGGAGACTGCTAACGACTAATGGATGTTTACAGCCACTTTCTCGCTCTCTAACATTGCTAATGCTAATGCTAACAGCGCAGCTACCACAGGCCGGCCGCACCGTTTGATGGCGCCCGTCTGCAGACGACTGTGCAGACGCCACTGCGTGGTGTTTAATTGGTGGTGTGATTGGACCTGAAAGTCTGCAATTATTTGGACAGTTGAGCAGAGTGAGCAAAGGGAGGGGAGTGAGTAGTAAGTTTGGAAGTAAGAATAATGTGTTTGCAGTCATGCCTTTACACTCATTTTGTGATTCTAGTAAATTTGTTTTAAATGGGATTAGTTGCTAAAAGGCCTTTCTTGTGGGGGTAAAAGCATTTCCAGCTGTAGTTGTTCAAAGAACAGCAAAAGTATCATTCTCAGACACTGTGTCAGATAATTTTTACTAAGGAAATTGGAGATTGTTGAAGACCTGCATATAGATATATGTGCAGTTTGCTACAAGTCTGGAAATACTTTTTTGTTTTGTTTTTTTGCATATCAATGGACTCTAAATTCACGAAAATGGCATGGTTTTAAACCAGGGTGAGCCTGGAAAGATTGTTTT
The DNA here is from genome assembly GCF_022985175.1 of Labeo rohita. NCBI lineage: Eukaryota > Metazoa > Chordata > Actinopteri > Cypriniformes > Cyprinidae > Labeo > Labeo rohita. The sequence continues at coordinate 13,428,375 of NC_066884.1, read as the reverse complement.
GTTTTGGTGTGGTTTCATAGCAATGGACTCTAAATTTGCTAAAATGGCATGGTTTTAAACCAGAATGGGTGTTTTGTTTTGTTTTGCATATCAGTGGACTCTAAATCTGCTAAATGGCATGGTTTTAAACCAGGATGAGCCTGGAAAAATTTTGTTTTCATATCAGTGGACTTCATGCTAAAATGGCATGGTTTTAAACCAGAATGGGTCTGGAAAGACTTTTTGTTTTTGCTTTGCTTTTGCTTTGCTTTTGCTTTTGCTTTTGCTTTTGTTTTGTTTTGTTTTGTTTTGTTTTGTTTTGTTTTGTTTTGTTTTGTTTTGTTTTGTTTGGTTTGGTTTGGTTTGGTCTGGTTTGGCTTGGTTTGTTTCAGCAATGGACTCTATTTTCTATTTTCTCTATTTTGTTTTGTTAGCAGTGGACTCTAAATATGCTAAAATGGCATGGTTCTAAACCAGAACGGGTCTGGAAAGACTGTTTTGTGTTTTGTTTTGTGTTTTGTTTTGTGTTTTGTTTTGTGTTTTGTTTAGTTTTTTAGTTTAGTTTAGTTTAGTTTAGTTTAGTTTTGTTTAGTTTTGTTTTGTTTTTGTTTTTGTTTTGTTTTGCATGTCAGTGAACTCTAAATTTCATAAAATGGCATGATTTTAAACCAGGATGAGCCTGGAAAGACTGTTTTGTATTTTTGTTTTGTTGTATATTGTTTTGTTTTCTTTTTATAGCAGTGGACTCTAAATTAGCTAAAATGACATGGCTCTGAACCAGAACAGGTCTGGAAAGACTGTGTTTTGTTTTGTTTTTTGTTTTGTTTTGTTTTGTTTTGCATGTCAATGGATATATAAATTTCATAAAATGGCATGGTTTTAAACCAGAATGAGTCTGGAGAAACTGTTTTGTTTTTGGTTTTGTTTTGGTTTCATAACAGTGGACTCTAAATTTGCTAAAAGAATGGAAAGAATGGTTTTGTTTTGTGTTTTTTGTTTTTGTTTTGTGTTTTTGTTTTGTTTTGTTGTTTTTGTTTTGTTTTTTGTTTTGCATGTCAGTGGACTCTAAATTTCATAAAATGGCATGATTTTAAACCAGGATGAGCTTGGAAAGACTGTTTTGTATTTTTGTTTTGTTTTGTTTTGTTTTGTTTTGTTTTTATAGCAGTGGACTCTAACTTAGCTAAAATGGCATGGTTTTGTTTTGTTTTGCATATCAATGGACTCTAAATTTGCTAAAATGGTATGATTTTAAAGGAGAGTGAATCTGGAAAGACCTTTTTGTTTTGTTTTGTTTAGGCTTTGTTTCATACCACCCAGTTTAACCCGTTTGGGCATTACACATTTCATTTCATTTTACTTTACAGTGCATATCAGTGGACTGCACATTTAGCATTAGTGGCCACCGCACTTTTCAGTTCAGCGTAGTGTATGGAAATTGTGAGGAAATTAAACAATTGTTTATAAAATTAAATATTTAGGAAGTGTCTCACAACAGGACAAAGCAATATTGGTACAGTCTACTTTCACAGCGTTCTACTTTGGTTTATTTTAGTTCAGTGAGTTGCCCAAGTACACAGATCCACTTTGCATCACTTGAATGCACTGCTGAGCAAATGAAAGGCCACAGTTTGCTCTGTTTTATTTGTTGATTTTAACTTTCAGGACACCCCAAAAGGACTACACCCAAACACCCAACAGCCTACACCCATTGCTCCAGTATGTCTAGTAATCCGCAATCTCATGCTCTTCTCCACGGATGCTACATCCCATCGGAGATTGGCTCACTTCAAACAGCCTTCACTTGCCCTGTGCACTCCTCTGAAATGGGAGCTGATAAACACAGAACCCCAAGGAGTGTTTGAACCCCACCGGTTGGACCTTATCGCTTGGGCACTCTGTTTCTGCACTAATTAAAACCCCCTCCTCAATGGCAGAGTTGGGAGGTACAATTACGGCAGAGGCCTCCGGAGCCTCATCGTGTCTCTATTAAAGGGGCGCGTTCATTGTAATGATGCTGGAGTTTAATTACTTCCACGCGGCAGCCGTTGTAAAACACGCTGATAAATGGGCCAACACGATCGTGCATCATTATTTCTCCCCGTGCACCGGCCTTGTTAGAGCGATTATGAGCTGTGGTGCTGCAGGAGGAGGAGAAAGAACAGCATACCTGTGCTGATCTAATCCAGAAGAAGCCAGCGGCAGAGAAGGAAAGGCGGAGATGATGCATCAGTAATTTAGAATAAAGAGCAGAGCCGGTCCGTCCCTCTCTATACAAGTACGTGGAGAAAAGTTACGAGTTTCCACATACTTGCAAACACATCTACAGCAAGTCATGCTCTTGCATTCTCACGCACGCTGTATGCTTTAGGTACGGTCCTCTCGCCACACTGCAGTAGCAGACAAACAAATGTACATATTCAAAGTCATTAATTATGAATTTTTTTCTGGTGTATGCCCAGTGGTAGGCCCACCCTGATTAATCTTGTTCCCTGTTCTTCCCCCATGCTTATTAAACTGCTGAAGCAAATATCTTGCATGCAATAAATCCCCCCTAGAGCATGATTAATCAAAAGCAGTGAGCTGAGGGGTGCTGGCAGGTGGAGTTACAGTGTTAAATCACCTGCGTGGCTGGATGAATGGTCCTTTGGTAGAACTAAGGAAGGCTTGTTGGCATGATGGGACATGCTGGCTTGAAATCTCTGGTCAGCCTTTTGCAAGTCACCCAGTCAGGGATTCTAAATTCAGTGTAGGATTCAGTATATTCAGTGTAATTGATTCAGTATCAGTGTCTTGTCCATTTTTAATGCAACATAAACATGTGTATTTGATAAATGCATGATGGTTGTAGGTAGTTTTTTCGTATGCTCATTAAAGTTCCTATTATTTGATCAAAAATACATTAAAAACTTCAATTTTGTGAAATTTTGCTACTTTTTTTAATTTTGGAATTCTCTGAACAAAAACATTTATTTAAAATATGAGGAGTTTGTTTGCAAAAACAAATATCATGTTTTTTTTTTTTTTTTTTTTTTACTTAATTAAAATAACCCAGCTGCAGTTTGATTGAGATTAATTGGAATGCACAAAAACATGATTTTTGAACAGTTAAAAATAGAAAAAATCTCTTCATATATTTATTAAACAATTCAAGTCTTTACTGTCACTTTTTATCAATTTGATGCATCTTTGCTTAATAAAATTAAACATTTCTTCGAAAAACTTTTAAATGGAAGTGTCCATTAAAGACTGAGTCAAACCCAGTCCAGTCCTTTATTAATAAAAACCCAATATCTTTATACAATTCAAGCGGAATTTTAAACCTGTACATACAGGCCGAGTGCTGTAGCAATCACAGTGTGCCCGATATACAGCCATCTTGAACTGCTACAAGTGTGATATTGCGTTTATACAACATTTTGACGCCACAAGTGTATAAATAAATAAGAAACAATAATGGAGTGTTTTTAAAAACCCTCTTTTATGCTACCTACTTCTTTCCACCACAGATTCAACAGATTAACAGCTGAGCCCAAGACTCCATTACTAATTCAAAAATGTCACTTTAAAACTAGTAACAAAGGAAAGTTGAGTTACTTCATTGAAAGTTTGTTGTATTATTGTATTAAAAGCTCAAGGGGTAAGGCTGCTCTCGGCAGGTTCATGCACTCTAAAAAAATGCTGGGTTCAGCCCGTTGGGTCATTTTATTGGGTTGTTTTTAATATTTTTACCCAGGTGCTGGGTTATTTTTTTTAACCCAAATGCTGGGTTGAGCCTGTTTCTGATGAAACAACCCAGCTGCTGAGTTACAGTCAGAGCGCAGGCTTTTTGAGTCCTCTAGTAACGTTACAGGAGAGAATGGTTCTCAGCGCCATCGATTTGGTGCACTTCTTCAGCTAAATAAAGATTTGTATACATTTATTTCATTTATAAATTCTTTACTGTGTTGAAAATTGTATTATACAACATGAGGATGAGATGTCAGTCAGCTGCGACAGCAGCAGTTGTTTTTCGCAGCATGGAAACGCCTTTTGCCTTGCATGAAACAAATAGATTTTATTCATTATTGTACTGACTTTAATTAAGTTTGATATTAAATTATGTTCTCTAATCTCAGTACTATTTGTTTATGGGCAGGTTTTGGAGTCAGTCACGGCATCTTTTAGCTACGAGTGAAATGTGGGGCCACGGTCTGAAGTCCGCAGTTAACCCGCCAAACAGCAGCCCTTCACCGGCTCAGATTTCGGCAACACACAGCGCTATTTCGGTAAAAGCGATTACAGAGAATGGTTGAATACACTAAAATTAAACTGCTACTTTTACTTTTTTTGTTATGTCTTAAATGCTTGTTAAATGAGTTTAAATATATGAAATATTGTAAACTATGCTGTATTCATCCAAATAAATTCATTTTGTCTTGTATTTGTCCATGTGTTCTTGCTTAAACGTCATCTTTTAATTATTGCTGTTGCCTCTAGTAATTCTGTGTTTTTTTTTATAAGTTCCAGTCCATTTTAAGCCAGCAGTATACTTATTTTTAAACAATAGTTGATTTAAATAAAATAACCCAGCATCTTTATAAAGTTATAGTGGATTTGGGCAACCGCCATGACACTCGCTGTGAGAAATACTGCAAGCGGATGATACAAACGGTGAAACGGAGTTCTGATATTTCTAGAATATTGCACTCCTCTCAGCCAATTAGAGTTGAGGACCAGAGAGAACTGGTGTGTGTGTGTATATATATATTTGACTCAAAAAACTCTGACGTCTTTCTTCGTTTCTTATTACTTTCTTGTGTCATCCCTCTTTATTGTGTACTTTCCTCTCTCCTGTCAGTGTGTGTGATGGTCTTTGACGGGCGGTTTAAAAGCCGTGGTTATTTGATGCTAATTCCATTTTGTGGTACATTTAGATATTTTCTGCACTCTTGAGTGATGGCAAATGTCAGAGACGCATGGCTACGGGAACCACACTGAACAATCATTTACTTACCAGTGCGTGCTAAATGTGCATCAATATCCTCTGAATATTTAATCACGTGCTAATTACTGATTAGCAAAGAGAACCTGGTGGTAAACCAATTATTGCAAAAAGATTTGAAGAAAGGACCTGCTCTCTGGAGGAAAAAACTATTGAGCAGCTTCCAGGCAGTTGCCGAATTAATCTTATTTAGCTTTATCCTCGTATGTACTGTAAGTGTGACGGTAACAGTGGGACTCTGTATTCAGGCACCGAAAAACCTCGTTTGACTACCTGGTGATGCGGTTCGCTCCAAGGAGATGACATGAAAATGTTCCCCAGCGAGTCCGTACGGCAGCAAAATGCTAGGCTGTTCAGAGCTGTTGTTCACAGAGGCTGTGCATCTCCCTCGGAGAGGCTGATTATGGGTCGGACCTGTCTGGGCCCATATGAGGTGTCTATGAGCTGAAGCACACTGCTGGGACTGGAGAATTAGACCAACACACACTGCAGTAATAGCCCGCATGAGTAAGAGAGCTGAGATCAGGCCTTACATATGCATCTGGTTCATGCTTCACCTATTACACGCTCTACCTCTGCCTCTCTGGTGTCTGGTCACGTAGCGACGGTGTGGAACATGGCCTTAGATAGTTTGTATGTGCGCATGTTTTAGCGTTAGGGTGTGGTAGAAATGTTAGCGTGTGTGCTTTGAATATATGTGCGTGTGTGGGTGACATGATGGAGGGCATGTTGCCACAGCGGTGGAAGCCACGTTTGTGAAGGAGAGGTAGAAATCGAGGGTTAGTTTTATGTTAATGGCTGGGAGGGTTACGCAGAAGTCTATTGACAGTTAACATGCCCTTCAAGGTGTTCTTTGTGGTTCAGCAGTTCTGACAAGTCGAGGGGCCGTCGTTTCACCTCACCTTTATTTATATGCTTGACTACTCTTAACATTATGGAACACCAAAGGGTCTGGTTATTGGAAAGGGAGGGGAGGCAGAATTCGTCTTCCCGCTCCAGCCAGGTGTCTCGGACATGGCTGAGAGAGAATTGGAGGGGAAAGGAGGGAAGGAAGTTTGGAAATGAATTACAATGAAAGTTATTTTTTGTCAGGATTAATTATGTTATTTTAAAAAATGCTTTGAGTGCTCCCCTTTTTACAATTTTTAGGCCTATTTTACTT